>NC_090922.1:1499665911-1499973796 GCF_040938575.1 Ambystoma mexicanum | reverse complement strand
ATGATGCTGCGATACATTGCTCTTATAGTATGGACCCTGATGTTGCTGAGATACATTGCTCTTATAGTATGGACCCTGATGTTGCTGAGATACATTGCTCTTATAGTATGGACCCTGATGATGCTGCGATACATTGCTCTAATAGTATGGACCCTGATGATGCTGCGATACATTGCTCTTATAGTATGGACCCTGATGATGCTGCGATACATTGCTCTTATAGTATGGACCCTGATGATGCTGCGATACATTGCTCTAATAGTATGGACCCTGATGATGCTGCGATACATTGCTCTTATAGTATGGACCCTGATGTTGCTGAGATACATTGCTCTTATAGTATGGACCCTGATGATGCTGCGATACATTGCTCTTATAGTATGGACCCTGATGATGCTGCGATACATTGCTCTTATAGTATGGACCCTGATGATGCTGCGATACATTGCTCTTATAGTATGGACCCTGATGATGCTGCGATACATTGCTCTTATAGTATGGACCCTGATGATGCTGCGATACATTGCTCTTATAGTATGGACCCTGATGATGCTGCGATACATTGCTCTTATAGTATGGACCCTGATGATGCTGCGATACATTGCTCTTATAGTATGGACCCTGATGATGCTGCGATACATTGCTCTTATAGTATGGACCCTGATATTGCTGAGATACATTGCTCTTATAGTATGGACCCTGATGATGCTGCGATACATTGCTCTTATAGTATGGACCCTGATGATGCTGCGATACATTGCTCTAATAGTATGGACCCTGATGATGCTGCGATACATTGCTCTTATAGTATGGACCCTGATGATGCTGCGATACATTGCTCTTATAGTATGGACCCTGATGATGCTGCGATACATTGCTCTTATAGTATGGACCCTGATGATGCTGCGATACATTGCTCTTATAGTATGGACCCTGATGATGCTGCGATACATTGCTCTTATAGTATGGACCCTGATGATGCTGCGATACATTGCTCTTATAGTATGGACCCTGATGATGCTGCGATACATTGCTCTTATAGTATGGACCCTGATGATGCTGCGATACATTGCTCTTATAGTATGGACCCTGATGATGCTGCGATACATTGCTCTTATAGTATGGACCCTGATGATGCTGCGATACATTGCTCTTATAGTATGGACCCTGATGATGCTGCGATACATTGCTCTAATAGTATGGACCCTGATGATGCTGCGATACATTGCTCTTATAGTATGGACCCTGATGATGCTGCGATACATTGCTCTTATAGTATGGACCCTGATGATGCTGCGATACATTGCTCTTATAGTATGGACCCTGATGATGCTGCGATACATTGCTCTTATAGTATGGACCCTGATGATGCTGCGATACATTGCTCTTATAGTATGGACCCTGATGATGCTGCGATACATTGCTCTTATAGTATGGACCCTGATGATGCTGCGATACATTGCTCTTATAGTATGGACCCTGATGATGCTGCGATACATTGCTCTAATAGTATGGACCCTGATGATGCTGCGATACATTGCTCTTATAGTATGGACCCTGATGATGCTGCGATACATTGCTCTAATAGTATGGACCCTGATGATGCTGCGATACATTGCTCTTATAGTATGGACCCTGATGATGCTGCGATACATTGCTCTTATAGTATGGACCCTGATGATGCTGCGATACATTGCTCTAATAGTATGGACCCTGATGATGCTGCGATACATTGCTCTTATAGTATGGACCCTGATGATGCTGCGATACATTGCTCTTATAGTATGGACCCTGATGATGCTGCGATACATTGCTCTTATAGTATGGACCCTGATGATGCTGCAATACATTGCTCTTATAGTATGGACCCTGATGATGCTGCGATACATTGCTCTAATAGTATGGACCCTGATGATGCTGCGATACATTGCTCTTATAGTATGGACCCTGATGATGCTGCGATACATTGCTCTTATAGTATGGACCCTGATTATGCTGCGATACATTGCTCTTATAGTATGGACCCTGATGATGCTGCGATACATTGCTCTTATAGTATGGACCCTGATGATGCTGCGATACATTGCTCTTATAGTATGGACCCTGATGATGCTGCGATACATTGCTCTAATAGTATGGACCCTGATGATGCTGCGATACATTGCTCTTATAGTATGGACCCTGATGATGCTGCGATACATTGCTCTTATAGTATGGACCCTGATGATGCTGCGATACATTGCTCTTATAGTATGGACCCTGATGATGCTGCGATACATTGCTCTTATAGTATGGACCCTGATGATGCTGCGATACATTGCTCTTATAGTATGGACCCTGATGATGCTGCGATACATTGCTCTTATAGTATGGACCCTGATGTTGCTGAGATACATTGCTCTTATTGCATTACCAGGGTAAGGCCATGAGTATGTGCATTCTATATTGGTGAATAACTGTGCAATGTGGAAGGTTTTGTGTGGGGTGACAGTGTCTTTTACACGTAGTCGTTGTGCTCTATAATGTTTGGCTATATTATGTACTCTCAAATCTCTATGTGATCCTGGCATGTGATGTGGTAAGTGTTTTGTTGGCTGTTGGCTGTTGGTCCATGTTATGGTATGGGGGAATATGCTGCACTACGTTGTGTTGTACTGCACACCACGTGATGACTGCAGCGGTGCACTTTCTGCTATATTTGGGGAGATAAGGATGTGACTTATGTTGTGGCTGTGTGTATCGGCTTGTGTTGACTGCTGGATTGAGGGGACATTTCTTTGTTCTCAGATGGTTTGGCTTATGGTTTTGTCGTTATTCTGTTTTTTCTTGTTGAGTTATGTACATGGATTTAGGGATTGCAGTTTAGGTTATTGGTTTTCAGCAGTGATGCTTGTGTTCTTGTATGGGTAATTGAAATCATATTTGGGAGGGGCGCCGGGGGTATGGGGTTTTTGGAGCGCTTGTAACGTTTGCGTCTTATTTTAAGTTTTGGAGGTGTGGTTTTTCTTTGTTTTTTTGCTTTCTGAACTAGTGCTTACTTTTTGGTTTTATTTCGGACCTATCACAATGTCTGCTAGCAGGGAATCACGTCTGTCGATCGCCTCATGGAATATTAATGGTATGAATAATCTGGTGAAACGGCAGAAGATTCTTAATTGTACTGAGAATATGAAATGTGATGTTTGTTTTTTACAGGAAACTCACCTGTTAAAAGAGAATGTAAGTGTTTTACAGAAGAGGTGGGTTGGCGGTGCCTTCACCTCATGCTATACCAGTAAAAGCAGCGGTGTTGCAATTCTTGTTCGAAAAGGTTCTCCGATTAAGATTTTGAAAACTTGCAGTGATAAGGTGGGCAGCAGGGGACTAAGAGTGTGTTCTGCAGTGTTTATGCTCCATCCATGGATGATGGTTCCTTCTATAGGGAAGTGTCGCAGTCCTTGCTTGATCTGGATTGTCTCAATATTTTAATTGGAGGCGATTTTAACTTGGTTTACGATCCTTCTATTGATCGTTCAACTCAGAGGATGGTTCAGAGGACAGATGCACATTATTGTTCATTTAGGAGTCTTGTTGAAGATTTAGATTTGAAAGATTGCTGGAGGCTGCAACACCCTGATGTCAGGGAGATCACCTTTTATTCCGGTTCACATTCTGCTTATTCGAGAATTGATATGCTACTCACGGTGGGTGGGATGACCGCTAATTTGTTAGACAGCAGTATTGGTTCTATTGCTGTCGCTGATCATGCTCCTGTCTTTGTGAATGTGGCCTTGAACTCTGAATGCTGTAGATCGTTTCAATGGAAAATGAATACATCAATTTTATATGATGATGTCCTATTGGAGAAGCTAAGGTCTGAAGCTGAATTTTTTGTGTTGGAAAATACTTTGGAAGAGCTTAGTAAAAGAACTATCTGGGAGGCCTTTAAATGTACGATGCAGGGTCTTGCTCTAAGTTTGTCTAGCAGCAAAAGGAAGAAATTAGATAGGTTGGCTTCTGATGTTGATGCTCATACTGTTGAGGTGACGAGAGAATTGGTGTGTGTTCCGAATGATGATGGTTAGAGGAATGAGTTGAGGAAGCTGAAGAAAGAACTGGATGACATTTTGTGTGAAAGCTAATAGCGATTTGTATAGGATCAAATGTACCTATCTCAATCGGGGCAAAAGGTGCGATAAGTGGCTAGCCTACAGATTGAGACAACAATACTTTGAGGGTGCCATTTCTTCAATTCAGGATGGGAATGGTGTGACCACTTTTGATCAACGTGAGATTAATGCAGTCTTTAAGACCTTCTATGCTAGTCTATATAGAAATGAATCTGATGTTACTGGTCAAGTTGAACATTTCGTGAACAGGTTGGATGTTCCTAAGGTTAAGTGTGATGAGAAGGAAGTATTGAACACACAGGTGACGATTGATGAAATCAGGGTGGCCATTGGTAAATTGAATTTTGGGAAGACTCCGGGACTTGATGGATTACCGGTGGAGTTTTATAAAATTCTGCCAGAGAGGGTGTTGGGTCTTTTGAGGGATATGTTTATTGAATCCAAGGAAGTTGGCCTTCTCCCGTCATCTACAAACCATGCTACTATTTCGGTCTTTTTAAAGAAGGGCAAGGACTGTAACTTACCGTCAAACTATCGACCAATCAGTTTGATAAACACTGACAATAAGAGTTTGGCTAAATTCCTTGCTTTACGTATTGAACAAATCATGCCGAAGCTTATCCACATTGACCAATCTGGGTTTGTTAAAGGTCGTAGGACTTCCAGTAATATCAGGAATTTGCTAATGACAATGTCCCATGCACAGGATTTGGATGAAGATGTGGCGGTTTTCTCCCTAGATGCTGAGAAAGCATTTGATCAAATTAATTGGCAGTATTTGTTTATGGTTTTAAGAAATATGAACATGGGAGAAGAATACATTGCGTGGGTTGCCCTTTTATATGCTCGACCCACAGCCGATGTTAAAACTAATGGCTTATTGTCGCAGTCTTTTGTTTTACATAGGGGCACTATGCAAGGTTGTCCACTGTCACCATTGTTGTTTGTCCTAGCCATTGAACCGCTGGCTATTGCATTGAGATGTGGTTTGAATTTGCAAGGTGTTTCCTTTCACGGTGTTGAACAGAAGATTTGGTTCTACGCAGATGATCTTTTATTCGTTTTGAGGAACTTGGATTTGTCCTTACATTCGTTGATGGACACACTTAATTGGTTTCATGAAGTGGCTGGATATAAGAGTAACTGGTCTAAATCGGAGGTACTGCCGGTGACTGCACGTTGTGATTAGTCTTTTGTGGTGGGGTTTGGCTTTCAATGGTGTGAGAAAAAACTGAAGGACTTGGGAGTTTGGTTGACTCCGGGTGTAAGTGACATGGTTGAAGAAAACATGGGTATGGTTTGTAGGGAGCTGAAGTTGAGCGTCCAAAGGTAAGGTCAATGCGCTTAAGATGAATGCTACACCAACATTTAATTATATTCTGAGTATGCTTCCCCTGAAAATTAGTCAATATTATTGGAAGTTGATTGATACCACTCTACAGTCCTTTCTTTGGGATGAGAAACCGCCAAGACTGAAGCTTTGGAAACTCCAGCTTCCAGTTGAGAAGGGAGGGATAGGTGTACCGAATTATAAGGCATATCATTTGGCCTTCTCTTGCCAATTTTTTCTTCCCTTTTTGGAGGAATCTCCTAGTGAGTGGGCTGTGTCTGAGGCAAGTGTGATGGGCCCACTCGCCCCGAGAGAAATATTCACAACTGTTGGCAAACACGGTAGGAGATGTCCCTTGACTGAGTTTCTTAGAGAAGTCTGGAAGAATATCTATGAGATGTGTGGCTTGGCTGCTTTGAAGTCACCTGAGGCATCTATCTGGCTGAATAAGGCTATTACGGACAATGGCAAGGTGTTGTTTTGGCCAGAGTATTTTCGCGGTGGGATTCGTTGGATTAGTGATGTTTTTAAAAATGGGAAATGGATTGACTTTGCTGAGCTAAGTGCTACTTTTATTGTTGAAAATGTTTCTATCTCGGACTTCAGGAAATTGAAGAGATGTATTGGTGAAGTGCAATGTGATGGGGATGCGAGTGTTGATCTTTTCACTACTGGTGTTCACTCACTGGCAAGTAGGGTTTATCATCGAATTGTATCGAATTATAGAGAGAATGCCAAATTATTTAATGAATGGAGCAGAAGAGTGGGCTGTGAAATCACTTCTGACCTATGGCTTGTGATGTGTGCGAACGTGAAGCTTTGCTCGATAAGTTTGACTGACCGTTCGAGGCAAATTAAAATTCTCAATCGAGTTTTTTGGAGCCCGGAAAGGCTTAAAAATAGAGGTTTATGTGATCATGATTTTTGTTGGAGTTGCTGGAGTGAGAAAGGCGGTATAGACCATCTACTGTGGAGCTGTGTCAGGGTTTGTGGGTTTTGCCAGGAGGTTTGTATTCTTTGTCTAGGGGTTTTGAACCAACATATTGGGCCTCATTACAACCCAGGCGTTAAGGGTTTAACGGCGCCGTCGGCGCCGTTAACCCTTAACGCCTGATTAACATTTTAACCCGCTAACCCGCCTTGGTGCTAATTACGGCACCGTAATTTACAGTGACGTAATTAGCGCCTTACCCACTCTCATTATGCCCTATGGGGCAAAAATGGGAATGGGGAAGGGTAAATGGGGAATGGGGATTTACCGCCCCACTCACCTTGGAATGGGGCGGTAAATCCGCCATCCACCATGGTGTAAACAGAGTTTACACCATGGTGGTAAAGTAGGGCACTTACCGCCTGGGTTGTAATGAGGCCCATTGACTTGGATTTTAAAACAATGGTTTTAGGCTGTGATGATTTGCTTGAAGACCTTTCACTATCGTAAAATTCATTTTTTTTCAGAGGTGCTACTATTTGCAAAAAAATTATTTTGAGGAGCTGGAAATCTCGTGACTCACCAATTTTGGAGGACTGGATTACGGAAATGAACTGCTTAGCGAATATGGAGAAATTTATTTACAGAAAAATGGGGAAATTGAGTTTGCATGCGAAGGTCTGGTGAGCTTTTTTGAGGAGGTACTAGTTCACCTTGAAGATTGCATATTGCTGTCTTCTTTTTTTTTCTTTGTTTTTCTGTTCCTACATTGGTAATTCCATCTAGCGCATATAGAGGACGCTTCAAAGGGCTACAGCACACCAAGTTGTTCCTAATTCTGAGCACTGAACAATTAAAGTGTGTACGAGAAAGTATGAGTGTGGGTTGAGGTGGATTGGGAGAGGTGAGTGTATTAGAGGTACCTTGAGGTTGTGTATTTTACACAGATAGGCTATAATATGTTATCGACATGTGTAAATTAATTTGAGAATGTAATGCTGGGTTACTCCACTGTGGAATATTAAGCAACCTGAAACATTGCATGCTGGATAACATTGATTTTTTGACCAGTACGTGGAAGTGTATTCACAAGTGGACTGGTGGTTTTTGAAAGGTTGTCTCTTCTGGGGCACCCACGTGTTGTAGAGCCCTGGGGTCTCTTGCTGTGTGTTGTCAGGTACCAAGGGGATGCCCATTCGGGTGCTGTGTTCGAGGGCCTCAGTACCTTTCTGCAATGCCCACTGAGTGGATTCAAGGGATCTTACATGGCCTTGATGACTTCTGCTTGTTGGGCATGAGGGCGAGGATACAGTCTCCAGGCATGTGATGAGGGTTGTAAACAGGACTTCCTGGGTGAATGCAGCCACCTCCCTTTCCTTTCTTAGAAGAGAGCTGGATACAGTAGATCAGGGATTCTGATTCGAGCCTAGAAACACTTGTGTATCGGCACTTTATAAATGCCATATCATATCATATCCTGTCCACCATCTGTCTTCAGAGAGGCAATGACCTGGAGAGCAAGAAAGTAACTTTAAGACACTAGCAGTACACCCTATAAGGGAAACTCAATTTTTTCACACCGGTGATGCCGCTGGGTAGGCCGGTTTTGCGACGCTAAGCCTACGGTTGGGCTAAGGCACAAGCATCACGTCACCAAATTGAGGAAAGAGGTGAAGACCCATTTCAAGGTAAGGGATAGGTTCTTGGTTAATTACAACACGGTCTCCCTGTGAGGGAGTCAACAGTGGCACACTGACAGTGACCAAATGGATATTTTTACTGACACATCACAGGCATTGACTATAGCAACTTTCTGTGGAAAAATGGTGTGCCATGAAAAAGCGTGGGAGGTGGCGGCGTAGTGAATTAGCCCCTAACATTAACTTCCACACGCTTTTCCCCAAATTGGTAGCAATCACCAGTCGGCCAACAAGAACATAGTGCTTTGGTCCGACAGTTGAGGTGCCCTCATATTTTTCAGATGTTGAGGGTATTGATTTTACACTGTTTTCAGAAGACCATTACTTTCACATCGAGAATTGGTGAGCGGCGAAAAATGGTGTTGCTGAGGTGTATCTCAATTTCAGTGTGAAAGGTTTGCCAGTCTGGAGCTAGAGTAGATGCCAACGTTCCTGCTCGACCTTTGTAATTTTGGGAATCGTGCCTGAATGTCCTGCCAGTGAAAGCACCCTCCTAACAACAAAGGCCCGATGCCAGGCTGGCAATATGTGTTTTCATGCGCTGTTGCAATAGGCAGCATGTCGGCACTGCATATTAACTGGAAGAAAAACCAGTGGTGGATTCCATTTAGTGGGCTCAGGATCAAGGGAAATGCAGATCCTGGGCAGCGGTGAGGGTGACAACAATAACCTTTGTGGCAAAGACCTGGGGGAGGGAGCACCTACCCAAGGGTTTCCTGGTCAAAAACAATAGCCTGATTCATAGAATTATTTGTGTGAATAATTGGGGATTTGCCTGCCAGTCTGCACGCAAATCCGGTTCGGGATTCGTGGAAACAAATGCACTAGACTTTTCTGGTACTTGTGAGTATTCTGCACAGGCACAGAACGTTTCTGTGAGGGAACGAGTGCCTTGCGCAAGACTCTAAGCAGAACATGGTCCGGCCCTACGCAGCGCCCCAAATAGTGGGCGGAACACGCAGAATGAGGAAGAACATGTGCAAATGTAGGCGTGTTGAGGACGGTCCACGGACAAGCAATCACCCGCCCATACCAGTGCAAATACAACCGTATTCATGGATTTGAGCTTGTAACGTCAGGTCACGAAAAAGCACTGGCACTCCACCAATGTGCAGGTAGTGTGTGATGCCAAGTAAATCATTATGGAATTGCATGTTAATTTCCTGGGCAGCACAAATGACAGCTACATCTTCTGCATGTCACCACTGCACCGGGCCCTGATATCTGGAAAACATGGCAACGCATGGCTCATTGGTGTGTATGAACGGTCATGCACATGCATGCACGTCACAAACTGAACAATAGACCCAGCCAATAAATGACAACGACAACCACGTAAACATTTGCAGGGGACAGTGCCTACCCGCTGACAACTTTCATGACCCCCATCAGAAACCCCACAACTACAGCTGAGTGAGATATAATAGTGCACATGTAGCCGCTAGGGGCATAGTGGAGCACACATGCAGAGTGCAAAAGTCACAGTTCCACTCCTTTGAACACTCTGGTGGGGTGTTGCTATGTGCACCACCCCACCCCACTATGTCTGTAGAATCGTTGAGGCTGCATTTGCCACATGGCACTGTGTACCAGTGGACATGTAGGTGGGACAACGCCTGCTCAAAAAGGCACCACTCTTGCCCATGGCTGGGCATGGGGCACGTGGAGAGGCTGCACGCACCCAGCTGGTGCAATCATACTTCACAAAAATACCAGCCCCTGTGGGGTACACCCACTCAAGCCAGCTTCCAGGTAACATTCAATGAGGAATTGGGGCCTATCCTCCGTGCCCACAAGAACACCTTGAGAATGTGCCCCTGGGAGGGCCAAATTGTGTGTGTCCATTAGACATAAAACAACATGGACGACCAGAGGCCCCAGACAAGACTTAGTAGTGGGAGTATACCACTAACTCTTTGCGAAGTATGGAGTGAAATCATTCGGGCGGCTGAACAACTGCACAAATGCCAAAAATACAAGAACAAGTACAAATAGTTTGCAACAAAAAAAATGCATCATCTAGACACCAATCAAATCTTAGCACCTAGCCAGTCCTGGACACCAAAAGCAACATGTTCACCAACACACAGGCTCAAACCTATCTGTCAGCCTGGAAACCACCAAACACCTATGTTGTTTCCTGTGCATACATCAGCAACTTCCACCACAATTCCTGCACCCATCATTCCATGCCAAATTCATCCGCAGTGAAATACAAATCAATGTGAGCGCAGGCAACACATCCATGCACCCAAACATACAGCAACATGTGTATCCCTGAGTGACATGCAACAAGTGCATTCAATAAATGACCAGCCACCCATCACCATGTGTCCTGGCACACATGCAGCCACATCCGCCCACCTCACGCCAATGCAACATGAACAACCCACACAGTGACACCGTACCCACCCACAACACCTACACTGCCTGTACCCAAGTGCCATATAGTGAAGGACCATGTTCCACTTACCCATCATCGTGTTGCTGTTACCTTCCAAACACATGCATCTGGACACATTCAGCATGACACTGAGCGGCGCCCCAAATAGAGACCACTGAGTGGATGGAAACCCAGGAGCACCTTGGTAGTATGCCCAATGCCGTCATATGCCATCCACACATCAGCCTGGCAGTGGACCCGTGCAGTAAACACTGGCAAGGGAATCGATAATGCTAGGCCCAAGAAGAGCTGAACCACAAATCTCACCACGTGCACAGAAGACAGGATCTTGCAGAAGGTAGCACTTCACTGAGTCAGCTGTCAGACTGGAAGGCAGGGCACCGAGGCAACTGGCATGAAACGCACAGGCAGACATGAGAAAGCAATCAGAAACAGAGGTCAAGGACAAAGACACACAAAAGGGAGCAGGCAACAGGGAAGTGGAAGGGAAGCCAGACTTCACCGGGACGGGAATTCATTATAGAAAAATGTGCTTTGAACTGAAGGAAGAAATTAGATGCACTCAGCAGCTGTCAACAGTCACCTGGAAAGGTGATTGTGCACTGGCACGGTACATGTCCACCATGGCAAACAACAACCCATGGGCAATGGTGCATGTCTGGTGTCTGTGGAGAACATGTCATCCCACAAATGGCCAGCAATGCTGTCATGCGTGTGGCCTTGTCTTGGGAGCACCCCCAGAAGGGCAAGAAGGACCAAGGTTGGACTGCCTTGCTGGATGGACATGACCATTCCAAGGGCATTGCCTCGGATGCCATGTGGCTGGCAAGACACATGTGAAAAATGCAAGGAAACACCCGCCACCACAACCATCACCGTGTGTCATTGCACACAAACACCTGGGCCAGCCACGCTCATAATAACTCACCAACAAATGCCGTACAGTGACAGAACCCTCACAACTATGAGCATGCAACCAATGCCAGCCTGATTGTCTTCAGGAAACACCAGTCTACCCTCAGCATGTGCCACATGCGTCCACAAAGCTGGACCCGTTCACCTCAATACAAGCAAAAGAAAAGTGGCCCCACCCAGTGACGGACTCCCTGCCACAAACAACGACACAAGTAACACCCTGTGCGCCCTTCTCTTACCTGCACACGGTAACCACCTGGCTTGCATGCACTGCATCACACCTGAAAAGACATTTTAAAATTGCAAAGACCATGACAAATCATGCAGGAAACTTGAAAATAGGCATAGACCACACAGTGTCGAAGGATAACAGAGTGAAAGAGGGAGACAGGACACAGCGTGACGATTCCATAGCAGTTGAGTGCAGAGCGCGAGAGAGAGAGAGGGACAGGTGAAAAGCACTACAAGGAAGAGACTGGCAGGACCAGAGGTGAGGATGGCTATGTCTGACATCACAGTTGGAGAGGGCAGAGAGAATGTGACCAAGCGAGAAAGACGGCGACATGAACACCTTTGCAAGAAGCAGCCTGATCAGAGAGCCTGGAAGGAACAGAGATGGAAGGGTACCACATGTATGTAGTGGGCCATGAATGACAAAAGTGGGTGGCAGAGAAGTGCACTCTGGCAAAGAATGTGCACATGTGAAAGGCCAATCATCAGCTTTACATCAAACAAACCATCGACAACACCATCATGACACACAAATATGAAAAAGAGCCATGTACGCTACATGCCTGCAAAGAAGCGCCTACGACCATATAGCCATACCCTAGACCAACCAACATTTCCCCTGTTGGACACCACGGCAAATGGACCTCAGGACAACATGCAGCTGTTCACTCACCCCCCAACAGACCACGCACCTTGAGTGAAACTGTCACAGTAAGTGTGCATGGATGCCAGGGCGTACTCGCAACTCATACAGGGAGAACAGATGAAGAAAAGCTGTGGGGAGTGGACGATGTTACGCATTCATGAGTACACAATGACAGTACTGGATGAGATGAACAAGGAATGCAAACCAAGAAATATGCAAGACACCCCATTGTAGATAACCATCAGAAACAAACACTACCAAACGCGACTTCATTGTGCAACACAGAAGCAGTCAGTCAGAGGTACACATGCGCCTATCTGATCAACCCTACATGTAGCAAGTCTGGCAAACCTGGACTGTGGAGTCAATGTACACAAATGAGCAGAATTGTGCCACCACAGCCTAGGCCATAAAGCTGTGCTCTGGAGGATGAGCATACCTGACACTCAACGTGTGTCGTCCATGTGGAACAGTGGCAGGGCAGCTCATGTAAGTGGACAAGGGAGTGGATGGGGAAGTGGCACAGGTTGAAGAGTATTGTGCACAGGGAGCACATCTGGTGTGCCGGTAGGATACATAGTGCCAGGGGGAGGATAAGGGTGTCAGTAACATGACATCATCATGGTCAGTGAGGCAAGTTTTGGAGAACCAAAATGCACAGAGTGCAGATACACAGAGAATGCATGCCCTCAATTAGTAGAAACATTTAGAATTAATGAAATCTTGCCAATGGCTAAAGTGTGACAAGTGCTGCCCAATCACTTCCATGAATTGTGTCAATTGTGTAAGTGCCTCCACCAAAAGAATGCACACACATCGAAGTGTAACTGCACATAGACACACATATGGACAGACACTCACCATGACTTAAAGTTCCCCCCACCTAGTAATAATGTGTCATGCATGCAAAGACCATGCCGAACAATAATACTGACTCAACACTAGAGACAGTGCACATGCTCACCTGCAGACAGAGCATAATTCCCTCATCACCTCCGCTGGGAACTGAACCTCTAAATATGTGAAAAAAGGGCCATTGCCTGGCAGAGGGCATGGGGACTAAGGGACAAGAAAGGGTGCAGGATGGACCTCCCAAGGAGTGTAGTCACAGGATGAATCAGGATCACTGTACCAACAGTGCGTGACAGTGCGTTTTAAACAGCCATAGTTCTCAATCATGCATACAGCACATATGTGTCAAGATAACATATACCCATTGTTACCTGCACACCCCATCCTCGCGCCCTCAAGGCAGCCTTGTCAGCGGACACCACTGTGCATGGCTTCATGTCCACAAGTGCATTCATCAGGCCATTGAGAGGTCAACTGCTCATCTCAATGGAAAAATAAAATGGAATAAACAAAGAATTCCTCCCTGGAAATGACAATACAAAAACACATGCCACCATCCGGGCCAGGGGGATTGAGAAGAAAAAAAACTGTCCATGCTGAATCAAGGGGCCAATGAAAACATCAAAATGACCACATCAGTCATGTACAAAAGAAAAGAAAAAAGTTAATCCTGGTCTGGGGAGGGGGGTGTCCATGCTGGAGGGATGAGGGGAGGATGCATGTCAATATCCACACCAAAAAAAACATCTTTGTGATCATGGACCTCACGGCAATGATGGACCAGGGAACTTGTCTGTGCTCGCACCCTCATCCTGCGGTCAATTTGCAGGTGGCTGTGGTGTTGAAGACCTACAACGCAGTGCCAAGGCCTGGTCTTCACTGGCCATGGCCAGCCGTGACACGGTCAAATGCACGAGCACAGTAAGGGCGTTGAGATCTCCATGCATGTCCTCACTGACGGCTGCAGAGTCTGTATACGCCCTCCCCGTGATGCATTGAATTGCTCTGATAGTATCTTCCTGAAGGCATCTACCTTCCTGTCGATCAGTGTCCTTGTGCCTGCGGGTTTTGGCGTGGGTTTCAGTCCTCATGGCCTGCACCTCAAGACTCATGGCCTCTCTATGTGTCTGAGCATATGCATGCAGGGACCCGTGCAGACACCTCAGATCAGCCCATTGGCCCTTGATGTTGGCCTCCATGCGCAGTCTGTGGGAGCAGCATGAGGACCGCATGACCTGCAGCTGTTGCTCTACCCGGGACGCTGGTGGGGTCATGGTCTTGGCCATTTTATCTATGCCCTCTGAAATGTTGTCCAACCTGTTGCTGTGCTGGTTGGCGGCACGCAACATCTGCTGCTCCCACTCTGTTTCCCCAACCTGCACATGTCTCCCATGAGTGCGGGTCCATGGTGGTCTGATGCAAGGGACCATGGGCGTTGCTGTGGTGGCCCTGTCGTTGGCTGCAGGTTCACAACCCTCCATGTACATCAGCCCAAGGATCTGATGCCATTTCATGGGAGGGTAGCCTTGCAGCCATAACCAGCGCCTATGGAGGGCCTACCACTGACTGGCCTTGTGAAGCCAGCCGCACCGCCACAGACTCATAGGCCCCATCTGATCCACCCATTGGGGCACTCACCCTCACCCTCTTTGAGGCATAAACATCTGCTTCTGCATCAAAGCCAGCTGAGTCTAAAGAGTCCTCAGCACGACTGAGGATGGTCTGGAGCACCAGTGGGTTTTCATGGTGGACACCACCACGTTCTCCACTGGTGGTCTGAAGCGCCACTGGCCCTTCTTCCTCCTCCTCTGCATCTGGTGCATCCTCAACTGCACATGGAGAGAGAAAGACACATTGATCCATGTGCAACAACACACAAATGTACATTTGCATTAAAGTGCACTCACACAATAAATGGCAGTACACACAGACATCACACATTGTGTATTCAAACACCTTGAACTGCAAGCAATGGATGCATGGAATTTTCTGACCGCTTCACCCTCCACCCCACCTCTACCAGTCATGTCCATGCTGCCATTGGAGACGTTTCAATACAAAAGTGGCATAAACGCACAATGACGGGCCATGCAACTGTCATGTCAGCACACATACCAGGGGAAATAGCAGCACATGTGAGATTGTAGTGCAGAAGGACATCACATGGCTGAATAAGGTATATAAGGACCGAGTTTATAGACTTTCATATGCAGGGAACCATATAATTTCAATGTGAAGAAGAGACACGGTCCAATTCACTCCTAATTTAATTCAAAATCAAAAGAAAATGTATTGTTAAGAATCCAATGGTAAACTTTTTTGTTTTTTATATATAGAAAAATAGGCAAATAGTAAAAAAGTATTAGATGCTGACTATTAAAACTCTAGGTTATACAAACAATTAACCTCATAGCACATAAGTATAAACACCATATTCATAAACAGACAATATATCAACAATTCATACAATCACAGTCTAAATACACTAACATACATAACAATTCTTGTGATAAATAACAAAATGAATCAATCATTAGATTTCTTTAACAATTATTAGCCTAATATTATTAATCAAGTCTTTTGATTTTGAATTAAATTAGGAGTGAATTGAATATTTTCTCTTCTTCACATTGAAATGATATGGTTCTCTGTATATGAGAGTCTATATTATATGACAGGTTATTTATAAAGCGCTTAATACCGAGAGGTTCTAAGCGCGGACCCAGGGATCGAACCTGTGTTGCTCCATGTCGCCTTACTTCCACGGCGAGCACGTTGCCCCTGAGCTATCCACTCAGTCCTTATATACCTTTATTTAGCATAGTTACCATGGACTGACCGCAGTGTTCTGTATCCAGGTGGCTCCCTTTATATTTGATTGGACATCACAAGGAAACAGTCATCCACCCCCGTCCACAGACACCCCCACAGTCCACACAGGACACACAAATCAGGATTGGGACAGGGAACTGGACACATTGATGTCCAGGGCGAAGGCGCGTGGGAGCGAAAATGCCTCTGAGTAGGTGCAGCTGAAAGTGGGCCATCAAGGCAAGGGAATCACAGATGACAACAAGGTACATTGACCCACAGGAGGGTGAGGCGTGGGCATATGGGGTGGGGTCAGAGAGTCAGAGGGAAAGACGGAGCAGGGGTCATAATGAGTTAGGCTCTCTGTGTCAATGGCATTGAGGCAGAGACTGGTACCAGCACACCATGCCTGTATTACAGCCATTGTTAATGTTCTAAACACTCCCAAGGCTTAGTAGCTTTGTCTCCCCTCCCTGTTATTTTCATGTTTTGTTTGTACTATTAATTCAATTATTTATCTTTGTTGTAATTCATTGTCTGCCTCCCCTGTCCCCACCCTGTTGCACTGTGGGTGCCTCGAAACAGTTTTGCTAATTGTATAAGCGCCTAACAAGTGACCAATAAATAAATAAATACAGTGGATGGCGTAACCCCGTACTACACTAATTAGTACAAGCATCATGCCTGTAACTCGGGCTGTAGTCTGTGGGCATGCATGCACCTTCACTTAGGGCACACCACAAGGTGTAGTGACAGACAGCTCAGATATGCATCATGCATTATGACAAGGCATCACATAGGAGTAGGTGAGGAATGTAACATGCAACTCAGCATGACACGATATGATAGTTCCACATTGATTGCATGCACCTGTCTAGCAGTACAGAGTGACACGCCACATGAATGTAGCACATAACAATACATGAAGGTGTCTGATGGTGCACACGCACGTACCAGGGAGTACCCTGTGGGTGATTTGTAATGTCACACAGACATGTGCCACACATGCCTGCCACACGGGGTCTCCCAGTATGATGGCCATGTGACATGAGTCTGTGCGTCAGAAAACACGCATTACCTAGGGATGCCATACAACTGCAGCCTGATGTAAAAAAAAAGCTGGCTCATGCATGACAGGCAAAACATATGTTGCCCAATGACAGCCACTCATCAGATGTGTCCTCATAATTCTCCAGGCCTCCCACGCCCTGCACCCGCTCAAGGGTGATGCATTGGCTTGTGGACTCTTCATGCAGTGTCGGCTGCTCCACCTGTGCTGGACCCGCTCCGTTTGCCAGTACAGACGACAGGTTGACAATCAGCTTGTGCTTGGTGAGACGGGTGAGATCATTCCAGAGCTTCTGAACATGTTCAGCAGTGTGCATCTCCACTGCTAAGGCTTTGATCTGGTGCGTGAGACACTGCCAATGCACCAGCTTTTGTGCAGGCAGATGGGTGCTCCCCGCATACAGGCACATGTCACGAAGGTGATCGGTGGCGTAATGGATGAGGATATGGAGCTCCACATCAGTGAAGTTGTTTTCCCTCTGCGGACCAGTGTCCTGTGCCGGGTCTTGGGGTTAAGCCTCTTCCTGCTGTGCAGGGTGCCCCTTCCCGCCCTGATTGGCACAGGGTAATGGTGCTACCCCTGCCTGGCTGGGACCACATTGGCATCCATGTGCCGTGCCACCTCTGGACTGGGGCCTGCCACGTCCTCCTGGGGCTGGTGCAGATGTCTGCACACCCTATCCCCAACCCCCTGGGGCTGTGGCACGGGCAGCTGTCTTCACACCACGACCCTGAGCCCTTGGGGGTGGGGCAGATGTGTCCTCACCACGTCCCCACCCCAACCCTGTCTGCTCCCTTTCCCTCCTGGGGCCTTTCCACTCATGTCACAGGTGTAAGGGATGAATGGTAGGCCCACCAAGTTATTATCCTGGGAAATATGAGTGAGGGAACAGTCTATGTGATGTGTGACATGGTTTTGTGGTCCAGCAAGGCTCAAATGTACCCCAAAAGAAAAATAATATGGTACACAATACCCAGAGGCTCTCGGGGACCAAAGAATTGCGTATGCGATACCATGACCTTTTGAAAAGTCAAAAAAGCATCACCTGATACGCAGAGGCACCCAAAAACTCATAAATGGTGTACGGGACATCCAGAAAGCATCTGTAAAGTCGTAAAGTGGTACGCGATACGCAGAGGCACCCAGAGATGGACAAATTGCGTAAACGACCAACTGTAGGCCCTATAAAAAAGAACAAAAATATGCATGTATGCAAAGAGGCAAACCCCCCCAAAAAAGAATGCGGTACGCGGTACCTGAAGTGAAGGCACATAGCACAACAATAAACGTCTGCAAAACTCTTCAGGATCATGACCATCACACACACAATCAGTGATGCGCGTAGCAAGCCTTATATCATATATCATATATATATATATATTGTGCCTTCACACTACACTCATGTAGCATTTGCAGCATTTGCATTGCAGTTTGCTTGGGCATGTACGTGTGTGTGTGTGTGTATTGTGTTTGTGTCACTTCATGGTTGTTACATGCTGCATGATTAGCCATTTTTATTATGTGTATGGCACACATCCATTAAAAACAGTTACTGATGTCAATGTTTTTTTGTCCCAATTTTCAACAGTTACTGCAGCCTGGGAAAAGGGTGTAGGCATCGCTGTGGAGCATAAGGGAAGAGACAGAACCACCAGAACTAAGCGCACACCCCGGCCAGCCCGACTTGACCCTACATCATCTGAGGGTGAGTTGGCTGGGGGAGTGCCAGTCCCATCAGGCAGGCTGCTGGGGGTACATCGCAGGAGGTTGTTGTGGTGATGGACTCTGCAGTGGCTGTGGGGCGGGCGCTGAAATGGAGAGCCATCCAGGGAGGAAAGCTCTCTGAAGTTATCCAGGGGGGTGGTGGAGGAGGAGGCAGGTGAAGGCCAGCGCAAAGGGTCGGTGGGCGCATCCAGGCAGGTGTTCAGGCTCACACCCCTGGACCAGGGACAGGAGGATGTGCAGTGCACCCTGGCGGGAGCTGCCCAGTCTCCTGTCCCTGCTCCATCTGATGCCTCCACCAAGACTGTGCACACCCTTAAGGGCCACAGGGATCAACCCTGAGATGATGCACTCCCTGCTGGCTGGTATTGCATGGCAGACGGCCTCGAGTCGTGATAATGTGAGAGCTTTGCGTTCCGAGCACTCACAGCATCAAGAATCGATGGCCAGCTCCCTGGCTCAGCTGGCACGTGCACTGCTCTCAGGTGGTCTCTGTATGCTGGCGCATTCAGTTGCCCCGTCCTCCACTGCCTCCTCTGTACCCCATTGTCCTCCAGGGGGCTTTCCTTGTCAGTTTCCATCACGGCCCCCTCTACTCCAATCCAACCCACACCGCCCAGTCTAGTGATCAGCACGTCCCGGCCTCAGCTGGAAGTTTCGGCAAGTACAGAGGTGGTGGTCGCTCTCTCTGAGCAGGCACCTGCACAGGTACAGGCATCAGTGGGACAGCTGGCACATCAGGACAGTGCTGGTGCTATACCCTCCCCACCCCCCGTGGAACAACATCCAGACGGCAGGGGCACTTGCGCAGCGTACGCTTGGCTAGGCAGCGGCAGTATAGGAGTGGCCTGGGGCAATCCTGGCAGGGCCCATCAACATCCAGGAGGCAAGCGGGTCATCTACATTCAGTCACCTGGCAGAATCGGTGTGCATCCAGATGGACTTTACGATGCAGCTGATGGTGGATAGGCAACGAGCGAGAATGGCAAGGGCAGAGGTGATGGAAGGAAAGGCACGGAGGTGAGTCGCCATACTAGAGGAGGCTTGCAGGGATACGGAGGAGGAGGTGTGGAGGTTGAGTTAGAGCCGGCAAGCCGCCCAGGAATGAGCAGCGGCCCGTCTCCAAGTGGACGAAGAAGAATGTGACTCTGCCCTGGAGGAAGTCATGAGGGAATTCTGAGCCTGCTGCCTATGTATATAGTTCATTGTGTGGTTTTTATTTTTAGCCTTGGGCATTTCCCCCTTCCACACAGCTTGTTGTCATAGTGTACATATTTCTAGTACAGTTTTCTCTGTTTTCTTCATCACACAGTTGTTGGAGTCTGATTGCACATGTGCTGCATTTTGTTTGGTTTCATTTCATTATGCATTGGTTCCTAGGGGTTATGGCCCTAACTGTGGATGTGTGCCATACACTCATCAGTGGTGTAGTTGGGGGCGGGGGTGCCTCCCAATGCATGGGCACCCCACAACACACATGATGTACAGACCATGGGTGCTCTCATGTTATGCTGCACATCTGCCACTGGAATGATAAATCATCACGTGTGCTTGTCAGCCTTCCTTCACATCAGCCCGACACATGGCTGTTGAACATGTGATAGTTACAGGGCCTTGCACTGCTTTGCTTTCCTACCTGAGTCACTTCATTCATTGATTGTTGCTTGCTACTCTGCCCTCACATTACACGTGACTCCATCCTATGAGTGATGTCTTGGACTTGTGTACTACTTGGTCATTCACCTATGGCACTTTGTGCCATTGCAGTGGCACATGGGCACAATGATATGTCACATTGGAATACATGGCTTTACTGTTCCACATGTACATGGTGCTTTCACTGTGTCGCTGGTGCAACATTCTGCTGTCCTCTTGCTCTGCCACTGGTTGTGATGTACCAGGGAGTCCTGTGACGATCTGCACGCATGGATTCTGCATCAGTTTCCCCAGTTGTCATGTGTATGTGTAGGTATGAGGGGGGCTGGTGGATGGTGTCAGGACTTGAAGGGCCTGCCTGGCGTAGTGTCAGAGGTGAGGGGGGTTGGTGGGTGGTGTCAGTACTTGAGATGGAGGCATGGGGTAGTGTCAGAGGTGAGGGGGGCTAGTGGGTGGTGTCAGTACTTGAGGGGCCTGACTGGCGTGGTGTCAGAGGTGAGTGGGGTTGGTGGTTGGTGTCAGTACTTTAGATGGAGGCATGGGGTAGTGTCAGAGGTGAGGGGGGCTGGTGGGTGGTGTCAGTACTTGAGGGGCTGCCTGGCGTGGTGTCAGAGGTGAGTGGGGTTGGTGGGTGGTGTCAGTACTTGAGATGGAGGCATGGGGTAGTGTCAGAGGTGAGGGGGGCTGGTGGGTGGTGTCAGTACTTGAGGGGCCTGCCTGGTGTGGTGTCAGAGGTGAGGGGGGTTGGTGGGTGGTGTCAGTACTTGAGGCGGATGCCTGGGGGTGGTGTGGGTGGTGATGTGGGCTGGTGGGTGGTGTGTAGTCCTGATGGGGCTGCTGTGCACTCGGGGTATGTTCCAGCAGTTTCTGTGTGGTGGGAGTAGGGTGGATGGTTCACAGGAGTGCAGCCGTTACTTAAGTGGGACCTCGTGCAGAGTAGCTTGGGTGCAGGCGTTACTTGCGTGGAGCCTCCCACAGAGTAGCTTGGGTGCAGCCGTTACTTGCGTGAGACCTCACGCAGAGTAGCTGGGATGCAGCCATTACTTACATGGAACCTCGCGCAGGTGGACACGGAGCTTTGCAGAAAGGATGCTCTACAGCTATGGTTTTGGTTTGCGTGGGGGCGCGTTGTGATCATTCCCCGTGCGGCTAAATTCCCTTTGTCGGTTGGGTTGAAATGCACATTTGAATCCATGAATACGCAGAGCATGCAGATTTCCTTTGGTGTGCAGGCTCGCGCACAGTCGTTCTCAGCGAGCAGGATTTGTGGGCCCAATGCGCACACAATTCCATGAATCGGGCCCTGTGGCTGGCTGGACTGAGATGGATGTGAAGGAGAGGAGAAGAGGACAGGCAAGGAATTTGCTGTTCTGGAGGGACTGTTGCACAGCTTGAAAAAAGTGGACAGGGATGCGTGTCAGGCGCGTTTATTTCAATGAACTTCTTTCCTGCTGTTTTCTGGGGTGACTGGAGTTAGTATTATAGTTGAGATGCTCAACTTTTCACACTAAATACCAATAACAATCAAGTTCATTGTATACATATAACATTAAAATACAACATTCAATCAATATTATTAAAATGTATCAGGCTTGTTATTTGCGTGCCTTTGTCAACAGTCAAAACCACACAATTTGTATGCAGATACTGTAGGATTGGGGTGTGGGGATGTCGAGCTAAGTGGGGGTGGGAGAGAGAGGAGTCAGTGGGTTAGTCCTTCTCTTATGTTGTTGGCGTTTCCGCTTTTTTTCCCTTCAATTTCGGTCAACCACTCACCCTAACTATAAGCTACCACCTTCCTAGGGGCAGGTGTTAACTATCCTTTGAGAGCATGTGATAACAATACATTTCAGTGAGATAAACAAAAGACACAAAAACGTCTGGGAGCCCCTCTATCAAGAACGAACACGGTCAAATAACCTATTCTATGGGAAGGTGCTCACTCGGGAGGGTCTACAACCATATTTTAGCTCACTGTACCTTTCACATCGGAGAAATAACCATTTGCATTTCAGTCTTTGCCCCAACCACAAGGGAAGTCCAGCACCGAAATGCCAGGCAAATCTACTCTGAACAAGAGTACCAACAGCAACCCCCAGATTAGTGCTTCGGCCTAGTCGGGCCTCATCAGTGAGGTGGAGCTGTGCCACTCTAAGCACAGTGAGCAAGGGGGTCTACGTCTGGATTACCCTGGGTAACCTACGGTGAGAGTTCCAACAGCAACCACCTTTTTGTAGATAAACAATAGATACCTTACTGCCTGAAAAGCCGAACTGTATGAAGGGCAGTGGTGGGAATGGAAAATAATTGGCGGAGGATCCTACTCTATGCTGCTTCTTTTCCAAACTATATATCAATTCCACTTTAAACCACTTCCATGGCACTGGGGATGAGCTACTTCACTATGCGGATACTAGTTTTGACCAGTGTTGTTGAGTGAATATTCTTTAAAATGCACAATTTTCATCCCATTTTATTTTTAAAAAACTCCCATTTTATTTTTTAAAAAAACCCTACCCCTTGGGCACTATTCAAATGGGATGATTTCTGTTCGCCATAAGCAGCGTTTCTTTTACTTGAACCCCACCGGGAACAGCCCCTGCAGCTCCCCACTGAAAGCAGTTGGCACACTGCATCTTTTGCAATATTTTTAATGTTAATAGGGGTATTCATTTATTCCATGCAATGTTTGTCGGATACCTGTATATCTATTTATTTGTGCAATGTTTGTCGGATATATGTATCAGACAACATTGCATAAATAAATAAATAATCCGGGTCCATGTATCTGACAAACATTGCATAAATAAATAAACCGGGTCGTGGCTGAGGTAACTTCCTCTGGTGACTCCTTGCACGGGGTCACCAGAGGACGTTACAGTTTGCTCTAGGGCGCTTTCTTTTTTTTATTTTTTATTTTTTTTCCAGCGCTGACTCTGGCCGGATCCCGAGATCCAGCTACACATCTGGAGCCGGCCCAATCACCAGCACTGATAAAGGGTTGAAGTATTGGCACAGACACAGTTTCTAGGGAACAACAATCATTTGAAGGAGACGATGGCGCAATCCGTCCAACGTGCAGTGACTGGGGTCCACCGCACTGCTAGTAAGGGCGTCCTTTATTGCCAGAGCCTTGCAGCAGAGGGCCCTGCACTGTGCTGCAGCAGCGCGCGGGTGCGACTTGCCAACCTCTGTGATTCCCCATCCGACCCCCACACAGGAGCGTCTACGTGGACAAATACAACTTGCTTGGATGGGCTGCAGACATACAATGGCTTAGTTAGGTGCGACCAGGGAGAGGAGGGGGGACCAGTTCACGTAAATCAAGTGACGTGGGTCCTTTGCCGTAGGCAGTGTTTGCACTCAGAGCTGAGCAAACTCGAAATATCCGGCTTGAAGGGTGAAAAGCAAACTTCTGGGCCCCCTCGGGATCTTCCGTCGAGCTTCACACGTCTTCGCCAGTTTGCTACCGTCAAAGGATTGGCCAAACACGACCCCAGGCTCACATTTCAGGTGGTCATGGCATGTCATGGGAAGAAGGCGGATGTGTGCAGCAGGGGCGTTGCTAGGGGGGGGCTAAGGGGGCTATAGCCCCTGATCTTTTGGTTGTAGCCCCGGATAGAATCTCAGGAGCTACAGCCAAAAGACTAGCTAGCCCCCAGTCCCAACAGTTCCAACATCAGCATAGCCCCGGGTCTTTTCCAGACCTAGCAACTCCCCTGGTGTGCAGCATTCACTGCTCAAGAGGTTGCCTAGACTTCGATGCCGTCTGCAGAGCAGCTAGTCAAGGTATGCGTTCAGCAAGTCAGAACACGGGGCGCCCCGAAGCCGCCATTGATGGCTAGAGGCGCGCTGCCAAAGCTCACAATAAAATACTCCCCTTTCAATACATTTGGATGGGACAGAGAGTGCACACACGCCACAGGACAGGGGCCCATTTACTAAAGCTGATGAGCTGCATTGGACGATGTGGTGTCATGTGACTGGTGACATGACCCGGGGGCGAGAATAAAGAGGCCCGTTTCACGCCCATGTGGCTGAGCGGAACGGGGCCTGTCAACCACCGACATGTGTCTGTGCCTTCTTGCAGGTCCTGCTGTGCCAGTGCCACGCGCCTGGGCCGCACATGAACCCCATAGCAGACGTGTTCATTCATCTCCCACTGTAGCCGCCCCCCCCCCCAGCAGTGAGCCGACCTGTTGGACTTCTATAAGGCGGCTTGAAGTAATGACTCAGTCTTTGGCCTCAGAGTGTGTGTCGGGTGGTGGTTGGAGTGGGGGCTGGCCCACGGTGGTGTCTGGGTGGCTGTTTGGGAAAGGACAGGCCTCAGTCACTGCCCATATTGTACCAGAGGTGGGATGTGGCAAGTGTCTCCATGTATTCGCATCAGCCTGTTAGTTCCGGTCTATATCTGCTTTAGAAATTGGTGGTCTTCAGAATGCTGAACTTGGGGGCTACTCACACCAGAAGCGTGTTTTGCATTGCCCGAGTCCAACCTTTGCCCTTACTTTCATGTGAGCCCTCCTCGGGTCATTTTTGAAGCCAGCGGCCCAACTATAAGCCCCCCCCTCCTCATTCTAGTGCTGGTTTCTTGGATGGCAGTTCCTCGGTGTGGACACACTTATGGTACAGTTACAGAGGCAGTGGCCTTGATTCAATCCCCAAAGCTCCTGCGATCGCGTCCTACCAACATCTATGGAGCAAATTGGAGGTGTCTGACAGTCCAGAAAGCAACCAATGAAGGAAAGGGCCAAGCGCTCACCAGCACATCAATAGCCACTCTAACTCTAGCAGGCGCGACCAATCTATAGGCATAAGGCAATAGCAGATTTCAATTTAGAGAATGGATTGGTATCGAAGAGTAACGACGTGGGTTCCTAAGACATCTGAGAATTCTCCAAGTGAAAGTCCCGTGCAGCTGAGATCCCATTATGGCATTAAAGTCCATCCACAATGATGAGGCAGCAAGAATCATCATTTGGGGATGCCTGACAACTGCTGATCCTTTAAAAAAAAGTATGCTTCCAGAAGATTCCACTGTTCAGTATTAGTTACTCTCAGAGCCAAACACATCTTTCCACCTTATCTAACACACTGTTCCAAGATATTGCTTATATACATATTCCCTAAAGACCTCACTCTATCAATAACAAAACAATATGGACGCTTAAAAGAGAAATCTTAGCCTTCACAGTTATAGCTCCTCTGAGTTGGTGACAATCTGGATTTATTGAGAACAGGGGTCTTCCTAAAAAGCCAGCACACCCAATTTTCAAAAATACCTTCTGGGGAGTCAAAAATCACAAATCAAGGCTTCTGTCCCCAACCTCACAGGTTACACTCTTAACCACACCCCTAACCCATCACCTGTACATTGAGGATTTGCAACATTAATCTACTGCCTTCTTCAGGAGTACTATAAGATCAGAAGTGTCATGTCTCTCCATGGCCTCAGCCACATCAGCAGTTTTCTGGGGTATCCAATCGTTACAAAAAAGTAACTCTTTTGTATATCCGTGGGGACTATACTTCCACGATTGCACGGCATCACAGGAACTCCGAACCATGGTGCAATACTCGCCATTATTGTCAATTTCTCATTGTGACCTAAGATTGATGCCATTGAATTAATAGATAGAGGAGCTCTGGGAATTATTGAAGACCCGTGGTCGGTAGTGCCCAATACTGTGGATTACCTGGAGAGTAATCCAAGCAGTAATCCAAACAGTAATCCCAACAGTAATCCAAGCAGGGACACACTTAGGGATGATGTGACTGAAGTTCTTGGCTCTCATTTACAGATTTCAAGTCTTTAACAAGGCTCTTAGTTCATCTGTATACTCTGCACCAAATATGAGGGCCTGTGGGAATAAGTCCAGTCTTGGACCATATAAAGTCCTCCTTATTGTATGTGTGTACTTTAAGGATACAGAGACAGGAGACTGACACAGGAATGGTGTGTTGGTTGGCATTCACATTTATTCTGGCCAAATAAAAGAAAACCTACCTTTCCCTAATACTAAAAGGGGTTTCCCTGCCTCAGCTAAAACTACGGAAAGTATCAGGATGTTCAAGAAATCAAAAGAGTCCAGCGTCCTGTGACTGAAACCGATTTACAATCCTTGCACTAAAGACTTGGCCAATGTTCTTGGTCCAGGAGAATGACTCGCTTCTCCTGGACGTTGCTTCACAGTTCCTAGGATGGAGAGAATTGTTCCTTGAGGGAATGACTCCCTTCTGCTGGACGTTGCTTCACAGTTCATGTGAGGGAGAGAATTGTTCCTTGAGGGAATGACTCCCTTTTGCTGGACGTTGCTTCACAGTTCATATGAGGGAGAGAATTGTTCCTTGAGGGAATGACTCCAATCTCCTGTACATTGCTTCACATTTCATACGAGGGAGAGAATTGTTCCTTGAGGGAATGGCTCCCTTCTACTGGACGTTGCTTCACAGTTCATATGAGGGAGACAATTGTTCCTTGAGGGAATGGCTCCCTTCTCCTGGACGTTGCTTCACAGTTCATATGAGGGAGAGAAGTGTTCCTCGAGGGAATGACTCCCTTCTCCTGAACGTTGCTTCACAGTTCATATGAGGGAGAGAAGTGTTCCTCGAGGGAATGGCTCCTTTCTCCTGGACGTTGCTTCACAGTTCATATGAGGGAGAGAAATGTTCCTCGAGGGAATCGCTCCCTTCTCCTGCACGTTGCTTCACAGTTCATATGAGGGAGAGAAATGTTCCTTGAGGGAATGGCTCTCTTCTCCTTGACGTTGCTTCACAGTTCATATGAGGGAGAGAATTGTTCCTCGAGGGAATGGATCCCTTCTCCTGGACATTGCTTCACATTTCATACGAGGGAGAGAATTGTTCCTTGAGGGAATGGCTTCCTTCTCCTGGACGTTGCTTCCCAGTTCATATGAGGGAGAGAATTGTTCCTCAAGGGAATGGCTCCCTTCTCCTGGACGTTGCTTCACAGTTCATATGAGGGAGAGAAGTGTTCCTCAAGGGAATGGCTCTCTTCTCCTTGACGTTGCTTCACAGTTCATATGAGGGAGATAATTGTTCCTCGAGGGAATGGCTCTCTTCTCCTTGACATTGCTTCACAGTTCATATGAGGGAGAGAATTGTTCCTCGAGGGAATGGCTCCCTTCTCCTGGACGTTGCTTCACAGTTCATATGAGGGAGAGAAATGTTCCTCGAGGGAATGGCTCTCTTCTCCTTGACGTTGCTTCACAGTTCATATGAGGGAGAGAATTGTTCCTCGAGGGAATGGCTCCCTTCTCCTGGACATTGCTTCACATTTCATACAAGGGAGAGAATTGTTCCTCGAGGGAATGGCTTCCTTCTCCTGGACGTTGCTTCCCAGTTCATACGAGGGAGAGAATTGTTCCTCAAGGGAATGGCTCCCTTCTCCTGGACGTTGCTTCACAGTTCATATGAGGGAGAGAAGTGTTCCTCAAGGGAATGGCTCTCTTCTCCTTGACGTTGCTTCACAGTTCATATGAGGGAGATAATTGTTCCTCGAGGGAATGGCTCTCTTCTCCTTGACATTGCTTCACAGTTCATATGAGGGAGAGAATTGTTCCTCGAGGGAATGGCTCCCTTCTCCTGGACGTTGCTTCACAGTTCATATGAGGGAGAGAAATGTTCCTCGAGGGAATGGCTCCCTTCTCCTGGACGTTGCTTCCCAGTTCATATGAGGGATAGAATTGTTCCACGAGGGAATGACTCCCTTCTGCTGGACGTTGCTTCACAGTTCATATGAGGGAGAGAATTGTTCCTCAAGGGAATGGCTCTCTTCTCCTTGACGTTGCTTCACAGTTCATATGACGGAGATAATTGTTCCTCGAGGGAATGGCTCTCTTCTCCTTGACGTTGCTTCACAGTTCATATGAGGGAGAGAATTGTTCCTCGAGGAAATGGCTCCCTTCTCCTGGACGTTGCTTCACAGTTCATATGAGGGAGAGAAATGTTCCTCGAGGGAATGGCTCCCTTCTCCTGGACGTTGCTTCCCAGTTCATATGAGGGATAGAAATGTTCCACGAGGGAATGACTCCCTTCTGCTGGACGTTGCTTCACAGTTCATATGAGGGAGAGAATTGTTCCTCAAGGGAATGGCTCTCTTCTCCTTAACGTTGCTTCACAGTTCATTTGAGGGAGAGAATTGTTCCTCGAGGGAATGGCTCCCTTCCCTCCACATGATGATCCTTTTTAGGTGTAAAAGAAAAGTCCCCAAACAAGATAAATCAAGTTTCAAAGTGTCTTGACACAAAGTCTTCTAAAGGATATCAAAACAAAGTTCCAAGTTAAAGCCTCAAGTGTTCTTCATTCAGTTCATAAAGACCAGGGGGTACGCGTCCCTACACCAGGATTCTTGCAGCTGTTACAGGGCCAAGAAGATGCTTCTCCTCTCTTGCTCTTCTACCAATGTCTTTAGCCAGCCTTGGTGTCATCTCCTGCCAAGGACTGTCTGTTCATAAGCACAAGGTGGTTGACTCCCTTCCCGTTGCTTCTCATAGACGTTATATAACCAGGAGGTGGCCTCTCTGCTCTTGGCATTTTTACAATGTCTGTAATATCACACCTAGGGAATGACTTCCTTCCCCCCATTTATTTATCTTCCATTGTATAAGACCAAGAGGATGCCTCCCCTCTCTTGGCCTTCTTACAAGGTTCCTAGACAGCCCTGTTGTACTCTCATGCCATGGGCTGCCTTAGGTCTTTCTACTGCTTCCTATTGGTGTGCTGGTATTCAAGGGTTAGCCCTGCTGTACTCGCCTGCCAGGGTTTCACTTGGACTTTATGACTTTTCCTTAGTGGTTTGCTGATTTTCAAAAGACAACCATGGTAAACTCTCCTGCCAGGGTTTGACTTGGGTCATAGACCCTATATCAGACTTCTTTATTCGTGGGTTCCGAACCTACTGTCTTTGGTTTCTTAACCATGGGCCCCAGATGCATTTATACAGGTAACCTTATTGTGGGTCCTAGACCCTTTCATAGTTATGTCTTGCTTGTGTGTTCCAGACCCCTTCACGCTGTTTTTTTTGCTTGTGGTTCCCTGAGCCCTTTATACTGGTTTCTGGACTGTGGGTCCCCAAATCATTTATACTGGTTTCTTGCTTGTGGGTCCCAGACCCCTTTATACTTGGTTTCTTAACTGTGGGTCTCAGACCCCTTTATGCAGTTGTCTTAACTGTGGGTCCCAACCACTTTCTACTGGTTTCTTAACTGTGGGTCCCCAATCCCTTTATACTAGTTTCTTTCTTGTTTGTCCCCAACCCCTTTATACCCATTTCTTGACTGTGGGTCCCTGACCCCTTTCTGACCACTCGCGTACCTGACCTTGTGGGGCACGAGGGCCTCGACTCCTTTACTGCTCCTGTAGTTGGCCGTGAGATCCGTGGTGCTCCGGTAAGCTACATTTGGTCTGCGGTCGCACCGCAGCACAAATCTTCTTCCTGATAGTGGTCACGCTGCCCAGGCTCCAAAACTGCCAATAGCCTTCGTCTGCTAGCCCACCATCCATTCTTCTTGCTCGGGACTGGCTCTGGAATTCCTGCCTTCTTCCTCAGTGTCCTGGTCTTTTCTCAGTCTCCTGTATGCAAGGAAGCTTCTCTCATGGTTCCTTCAGGGAGGAGTTGACTTTCTTTCTGCCAGTTAAGGATTTGTCAGCCTTCTCCAGTATCCCTTCCCTGTCATTTGGCAAAAGTTCCCTGTCTATCTGGTGGGCGGACCGGCCCACAGTCCCTTCTGAACAGCCCACAGCTTCCCTGCTCCTGGCTCCTGGAGGGAGGACCTGACAACACTTCCTGGTTTCCTTCCTCTATTTCTACTACTATTGGACCAATAGGAAGTCGGTAACCACTAGACTGTTCAATGTAGTTCCTATAGATAATCCTCATGATTTCGCACTTCTCCCTCGTCACAGTACTAATCTTTCGGTTTCTTGTGAGTCAATGGTATTCTTCTTCGTCACAGTACTGGCTGAGGGATCTTCATTCAGGTAATTCCTATGCTTCTTTGTCCCAATACTTTCTAGGGGCATGGTAGGGTGACAGTAACTCATAACCCTGTTAGGGAAGAAGTTGTTGTTAGGGTTGCAGGAAGGGGGTCTAGCGACAGGGGATTGGCAGGGATACTGCATTCTCCCCCAATAGTTGTCAATGGTCCGATAGGGGTTTCCCTACCCATGAGATCCTCAGACTGACTACCACACCCAGGGGGACTATTGGGTACCAGCCTCACCTTCCTGGTCTCATGGAAAGGGGCTCTCCCTCTGGAAGCAGCAACGATATCCTGGGATTCGTCACAATACCAAGCACACAATATACGTGGACCAGTGGGACAAGCCAAGCCTAAGAGCAAATGGCTCTTTTAATGTATGTGTACACCCAGCACATGGTGCAAATGGACCAGTGGGGGAAGTGCCAAGCCTATCAGCAAATGACCAGTGAGGAAAGAACTGAGCCGAGGAGCAGCTAAAGGCTCCCTTGATGTATGTGTATACCTGGCACTAGTTTTAGGTGGACTAGTGAGTGACGAGCAGAGCCTAGAAGCAGATAATGACTCTGTTAATGTATGTGTATACCTGCCACTAGGTGTAGGAGGACTAACGTGGGACCAGCCGAGCCTAGGAGCAGATAAAGACTCCTTCACTGTATGTGTATTCATGGCACTAAGTGTAGGAGGACTAACGAAGGACGAGCCGACCCTAGGAGCAGATAACGAATCCCGTATTGGATGTGTATTCCTGGCACTAGGTGTGGGAGGATGAGCGATGGCTGCGCAGAGCTGAGGAGCAGATAAAGAATCCCTTAATGTATGTGTATACCCAGCACTGGGTGTAGGAGTACTAACGGGAGATGAGCCAAGCCTAGGAGTGGATAAAGAATCCCTTAATGTATGTGTATACCTGGCACTGTGGATAGGAGGACTAATGAGTGCAGAGCCAAGCCTAGGAGTGGATAAAGACTCCATTAATGTATGTGTATCCCCAGCACTAGGTGTAGGAGGACTAACAGGGAAGAGCCGAGCCTAGGAGCAGATAAAGACTCCTTCACTGTATGTGTATTCATGGCACTAAGTGTAGGAGGACTAACGAAGGACGAGCCGACCCTAGGAGCAGATAACGAATCCCGTATTGGATGTGTATTCCTGGCACTAGGTGTGGGAGGATGAGCGATGGCTGCGCAGAGCTGAGGAGCAGATAAATACTCCCTTAATGTATGTGTATACCCAGCACTGGGTGTAGGAGTACTAACGGGAGATGAGCCGAGCGTAGGAGTGGATAAAGAATCACTTAATGTATGTGTATACCTGACACTAGGGGTAGGAGGACTAAAAACAGATAAATACTCCCTTAATGTATGTGTATACCTGGCACTGTGGGTAGGAGGACTAAAGAGGGATGAGCCGAGCCAAAGAGCAGCTTAAGACTCCATTAATGAATGTGTATACATGCTTCCCGATATCAGAGGACATGTGGGGGGCACACCATGACTAGTAGCAGATAAAGACTCCCTTAGCATATGCTTCGTTTTTGAACTAGGGATGGGAGTACCAGTGGGGCCACCGTCCAGCTAAAGGCTCCTCCAAGATATGTTTACACTCATCACTCAATGAAAGAAGACAAGTAGGGATGACCTGAGCCTAGAAGCAGCCAAATGCGTCTTTAAATGTACGTGTATAGCTGCCCCTACGCTTAGGAGCACCAGTGGTGTGTGAGCGTAGCATCAGAGCAGGTCAATGCTACCGTTATGTATGTGTATACCCGGTATTTGATTTCAAAGGACCAATGAGATGCAACCTGGGCGTAGAAGAAAGTAAATGCTCGATCATTGCATGTGTGGATGTAGCCCCTAAAATAAGCGGCCCCGTCTGGAAGCAGTTAAAGGCTTCCTTAATTCATGTGTACACCTGGCACTCGATATAAGAGGACCAGTAGGGTACGAGTCAAGCCTAGAAGCACGTGACGCTCTCTTAATGCGTGTGTATTCCCACTACTCTATATACGAGGAGTGGGGTACGAATCAAGCATAGAAGCAGCTAAAGGCTCCATTAATGTACATGTGTACCCAGCAAGAAGCAGGTAAGTGTGTGCTCGAAAGATATCAGCTGTCTGTCCCCCTAGCATGCAATACCTAGCACTCCACACCCTAGCAGAGCATCAAGGGTCTGGCCTGGTAGAGTGTAGCAGTCACACATGACAGATGGGGGCCTCTTGGAAGGAGGTCTATATTTGAAGGTGAACCTTCTGGATAGCCCAAGCTCACATCAAAGGCTTTGCAGAGATGCCTGCGCATCGCAATTACATCACCCCCTTGTACCTTGGAACCGGTCAATGTCAGTGTGGAGCCCGCAGGGAGTTTCAGGTATCACCGCGGCCCCAGTTGGCAGGTGTGCAGTTGTCTTGTTCTAAAGTGACACGCCCAAAGAGATTACTCAGCAGCGGCCTGTACCTCTGGTAGTCGCCTGAACACCTGCCAGAAAACAGATGAAAGGGATTGCGGTTACGCAATGGATTGTACTAAATTTGGATTTTACTGCCTCATGGTGGAGCAAGAGTGACCTGAATCGAATTCAAGATACAAGCGGTGCAAGCTGGTCAACCTGGGGTGTTGCTAGGTCTGGAAAAGGTCTGTGGCTACGCTAATTTTGGGACTGTCGGCATTCAGAGCTAGTTAGACTTTTGGTTGTATCCCCTGAGCTTCTATCAGGGGCTACAATCAAAAGACCCAGGGCTATAGCCACCTCACCCCCCGTAGCAACGCCTCTGGTGTCAACCTTTCTCCATATATTCTGAAAAGGCATAGAAACTGCTTTGTCTCCAGCTCTCTCTTAGCTCTTTCGCTATGAACACTCTTTCCGTACAATTTTGCCAACCTTTCTGTGAAAAACGTCCTTGTCTTACTTGCACTGTACTGGTGCACTGCTTGTACTGGTGTATCTACATTTATTTTACTGTACTTGCTCAAACTAGCTATACAGATTTGAGTACGTGAATCTATCAGGCCAAAATTTCGGGTGTAGGTTGACACCGTTTTGGAAAATTCTTGTCGACGTTGCCGCGTATATATTGTTTACATTCTGGAGACATTACTTCCTCACCTTAACCCAGTGCCCCACACTAATATATATGTTTAGCTCACAGCTTTGGGCCACAGCAGCTGTAAAAGCCTACACACCCGCATTAGTGGCTAAAGGTAGGGTGGTTAATGAGGAAGGGTGGTCGTTAGCACGCTGTTACCACCGTATCTGTTGACACACCTACCTGCTTCTCCCTCCTTTCCTCGCTTCCACTCCCATGGCGCTTTCCGTTTCCCCTATTTTTTACAACTGCTTCTTCATTGACTATCCTTCTCTTCTCACTAAGTCTGCCAGGAGGAAGTTCAAAAAGGATATCTTGACTTCTAACCCTGGTCTTCCTATTGCCGACATCTACTCCAATGCTTCCTCCAGACAGCCCCTCACCGACATCCTCTTTGTCGTTCCTTTGTCAGATCCTAGCACTCTTCGTATGATCTCTGTGCTCTGTCCTCCTCTCCCATTAATGGTGGCACTCGCTGGGAAGTTCTCAAGGTTTCCTTCGACTCCTCTAAAGTCATCACTAATGTCTACCTTAATGGCACTGTCATGGTCCAAGGCCCTCAGGCCAATCTCCTCCTCTTTGATAGGCGATTCCCTCACTTCATCAATTTCCTCTCATCTCCAGCTGTCCCGTCCTCTTCCCCCTTGGACACCTGCCCTCTCTCTCCTCCTCCTCCTCTGCCTCTCCTGTGGCTCCTTCCCTTCCGCAAGGCATACCTCTGATCTGTACCCCTCCCGGAAGGTCTTTAAGGCTGGCAACCTTCTTCATTTTACCACTCTCAACTATCGCTCTGCTGTCAAACATTCCTCTGACATCTGCCACCTCCTTGAAGAACTAGACCTTGATATCTTTGGTTTTACTGAGACATATTTCATGGCCAGCTCTGTTACAAGCTTTGACACTCTACTTCCTGATGGCTACAAGATCCTCTCTGCACCCAGATCCTCCCGGTCCAGTGGGGGGAGGGAGGATAGCCCTGATCTTTCCTGAGTGGATTCCTGCCTCTATCATTCCCACTCAGACCTACTCCTCGTTTGAATGCCTTGTCTGTAGGCTCTCTTTCTCTCCTAGCTATTCGCTTACAGTGGCTACTATCTACCGACCTCCTGGTCAAATCACCTAATTTCTCTCTGAGTGGGCGGACCTCTCCTCCTCCCTCCTGGCCTCTACCACTCAACTCCTCCTTCTTGGTGGCCTCAATATCCATCTAGCTTCTCCTTGATCCTCCTCTTTACTCTTCCATGACCTCTGCGACTCCCTCTCCCTGTCCATCCTCCCCATTGGCCTGACTCACTCTGCAGGGCACACATTCGATGTCTTCATCTCCTCTAACCTCCCCCTCTCCATCCCTCTGACCACTCCTCTCTCTTGGAGCGATCATTCTCTCCTCTCCTCTCATCTCTCCCTCTCTTCCCCCCAGGCCAAGCCTGCCCCAATATTGCCACCTACCTTCTTGGGCATCCGGCCCATGAAGCGTGTGTCAGTTGAAGCTTTCGCTACCACCTTCTGCCCAACCCTCTCCACCTCTGGCTGACTCACATCCTGACACTGCCCTGACTCTGCTCTACTCTTCTATTTCTGATACTCATGATGCTCTTGCCCCTCTCATGAGAATCGGTTTGAAGTCCAAAGCCAAGTACAATTCTTGGTATGACTACGACGTAGCTACACTTAAATGTAAGTGTGGGCATCTGAGAGGAAATGGAGGGCTTTGTGTTCATCCTCTGACAAACTGGCCTGTCACCTGCTCCAAAGGCAATAGAGACTCTCTGTCCTCACTAAGAAGAGTGTCCACATTCAATCCTGTGTCTCTGCGGCATCTAACAACTCTGCCAAACTCTTTAAAATCTGCAAGGAGCTGGCCAATCCTGCTGCAGTCTCTACCACTCCTGTTTCCCTGTCCTCTTACTTTATCTCAAAAACCCAGGACATCCTGTCCATCCTCTCCTCCCCTCCCACACCTTTCCCCTCCTCTCCCTCTCCTTCTGTGCATGCTGACCCTCCTTCAGCCACCCTGGCACCCTCTTTCTCATCCTTTCCTCTTTTCTCCCCTGATGAGGTCACTAGACAAGTCCGATCTATGAAAGCCTCATCAAAACAGGTTCATCCCTGTTCCTCTAAATCCATCAAGTACCACGGCGATGCCCTCGCTCTGGCCCTTTCCGATTTCTGCAACCACTCCTTTGCCTCATGATCCTTTCCCTCCCCTCTGAAGCACTCCCTTGTGCATCCTCTACTCAAGAAACCCACAGCTGATCCCTCTTGTCCAGCTAACTATCGCCCAATTTCCATTACTCCTTTTCTGGGCTAACTCCTGGAAAAGCTGGCCTTCTCTCAGCTCAACCTTCATTCCGATTCTGTTAACTGTCTCCACCAGCACCAGTCTGACTTCAGAGCAGCCAGAAGCACGGAAACTGCTCTCCTGATCATCCGTGAAGATCTGCTCTCCAACCTTGACTCTAACATTCCCTCTGTCCTTATCCTACTCAATCCTTCTTCTGCTTTCAGCACAATCATACCATCCTGCTCAGCCATCTCCGTGATAACCTGGGTATCACTGATCAGGCTCTGGCCTGGCTGACCTCTTTTCTCTGTGATCGACCCTCCCAGGTCCAACTTGGGTCCTTCCTATCATCTATCCCCCTCTCTACATGCGGTGTTCCCAAGGGGTCCAACCTCTTGCCATGGCTTTTCAACCAATACCTGGCAACTCTTGCCCACTGCATTGTCATTTTCTGCTCCAATTTCCAGTGATATGCTGGCAACACTAAACCCATTTTCAGGCTTCCCTTGGCCATCCTCTCTTATCTCTGAATGCCTAACTGCCATTCAAGATTGATGTGCCGCCAACAATCGTTGACTGAATGCCAGCAAGACAGAGATCCTCCTCATTGGCACACCTTCACCCTCTTTTCCCCTCACTCTTTGGCCAACCTCCCTGGGCCCTCCTCCTATTGCCAACTGCGAGGCTAAATTCCTCGGGATCATCTTTGACTCCACACTTTCCTTTTCCACCCACATCTCTGATGTCTCTAAAAAGTCAAACTTCTTACTGCACCTCCTCAGAGGTACTCTGCCTTTCTTCTCCTTCCCCCAGAAGCTCACTGTTTCCCAAGCTCTGGTTCTCTCTAGTTTGGACTATTGTAACAGCCTCTTTCTAAATCTACCCACTTCTACTCTCCGCCCTCTGCAACTAATCCTGAACAGGACTGTAAGACTTGTCCTTGGCCTCAACCCCTGGATCATATCTCTCCAGCTCTGAAATCTCTCCATTGGCTTCCAGTGGATGCAAGGATTAAATTCAAAACCTTCTGCATTGTACACAAGGCTTTCTGGGGTCTGGGTCCAAAACACCTTCAGCTATCCCTCCAAAAATACCTCCCTTCTCGAGCTCTTTGCTCCTCTACCTCTAACTCCCTCAGGCTCAGTCGTTTATCAAAGAAACAAGCTGGCGGTAGATCTCGGTCTTTGGCTGCAGTCTCCCTCTGGTACAGCCTCCCTGGCACTATGAAACTTGAGGAGAACCATCTCTGGTTCCGGAAGCACCTCAAGACCTTCCTCTTTGCTTCTGCCACCCCTGTCCCCTGCTGATCTGTTCTCTCTCACACCGTGCACCTGGCCACCCTCTGTCCTCCGGACCCAGGGACCTAGTCACTCTGCCACCCTCCCGCATTGCCTCCAGGCCACCACTGCACTGGGGTCTGTATCTGTACCCATACAGTCCCCCTTTTTGCTTCCTGCACTTATCAGACATACCGTGTCTGCTGCCCTAAACCCAGCACTTGCCACTTGCTTGCTGCACTACCACTGTTTGTTGCCTTTATTTATTTATTCTCTCCCTCTCCCATGCACTTGCGCGTTCTCAATGTCATTGGGCCTAGTGAGATCGTTGTTTTTATTCTCCCCTGTTCTCCTCCCTCGCCACGCTCTGAAACACTTGTGTACGAGCGTAATATAAATAAAATATCAATATCAATATCTATATCAACGACCAAACCTAGGGTTGCCATACCTTACTCCTTCCCCCTACCCTATCCTATCCTATCTCCCGCCCTTCTCTTCACTGCTGCAAGTCCGAACGTCACAAGGTCTAGCAGGACCACAATTGTATATACTTACTGTTTTGCTCCTCTTGTTCCCTCTCCACTTTGCCTTGTGGGGCCTGGAAACACATCCTGTTGGCTAGGCACCTAATAAATGCTCAATAAGGAAATACATAAAATAGGGTGGTTAATGAGGAATGATGCTGATAAAGCACACTGATTTGAGCTGTAGGGTTATCAACACCTGAGTAAACCCCCCACCATTACAGGCAAAGTGTACATGGTTAACGCGGAATGGTGGTTTTTAACATGCCAGTATAGTCCACCGATGATGAGCTAGAGCGTTTGAAAGCCTGGCTTAATGATCAAAGCAAGCGTGGGTCATGTGGAATGATGGATTTTAATGTGCTAATATAGTCCACAGGTGCAGGAAATGTTCACTGTTAAATCCCCAATCCCCAATCGGCAAAACAAGTTGTTGTGTTAAAGTGGAATGATTGATTGATTGTTTATTTATTATGCGCTTATAAACAAGTGTTTCAAAGTGCAACCATGCATGGGAGGGGAAGACATAAGGAAGACAAGACAAACAATCTTAGACAGAGTGTGTGCTTGGCTCGAGGGAACCACCTGGCCCCGTGCTGAAAACATGGGGAAGGGAGGCCCACAGGTGGAATATCCTCACTCATCATTTTGTGAACATAAACATGAACATTACCGCACACTGTTTGTAAAGTCGCAGTAAGGATTTGCAATAGGTTTTTAAGTATAGGCCCTTTTCTTTCGAGAAGACATCACTATGACTGCATTATTATTATTTGATGATCGTAGCTTGCTCCCATCTGTAGATTTAGGTTTATATAGGTGTTTTTCAACCCCTTGTAAAAGTTCAATAAACACCCTGGAACTGTGGTCACTTCTGTCTTTCTTTCTTCGATACTATGCCTTCCTTAGATAACTCACTGAGAAAAGGCTCTTGTGGCATGGCTGAAACGACACTCCTTAAAAATGTCAAATCCAGTAGCAGTTATCCAAAAGAATAAAGTTGCAAAATGACGAAACCAGAGTAGAAGTGCTGCTATGTGAGCACACAAAGCCTAAAGAAGTGCTAAGACCATTGCTTGTAAGTGTGGTCCATTACCAGCTGTTATTGCATAGGTTTTGTGCAACTTGACCAGTGGGCAGGCAGCACCCGGTGCATATATCTTATACAGTGCTGAAATATCATGATTGTTTTATTTTGAGAAAACATCCTCCTGTGAACCTCAAACATCTAATGTCAGACGGTTTGGAATGATGTAGGTCACTGAATATGCTAACACAAGATCCCAATCCTATTGGACAGCCTCCAAACCGCCTTCCTCCACTACTCCCCCGGGATCCCCCTATTTAAGATACATGGCTTTAAAATTGGCTGCAAATTTCCCACTTTTTTAGGGGCAGACGCCTAATCACCTTGACCCAAAGCAGGCCCACCACCTGAGAACCGAGTGCTCGTTTCGTACATAAAGTAAGTCTATTGTACAATCGTCTGCGGAGAAGTTAGATGACTCTATTGAGCCAGACGAACCCAAGTCACACTGAACCACATAAGTTGACACATTATATACATTTTTGCAACAGATAAAACAGTTAAATCACTCCCATATATTTTATTACAATCCCCCCGCCACATGATTGGACAAACCTTCTACAAAGAAATCCCATCTTTCTCCAATTCTTCCATTCTCATTGTCCACTTGTTATCTTAAATACCATCTTCCAATTGTATTGTTAGCACACCCCTTCGTGGGATTCGTTGGTAGTAGGTCATGACATCATCAAGCAGTTAAACATTTGTGCGCAAATATAAATCATTACTAGAAACAACTGACCTGAGCCATTCAACCTCAAACATAATTGCACATGGTTTGGGGGCTGAGTAAACAGGTTGTCTTTCTACTGACAGTGGCTATCTCATCCGCCCCAGCTTACTGGATCCATTGAAACATTCTAATCAAAATAACTGCCATTTTATCACACGTGGCACATCTGGGCATACAATTGAAACTCCTGGGTATCGATGACTGTAAACTCGGATGCTACTTCACTCCATGGTTATTGCTGGTTAACACACATGGCCAGATCCCCATGCAACCTTTAAATGTACTTAAGGAGATTACATCTGCCTCCTGTGAAACCAACATTGTGTTCTGTTCAAGGCTCTCCATCTGCTTAATCATTGTTCCTTCCCCAGTCTGCAAACCCGTAGAACTAGAATTTCCCAGCCACCAGAAAGTCATTGCACAAACTGTTGGCTGCAGAGTCTGAATGAATTCATAAAAACCCACTACATACAGATTTATATATCCCCTTTGTATGTTTCTCAGTGTGCATGCATGTTTAAAAATACAATCTTTCCTTTACAGTGGATTCTTCAGGACAGGCCACCTTTCTCGCATGTGCATTATGAAACTCCTCATTAGCTGCTTCTGAGCACTCCATAGCACATTATGCCTGAATCACATTTATATATCATTTTGTAGGTTTAGCATTGTGTGCAACCTAAATGTATACACTTTAATGACAAAGTAACACTAAAGTAACATATCCCGTTCACAATTAACTACACTGGATACATATGAAACTACAAAATCACGTCCCGTCCGCCACACCCCTAGTCACAAATATGGCATGCGCAACGTGAATCCCTCTTGATTGTGGGGTTCTTTACGGATCACCCCAACATTCCCCCCTTTAGTTAATATTTTAACAAATCATAATCATCTTCTTGGGGACCAACCCTACAATCTTTCATACCTACCAGTCTTTCATACCAATCCCAACATGGGCATACTCCTCCACTGAACAAACCCAACTCGTCCCCCACCATTTCTGCAATCTTCCCACTACTCCACACAGTCATCAGAACTTGATGGAGGACACAAAAGAGCTTCAATCTGAGTACCCATGTGAAATGTAATGTAGTGATTCTAGCTTTGGGCAGGGTCACAGTCATCATAGCAGCTGCGTGCGTTATCTGAGCAGAACAACATCATAAGAGCATTTGATAAAAGAAAAAAACAATAAGAAAAAAGACAAAAATATGTCGAGGGATCTTCACAGCAAGGATCATCCAAGATGGCACCAAGGAGAAGAACGAGTCTAACCATGAATCATTTGTAATTTCTGCCTCATTTTCCATGACCACTCTGAGCTTATGCAAGGCAGCAATAGTTTGTGTCAAGGCCCCATTCTCTGAGTCATTGTGAGGGACAAATGTGCAACAAGTACTCTCAATCTTTTGACACACACCCACCTCCATAGCTGTCAGTAGTTTGAGGATTAAACGGTTTTGCAAATTCATGAGCCTGAGTGCCCGTAGCTCCTCTTTAATGGCACTAAACTCTGACTCAGATGAATTGATAAACCGTAAGAAGCAAAAAAGTTTATTGTATGACTAAACAGCTGGTACTGTTCAGGAATGTCCATTAAGGCTTTTGATAAGGCCACTGAAAGGTAGTTTGAGCGCTTAGTTCATTCAAATAGTTGTGGTGATGAAGGGGATGTAAAAAGCACAGGAGAGTAAGGGGGCACAGATGTCCTTCTGGGCATTGTGAAACTGCATATATTCTGGTTAGCCTAAGTTACTCAATTTCCCATCCAGATAAACTCCATATTATAATGTGGTCTGTGGTTTGCTATATGTTCATAATACGAGTGCTGAACGCAGCTGAACACAGCGAAGATTAGGTGATTAGATGAGCTTCTCCTTCGGCATGCTCCCAGCTATTGTCAGCACAGAGTAACCTTTGGTTGCACAAACAAAGATAATATAACAGAGAAAGTATTTTTGGTTCAGGAACTGCATGTGATTTTATGAACTTATAATGCTCATGGTGTTCTTGCAAACAAACTGCTGACAAATATGCTTTCCAAGAATATCTCTACATGATAGTATATGCCTCTGAGAAATGTATGTATGAAACCAAAAGCAATAATGTTTCTCTGAAATGCAATAATGATTTCAGTAACCAGATGTAAAATGTATAGGCGTTTGTCCTTCACTGTGTATACAAGGGAGATTCCTCTGACTCAATGGAGCTCACTATACTACTTCCCTTGGGACGTGTTGACCATGAGCCAACAAATGCAAAATAAAACTATGTTTTCCATTTACTATATATTTCAGTGTCTCTGGTGATCTTATTTTGTATTCATAGGTTTATAATTTGGTCTTTCAATTGGCACCCCAAAAAGAGACCCTTCCGAGGACGATCGAGGACACTGTTTGGACCACTGAGTACCAGGAATCCCTGCCAAGTAGGGCTAGTTCCTTGCAGCTGCTACTCCTGCTCCACATGTCAGCCTTAGTGATCATTCCCAGTGAGGGTTTTGAATCATTGCAGCCACAATGCTGTTTTGCATCTTTGGAGACAACCAGGGACAGACATTGGGTTTTGTTTGATGGGAAATAGCTGACTTTGTCTGAAATTAGGTGAGCTTGTTCCAAGTTGTTTGTAGAAAGATATTTGCAAATATTTTGACATGTGAGAGAATTCTTTAAAATGCTTGGTTTAAGAAAAATGCACACTTGTTGTGCAGAATTTTGTTGGAGTAAGAAAAAACCCAGTGGGTTAGGAAATGAAATATGCATTAATTATGGGTTAGGAGTAAATATTCTTAACAGTATTTGACATTGCCAGAACAGACATATGCCCGATTTGCAGTGCCACATGGCACCTCCTCCACCCATCCTTATGTTCTGCTACCACAGCAATCCTAACCAAAGCTACCGATCCCAAACATCATTCCATGTCCTGTTGGACCTTCAACGCCCGTCTCACCACCATTGTCGCCTGTGCCCTCCTCTACCACTGACACTCCTGTTAAGAAATGTACGACGCCCTATCTCAGTGAATTAAGAGCAATACTGGGGAGTTGAGGAGTATGTTGGTCAATTGAGATGCGGTCCCCCAGTGGGTACAAAAGAATAAGGAGGTAGGTGTCACCAAGGACAACAGTTATATAGGGCACTCTCATTTTTGATAGATACCGGGTCACGAAAATGCTCAATTGATCACTCATTGGTTCCAGATATTGCCCTGTAAGGGCAACAGAACATTTTTGTAGGGTTTGCGGGTACACCAGTAATTTGGCTGGTATCTTAGCCAGTACCCATTACTGTTGGCCCTTTTTCAGATAAATGCACGTTCTTGCTAACATCCAATTGGGGAGAGAATTTATTAGGATTAAATATGTTAAAACAATTGTACGAAATGATTAATTGCAGCACTGATGCTGTATAGGTAACAATGCCCCTGCATAAAAATGTTTCATCACAGTATTTAGCGTTACCTTTGCCTTCTGATCTGGTGAGGGAAGGTGTAATTGAGGAATTATCTGACAGCACTTATAACAGTCCCTTTTAGAAAATGTTTGAAAAACGTGACATTGTTTTGCCCCACCATTTTCCAATTAATTTAAGGGCAATTGACAAAATAGTTGAGTCATCATTTCCAATGGTCTCTGACATTACCAAAAAATTGATCATGATTCCTGCTCAAGGAACATACCTTTCTGTGATTGATGCATTCACTTTCACTAGAATACCACGAGGCTACACTGAGAGTACTAGCATTTACAGCAGAGCGCTTATGGTTCGATACTTTACCACAATTTTGCATATTGTTACTAGTTGCAGCGGACTGCTGTGAAGAATGCCAGAAGGGCAATATTAATTTACTCAAGAATATTGCAAATACAGGTCACAATGTTTCTTTGAAAAAGTAATAACATTGTCAGCATGAGGTCGCCTGTGTAGGGTACCTCTTGTTGAAGGAGGGTAGGAGCCTTGCTCTCGAGAGAGTAAATGTTGCATCACCATTGCCATGGGATGCTAACTGTCTGGACGCTTCTTGTTCTGCTCCAGTCTTGGGCATTCCTAATTATGTAAAACAATGTTTCTTGTTTGTATATGTAAACGATGGATGTGCTTTGGCAGTACTAACCCAGGAACATGGGGGGAAAAATAGACAGTGCAGATATTTTTTCTACACGTTGGACTGTGTTGCTTATGTGCAACCTAAATGTCTTAGAGCAGTAGCTACAGCCTCTGCATCATGCTAACAAAGTGAAGGCATGGTTTCGGGTCACTCCTTACCCGTGGTGCCTCACTCAGTTGATGTGTTAGTCACAGACACAACATCTCACATCAGCTCAAATTATGAACACAGCACACATAAAGATCACAAGATGTAACCAATTGAACCCAGCTGAGTTGCTACCTCTCCCTGAGCAAAATTATGAGAATGAGGACAGCCATGATTATGTGTACACCACTGACCAAACGAGCAAATGGAGAATAGATTTGTTCCACACATGTTTGACACTTACCGATGAAGAACTATATGGTGACGGCTTCACTGTCGCTTATGGAATTGCCACATTACAATTACAACACAACACCGGAAAGGAAACATCAGTGCCATTTGAGGTAATAGAGAGACCCAATGGGGTTCTAAAGATTATAAATGCCAATGTGTGCACCCACAGAAAATTGCAATGGCCTGAACCCCTGCCCATAGCATTGCTGCCTATGAGAAAAGACAGCAAAGACTAAAAGTTACCCCCCATCATATGAGATGGTAATGGGGTGGCCGGCAAACATATGGAATGCCCATAGGCCCAAGAAATTATCTGAAAATGAGGGCCATTTCTTGATTGACCAATACAACATGTTTACACAAAATGTACATTTAATTCATCAACAGGTTAAAGAGGCATTGACTGATAGATACGAGGGAACTGGTGATACCATTCAGCCAGGTGACCATCTGCTGACCCGGAAGAAATGCAGTCTCGAACCTCGGAGCATGAGCCCACAACAAGTTCTGCTGACCACCCAGAGAGCTGTTCGTGTAGACGTCCAGAAAAGACACTGGATCCATGCAGCATATCTGAAATGAGTACCTTTGCCTCTGCCCTATGACAAATGGGTAGAGGAGGGGGTAGGTGACAGAAAATGTGAATTTGTACCCCAGTGTAACTTTCAGTGAAAAAGAAAAAATACCAACCCTGGTTTTGAGCAACCTGAGGGTCTGTTGAGATCTGAATTATCTGAATTGCTTGCTGATCACTCTGTAAAAATAAAAATGGGGATATGACTGGAAAATAGAAATAAGGCACAGATTCTGGGTGTGATCTGTAATGGCTGGGGACCTGTTATTGATTTCATAATCCCATCATATCAAATCCAATCACTTGCACTTTATTCACCCATGCACTTAACATAAACTGATGCCTTTCTGTTTTCAATATCACATATGCAAAATGTTTATGGAGGAATGTGTTATTAAAGGATCAGGCAATATTGGTAGATAATTGTAGTACTTGATTGTTACTTTATTGCAAACAAAAGCTTGTGTGTTGAGCCAAAAACATAAAACAGTGTAAATCAATTTAAAACATGCAAAACTAACAAACATGGAGTAAAATAGTACAAAACGAGGAAGAGCATTTTCATTGATGAAAACCCTACATCGGTTCAAGAACAATAAAGCAAGTTCTATCTATTGGAAAAACTCCCTACCTAAATTCCCTGCACTAGTCCTAAAATACCATAAATAGTAATGCAGATAGGGACAAGAGAAAAGGTGGTTTGGAGAAAGGACTCTGTTTTATTACATAGAGGATAATTGTCACTTCTTCTCTTATACTAATTTCATTTAACATATAGTCCCTTGTGGACTTGTGAAAAGAATTAGGTTACAAAATTATATTTTGTCTTATATGCTGCACCCCGGGCACAGTGGGCGTGTTCCTTTTGGGGAAAGCTAAATAAATGGTCTGATGTCGGCCAACATGAGAGAAAATTACATTCAGTTGTCTGATGAGGATTGGTTGTCAATGTGTAAATTGTCTCCTGTTTGCTTCTCGTTTCGCCGGTTCTCACAGTGAAAACTGCCTTCTTCAAGGCTCGAGTTAGAGGAACATATATGTGTGTATTAGATGTGCAGGTGACAGTGAGATATACGAAAAAGATGGGCCTCTGTCACCTGGTGAGTCACTTACCCTCCTTTTATCAATCCATATCTTGACCCCGGTTGAGCGTGAGAAGCTTTAAACTTCGGTCGGCATGGGTGTATCAGAGCTCAGACATCTGCCCTTGTGGGGGGACGTGTCAGTTATGTCGTTGTGTTGGATTGGCCAAGTACATAGAGTGATTGGTGGTCTTTCATTGTTCTTTCCTACGGAAGAGAGGAAATAACATTCCTGGGCCAATGTGGTGAATCTGCTGGGATGGTAAGCCAACATAGTGGGTGAGTGTGCACATCACTGGAGTGTCCACACACCCATGTTTGTGCTGCCCTACTATGTGCCTGGGTATGTAGGGCAGCTAGGAGATGTGTGTGTCCTATTTTGATGGCATTACCTGTCTGATTTCTGGCAACGCTTGGCGAGTAATCGAATCTGTCTCCACATTAGTCTGCCTCTCCGAAGCTCTGTGGTCTGCTGGGATGGTAAGCCAACATAGTGGGTGAGTGTGCACATCACTGCAGTGTCCACACACCCATGTTTGTGCTGCCCTACTATGTGTCTGGGCATGTAGGGTAGCTAGGAGATGTGTGTGTCCTATTTTGATGGCATTACCTGTCTGATTTCTGGCAACGCTTGGTGAGTAATCGAATCTGTCTCCACATTAGTCTGCCTCTCCGAAGCTCTGTGGTAGCGTGTGAACAGTCGTCAGGGCAACCATAACTGCCAGGGCGTCCTTAATTCTTAGTGGTTGCGGTGTTTGGATGCTGCGCACATCATATGTGACATTGCCATGGTGCCCGAACGCTCGTGCCGATACAGGGTGTGGAAGAATGTCCTTACCAGGGGTGGGGTACAGATTGGTAATGATAATACTAATACTGAAGGTGTGCTTGAAACTCGTCTGCTTCTTTTCACATTTTGTGGGTCATGTGGTGGCCGTAAATGGAAACGGCTGATTAAGCTGAACCTATGGGTGAGGCCAGCTCGACATATCCGTCATGACTATGGGTAAGGAAGTCCAGGATGGCTGTCCTGATCTAGGGGCCACGTGTGCAAGCATCAATATGTAGCAGAATGTGTAGCAGTTTGTACTATGCTCTTGGTTAATATGTGGTCGGAAGGAATTGTTTGTTCAGACCATGTTTGTAGGTGTTTGTACGGTGGGCCCAAAATGATTCCTTCTACAAAAGGCTCCTCTGGACATTAAGTCTTCCTTTTACTCTTTCCACGATCCACCACAGGACGTCATTCACAGAGTGGCGGGCCTTGATGTAGTGATCCAAAAGGGGTGCTGCAATGTTTTTGCATTGAAATTTGTTTCTGTATTCTCAAATTCTGGTGCTGACCATTTGCATGGTCTATCCTAGGTACCTAAGTCCACATGTCCAATGTATGCAGTACACTGCTTGGTTAGTTTTGCAGTTAGTTTAGTCCTTTAGAACCCATTTTTTTGTGCCAATCGAAAACATTTGTATTTTAGATGTGAATTTCAACACTACACAATTTCTGCATGGAAAATTGCCTTTTATTGTGTGCAAATTCCCCGAGGACAGTTCTCGAATCTCTAGTCTATCTATATAGGGAGTGTACCAAATGCTCCCGGATATTCCTCGCCCGTTTAAAGGCGAAGCGCGGTAGTGGTTCCTCATGTAGATTAAGACGGGCCAATGGTCAATATTTCTGTATTATTTTCTTAACCTGAAAGGTGTGTTTTCCGTGTGTAATGACATAGGTGAGACGTTCATTACTTTCCTCAATAGTTGCATGCTTGGGTAGTAATAGTGCATCCTGGTTTGCATACCTGGCCCATTTTTTGGAATGGCTCAGGAGTTTTTTGGGGTATCCCTGTGTGCTCAGTCTTGTCACCACAAGCGCTGCATGCCTGTAAAAGCCGTCCAATGATGTACAGTTCCTGTGTATGCGGAGGAACTGACCATATGGCAAATTCTCTTTCATGTGGGCAGGATGATTGCTTGTATAGTAAAGTAGTTTGTTCCCATCACTTCATTTGCGGTGTATGCCGCATTCTAGTTTGCTGGGTCTATGTTTAATATTCAAATTTAGAAAATTGATTTCCATGTTACTTTGTTCCATGGTGAATTGTATGTGTCTCTCACAGATGTTAATCCAATTCCAGAATTGTTGTAGCTCATCCCGTGAGCCGTCCCAGATGAAGATGACATCATTAATGTATCTGCACCAGTGTTTCACATATTCTCTCTGGGGATTTGTGTTAGAGAAGAAAAGATCCTTCTCATATTTTTCCACATATAAAATTGCCAAACTTGGTACAAAAGTTGCACCCATCGCAGTGCCCTTGATTTGTAAATAGAAAAGCTTGTCGAAGGTGAAGACGTTCTTGCACAAGGCAATTGTCATAAGTTCGAGAATAGAAAGGGTAAGAGCAGGAAACCAGGGTGAAGAATCCTGCCTTGTGTGTCGGAGGTACCCGGGACCCTCCCAAGTCGATAATCAAGGTGGGAAAAATTGCCTGATGCTGTGGTACTGTCCTTGTTTCCCACAACAAAGCAGCGCCAGTGAAGTCAACACAGCCGGGGAGTTGGGGAAGCCCATACCAGACCGATCTGTGTTAAAGCCAAGGTTTTATGCGACAGCAATGTATGGTGAGCACTGAAGCGAACAGCATATGAAACGCATGTGATAACCAACACGAGTAAAATTAAACAACAGATGAGTGATTGAACTTTGAAACTAAGATGTAATACCTTTGACAGTGTGGTCCAGCTCTGCGTGCATGCTCATTGAAAGGTCTCTATAAGGTATCCAATTTAGGTGTGGCAAAAGTGAAAAAATGGCAAAAGGATTGTGAATCTTGTGAATCGAAGTGGTCCTGCAACGGGTCAAGCAAAATCCTGTGCACAATTGAAAATCTTCTTTGTTGATACAGTAAAGAAAGTTGATGACAAATTAGATAAAGTTGGTCCGAGCCCGAACAAGGGAGATCAATAGAAAGCCTTGGGTTAAAGCGAGTTTGTGGTAAAGTGAATTTAAATGATCGAAGCCCGGCAGAGGGAGACTGATTGACCATTGTGTTGAAATGGATCTGAGCCCCGCCGAGGGGAATCCGGGGTCAACCGTGAATCACCCAAGAAATTGGATACATGCAAATCCTACAAGCATTTTGTTAAAAGGGGTTCTGAGCCCATCTGAGGGGGATCGTAGGTGAATAGTGAATCACCTGAGAAATTGAGTACATGTGAAATCCTAAGTGGAAAGGAACTGTGCCAAGCTCGAGTGTGCCACATTATCCCGTGATGAAAACTTGGGGAAGGGAGGCCAACGGCCTAAATATCTTGACATATATTGTATACGTGCCTAACAAGCAAACAATAAATAATTTTATTTTCTTGAACACTTCTTTCTTTTACATAACATTGTTATTTAGAGGTAAGGATTGGCAATAGATTTATTAGTATCTGCCCTTTTATTTTGACAAGACACACACCTAGGACTGCGTTATTATTATTTGATGGTTTTAGCTTGCTCCGACCTTTAGATTTAGGATTAGATGGGTGTTTTTCAACCCCTTTTTGAAGTTCAATAAACACCCTTGAACTGTGGTCACTTGTGTCTGATACCATGACTTTCTTACATCATGCAACATAATGCGCCTTTCCCAGACTCTTCTGGAGTAACAGAAATGGAGTCACACCCGTTTCCACTGGGGCTTCCCCCATCTCTCACCTGCTACTTTCTACAGCCATGCGGATAACTTGGCGTGTCCTATGACCCCATGGTATACTCACTGTCACTACTAATGGAGTGGGAGTCAGGGCTGCAACACTCTGCTCTCCCAGCTCAGCATCCGATTCCCATTCTTCTTCATTTCCTGATCCTGCTATTCCTTCTCCTGTCACTTCTACAGGCATGGAAGCCAGCCCAGCACTACCATAAGGTGCCAGCCCCCGTCCTCCCTGCTCACACCCTGTATCCATGGCAATATTTCTATCCTCCATGTCCACATTGACCTCTTTGATCACCGATTTATCTAACCTGACAAGAACTAGTCCATGCCTCCATCTTCCTTCTTCTACATTCTTAACCTGTCTAATCCCTTGTTGCCACTCGTCATCTCTTTGCCGCCATAGCAGCACTACTTCTTCCTCCGCTAGCCTCCGCGCTTCTTCCATTTTTTCCTGCTCTTGTGTCTCTATCACTCTTTGCAACCTATCCTCTATCCCAGCAGAAAAAGGCCTAATCTCCTCCCTCTCCCTTATTTCAATCCTTCATCCACTCTTCTAGCTGGCGGCTTCACTCTCTCTCTCGTTCTTCCACCCTTAATCTGTCTGCTAGCCTAGCAGTCGAGGGAGTTCCCTTTCCGCTCTCAATTTTCAACCTTTCTGAAGCCCTAATCATTGAAGGAGTTACCCTTCCACTTAACTCAATGTACCATTTTCCAGGATTTGTAGCTGATGGAGGCATTACCTCTGGAGTGGAACCTGGAGAAAATGAAGGCTCAAATTCAGGGTCTGTATACCCTTCTGCGGGCGATACAAGATAGCACCCAAATGGGGGCGGTGCAGAAGGAATTCCTGCACCCGCCTTTTTGGCCCCTCCTCTTAAACTTTAACACTATGGGCATTACCGCCTTTTTCATACATCCTCCATAGCACTAAGATGTTTAACCCTTCTCTAGATTCGAGCCCTTGTGCCTTGTAGTTAAAAAGTTATGCAATCCAATTCCCCTTCATGCATCATAATTCCCCTTCATGGGCCAATAATCGAGCATTTTACCATTAGTTTCCTGCAGCCACTCCTGATTATATTTTAAAATCTTTGCCTAGCCAGGAAGTACCTGACACAAATGATTCAGCGGAGTACTCCATACTCCAAACCAATTTACTCGAACCGATTTTAGAAAATAACATCAAAGGCGAACCTGCAGCCCAACATTTCTACCCAAAGAACCCCCCTGGTGCCCTCACCCTCAGAGTCTTTTGGCTCACTGCACAGGATTCCATCCTCCCAGTACACTTTAAACAGTCCAGGCGCTTTGCCCTTAGCCTTCTCCTGATCCTGCTTCTACCCTTCAGATCTGCGCCCACCTGGTTCTCCAACTCAGGTTCCTGTGCTGCGCCAAGTGCTCTGACGTCAAGGAGTCCCCTGCTTCTAAAGTAGGGTGTTCAGTGGCTACTGACTCCTCCCCCACAGGAGTAGGCAAATCTGCAGTCTGTGGAACTGGACTATAGGATACCGGCCACAACAGTCCTTCCAACAATCCCTCTGGAAGCACTGCAGGCCCTAGGGCTCAGAGAGTCTTCAATCTGGCGGCCTCTTGGGCCCTCAATCTCGTAGCCACCGCGACTATCGTGGGATCAGGAAGATCATTACCCAACATACATGGGACATGGATGAAGTCTTTCACTGCTACACAGCGCTGAGTCGTGTCATCTCGCCAGCTGAACTCTACTATCGCCAAGGGGCACTTACTCTTTCTTTCAAACCCACTGACACACAAATCAGGCCCATCAATATACTGGCCTGGCTGTACTCACTGCCGGCTTACAGTAGTGAGACTAGCAGCAGTGTCTCGGACCACAGGAGTCCAATGATATGAACATATAAACATTTTCTATATAGAGTCAAGTATTATTGGGAACTGGGATCTCTTCTACGGTACCGTTCCCACTCAGTGTATCAAATCCACACTCACAACTTCCTGGCCTAGTGGGAAGTCCTCCTCTAGGAGGCCCACACTAATGATGGCCTCTTTCACAAGTCCAGCATTCACTATGGCTTGCTTCGGTAAACCCTTGCAAGCAGGATCCCCTTTCCAATGGCCCAGCTCCTTACACACGAAACAACCTTTGGGTTGTGAGAAAGCAGGTGCCCAAGGGTTTGGGTGCCTGTGCTCTTCTTTTTAGTGTGTTCAGCTGAACTAATGTTTTGCCATTTCCCTTCATTCTTTGGGAACCTGACTTTGAAGAGTATTGGTTTGTACCTTTGTCCTTCCCATCCTTGTTAACTTTATAATCCGAAGATTTCTCTTCCGGTCCGGGTGTGCTCGCCTGAGCATTTTTCTGGACTCCAGTACTCACAAACCTGTCGGCAGATTTTGCAAGCTCTGGTTTGAGCCACTACTATTGCTTTCAATAGAGTGGATATGTTGGACTCCTTCTTCTCTTCGAGCATCAGCTTGCATAGCTCTATGGAGACCTTGTTTGCTGTTTCTGTTGCTCTAGCGGGATGGTTGGCGAGAAACACTGATTATGCTGTTTCCTTGTCATCTTCCACTACCCCTACTGGAAGTTCTTCTTCATTCGGGTACACAGGGCCTAGAGCATCCCCTGGGGTTTTCTCCATAACCACCCTCACTCCTACCCAAGCTTCGAGGCTGGCCAGCAACTCAGGTTTATTAGTACAGTGGGGAAATCCCTTCTCTTGATCCAGGATGTGCTGCAAATTCTAGGTCATGCCTTTCACAAACTGTCAAGATCCATGATTATTACAAATACCTAGGAGTTTTCTAAACGTTCCCAGCAACAGTATTTCTTTTCGTTGTGTAGGATCAGGTGGATGCATTTTCCCTAACTCTCGCCCCCCACGGCCGTCATACTGGAACAGTAGTAGAAGAGCTGTATTTGGGACCCCATGTGTTGTCCCTATACCACACTGAGTGTATGAGAGACGACATGCACTCAGGCACCCATACCAAATGTGTCCTCGCATTGAAAGAGTGATGTTCTGAAGAAGATATATGAAGACATCCAGAAGCGATATGAAAATACTTAAGAGTGATGATGTAACTGAAGTAACAAGAGAAACAAGTACGAAATGATAAAGTAATCCTATGTACAAAGAAAATAAAGTAACTTGCTGACCAATAAGTGCAAATACGAAGCAACGCAAAGTAGATGAGACATATAGAAGCTTGCCGTAGAGGAAAATATAACGTGGATAGGACATCCATGATAAGAAAATGGACGCCAGCTTGTGTTATGATTTAATCCAGCTACCTCAGAGACAGGCCAGGGATGCAGAGTCAGGAGACATTGGAGAAGCAGTGCTGTGTGCAGAATGAAGAGGAGTCTATGTTGGCTTCCTTTCAAGGTGCTATCTTAAGGAATAATTGCAAAACACAAACGGAGGCAGACAGATAAGCCATGTGTGTAAGACATATTTCTCTTAGATTAAAGAAGAAAAAAATATTAACAAGAGGCAAGTATTGGAAAATTAACAGTCGATACAGCTCCTACAAGATGGAGTGAGCAAGTCTCTGGAGGCCAAGCGGACTAATGAGACCCAGTATAATTAAATCAAATAGCAGTAAAAAAAGAGGTTGAAATGCCCAAATTTGTGGTCTCTTCAAACGTGAATCAGATGTCGAAAACAAGGGCTATTCATTAAGCTTCGGATGAAGATAGTGATGTGCTTACACTCCCTCGAATGTCCTAGAACAGAGATAAGGCTACAAGGTCGATTACAGATGGGAAACGTAGGCTTAGGGTCGGACAGATGAGAGATGACGGACTAATTGGGAAAGTGGGGAGTAATCTGGCGTGACTCAAGCACCTGGGTTTCGTTTTGCTTACGTGCTGCTAGCCACCCAAAAGTGAGGTTGGGTGAGAATGGCAACCAATCAGCGGGACTATGGGAAAACCTGCTATACAATGCTGCATAGACCAACCCACTGCATTTTCTCTGCTAAAATCAGCATTATAAGTATTTAGAGTAAGATTGAGACATGCCCTGCTGATAACAGGCAGCCAATGATGTACTAATCCCTAAGTATCCCAAAGGTACATATGTTCCCCTAACCAATCCTTCCCTTCAGTAGATTTTGTAGTTTGCCATGTAGGATGAAATCATAGATGATGCATATTGGGGTATTTACTGCTGTTAAGTTTCTGTGTGAGTGTGTGTCAGGTCGTTGTTTGTCAGTTTGCCCTGCTTTATTGAACTGAGAATAAAGTAATATTTTGCCATACTTTCTGAGTATGTCTGGCTATTTAGTCTGAGATCTTTATTGGTAATTCCATCTAACACAAGAGACACTTCAAGGTGCTAGAGCACAGTTGGGTGCCTGAGCTGTGTGCAAGGCTCCAACTCAATACAACCGCCTGCCACCAATGTGATGAATCAGCTTCCGGGGCACCTGTGGTCCTGGGATGAATATCAGTTTCTAAACCATCAATCAGCCCCACACTTCTAGTACACCACAAGGGATCCGAACAGATTGGAAACAGAAGCAAATTATAAACCTCCTCATCCAATTCTGGTAATGTGGATGGAATAGCACGCTTATCTCCAAAAGGTCGTGAATCGTTGGTAAGTTACAATACAGCAAAAATACAATTATTACCCATGAAAAAAGGGTCTGTCCAGTCAAGGTTGCATAAAAATATTGACTTTATTATTATCACAGCAGACAGTCGAGCACACTACGAAATGCAACCAACCCTGTATATGAATGCAGAGGACAGACAGTTTCAAAGAAGGAAAAGGGATGCACATTGGAAACTGACAGGAGGGTAGTCGGTATAGTAATTACTCGCAATAGTTAAAGGTTACTTGGTTTCAACACAAAGAGAGAAATGGGTCGCAAAAATGTCATTGGGGGCCTTCAGAGAAGGACCAGGGAGACAGACCCACAATGTACCTTGTGCTGCAGGAGTTCTTGGGGCTCGACAGCATCAAGTCGGTTTTAGGGCACTTTGCAGCTTCTACTATTGAGTTCAAGATTGGAGACAGCTTTGGATATCAGGCGGCAGGCAGTGCGGCTAGTGAAGCTGGATGGACGGCTGCAGGCTGACCTTCACACAGGCTCGGGGTCAGGAATCGTTGTCTCAATGCTGGTCGGTGGTTCTGAAGCACTGGTTGGGGTGTCACAGATGGCTTTAGTGACTGCGGTGTAACAACAGGCAGCGGTGAAGTCAGTTGCAGCTCGAGGGGCTCAACTGGCTTGAAAATGTCCTTTAAGTCAAACATTGGTGGATGCTTGTCGACACACTTACCCCAGCTTATTCACTGGGCTTGTATCATACTTGAATGCGGATGGACCAAAGCTGAGGAGGGTGTTAAAGGCAGCTGCCTTGTCCTTGGTTCGGTTCAGATACTTTCTGTCACTTCCCTCCTAGGAAGCTTGCTTGCTGCAGAGCCTAGCAGGGCACACTGAGTTCTGGATGGGTACCAGTTCTGGAGCTGCTGGAGGACCATTTGGGTTCAGTATCTCCCTCTTTTCCCTGGGAGATGTTTAGGGGGGATCTTGCTTTCCTCTTGGAGGTCCTGGCCCTCCTTCACTGGTGGAAGATGTAAAGCAGACTGTACCGTCAGCAAGGGTCCAATGCTGAGTTCTTCTTGTTATTTCTTGCAAAGTCCTCAGATGATCTCCCCAAAAGTGGTGTTCAGCCCTCTTTTAAAGCCAAATGGACCACAGGGTTTTACATAGGCTAAGCCTACCTTAATGAACCAATCCTAGCTCCCCACTGACAATCTCCGGTATGCTTGAGGCCATAACCAAAGTGATTTGCAAATGAAAAGGTAAACGGGTGAAAACATGTAATACTAAGCCCCACCCATCTTCCTTTCTGTTGTGGATCAAAGGGTCTCTGGTCAGTGGAGCTCTCAGTGGTTTCTGATTAAAGCAGCAGGTCTCCCTTGAAGCTGTGGTGGGACCAGTCTTCCTGGCACCATCAATCCACATACCTTCTGAATGGGGTCCACCTGCGGGGATGACTACTGTAATGCACACGGTCCCACTCATGATATTTCACTGTCAAACCAATACTGAGGGCGGGAGCTGGCTTCAGGTTGACACAGTGCATCTGAAAGGTTGTTGGGGTTTCCAGTCTTCTTTGATAGCCTCTGCAGCCAGGCTCCATGTGGGCCTGTTTGAAGTACACTCTATTAGTTTGTTAATTATGTTATTTGCTACCACCATCTACATAGCTAAACAAAAGGACAGGGTGGATCCATGGAGCCTTTGTGTGATGACACGGTGTATTTCTTGCTGTCCTAGCCCAACTAAATATGACGGGGGGGACTGTGCCTGTATATTGTGTCCACCCTGAGTACACAGGTCTATTTGTATGTCGTATGGTGAGCATAGGAACATGTGTGCAGATTAGCCCCACACATTTTCCAGAGTTTGATCTACCATCATTCAATTTCCTGTAAAATTACAAAAATTCCCAGGCGAGCACTCAGCCACTGTGCGGGTGGTTGAATTCCTCACACGAGGGTCACATAGATATTTCAAGAACAAAAGCGTTGTTGAGAGAGGACAATTGGTGGGCAAGTTTTAACAGACCATAGAGAAGAAACTAGAGTTTTGTAATGACTGTGAAAATGCAGGGAAAGGGGTCAAGGTGATTTACCAATCGCTCATTAAGGTGGATGTTCCAAAGGGACTTTTGCAATGAGATTGCCATGGATGTGTTGGGTCCAGTGGGTGTTGGAAGTGGACAAGGAAAGTTTAACGTGGTGGTGGTGGACATGTTGTCAAGATGAGTTGAGTTTAAAATTGTGAGGGGAGCAAATGCGGTCTCAGTGATGGGCTTCCTGGAAGAGATATTTGGAAGGGAAGGATATCTGGAAAGTGTACTTACTGATAATGGAACACAACTCCTGGGGACGTTAATGAGGTAATTTCTGAGGAAATGCAGGATTGGACATAAGAGGATGGCCCTATACCATTCAGATTGCAATGGGATGGTTGAAAGGGCTAACTGGTGCATCATGGATGCCATTCGGTTGGTGGGTGCTAGTGGAAGAGTGCAAAGGAGTGTATCAGAGAGAAGGTTTATGCCCTAAGAATGTTGCTGCACACATCGACAGGGATAAGCCCTTTCGAGTTGATGAGAGGGAAACACAAATGTCTGTCCTACTTGGCTTGAAAGATGTAGAGTGTCAGAGGTTTGTCTGGAGGTGGTGAGGAAGAGGGATGATCTAAAGCGATAGGAGCATATGACTTCTGTGAATGAAAAGAGAGGATGCAATTTCACAGAGGTGTGTGTGGGGGATTGGGTGAGAATAAAGAAAGGAGCGGTGCAGAGGAAGGGAGTTCTACTGTATAGTGAACTGGTGCAGGTTGAAAAGGTGATGAGGGTTGTGATAAGTGTGGAACCTGGGGGGAGTGGCAAGGGTAAAGGAATGGTGAGTGGGTCGATGAGGAACGAGGGGAGATGTGTTATATATTGGAAGGGTGGTGAGTGAGCATGGGAGAGGAATGTAGAATGTGGAGTGTGAGGTATGGTGGGTTCCAGGGGAAAAGATGGTCGCTCAAGAGTGTGAAGGTCGCTTGCCGGATGGGGGCTGCGTGTATCGAGCTCATGTAAATAAACCTTCCTGGCTGATTACATGAAGACAGAGTCAAGCTACCTTATTTCAGTTAGCTTTCTCATTAAGTACCCGTGTATGGTTGTTAGGGTGATTGAATGTGGTCTTTACGAAACTCACCATTTCGAAACTCCTATTGCATACTGCTTTTTCCACATTGGGACCCCAACTATGGTTGTCCTTGTATCTGTCTCTGTCCCCCCTCCCACCATCCCATACCACCCCCCCACATTCGACACTCTAGAACTCCAACCCTTTCTGTCCCTTCCGTTCTCCTCATCCCCTGAGGTTTCCCCTCCATCGTTATCCAGGGGCACCCCAGAACCTTACAACTCCAACTGCTACTTCCCCACTCTCCCTACATACTCCTCCTGTCCTCTGTTTTCTTCTCCGCTTCCTGGCCATGTTCCCTACTTACCTTTCCTCATGTTGCCGCCTTTCCCTTCCTGGGTTACGCAATGGGTTACGTGCCAAAGATTGATTGCGCAATCCCTGAAGCAAACCATGAGATCTGTTCGGATGAATAGACAATTAGAAAATACATGATTTTTATCATTAACCTTTCTTTTGGCTAGGTGCAGGATTGCCATGAGCTGACGCTAAGGTTCGGTACCCATAAAATGTAAATTGTTGTCAGATCGGGTTTTCTGTAATGTACATGAAGACACATGTTAAGGACATTTGTGGTAGTGCTTGGAGGACACTACTGTGGAGAGTAATGGCGATCTGCAGGTCGAGTCTTGGCATGACTGTACAGCCATTGCTTAAATAATACATAGATTTGACAGCAACTGCAGGTATGGAATGAAAGTAGAAAACCATGTGTTGTGCCCCTTCCAGGATTTCGAAATGCTGATTGTACCTTGGAGGTGTAATAGTTGAAGCAGGGATGTAATATTGCTGACTGCAGATATAGGGTCAGGGATAATCACACCCTGACCTGCACAGCCTCGCAGAGAGAGTGCAGGAGTACAGCTCTAGAGCCGGCATGACGTTCCTCCTTCTGTTGTTCCTTGAATTTCTGCGGATCGGTGCTGGGTGATGTTATCCAGCCTGATTGTTTGGTGCCCATTATTTACACCATCACCTCGCTATTCCTCTTGTGCTGGTGCTGTGTGGATGGGCCTTCAATCACCTTAAACCAAGCAGGCCCACCACTTAAGAAGTGAGTACACGGTTGTACATAGAGCAAGTTCATTGTATAAAGTTCCGGGGAGCACTTAGATGGTGTTGCAGGTCCAAACTAACCCAAGTCTCAACAAACCACATTAGTTCACATCTTTTATATATTTTTGCAGCAGTTAAAACACTCCCAAAATACTTTATTGAAATCCACACCCCAAGCATGATTGGAAAGAACCCTCTTCAAAGAAATCCCATCTTTTCCCAATTCTGACATTTTCATTGGCCAGGTTTATCTCAATAATTATCTTCAGATTATATTAAAAATGACCTCTTCTTCTGATTCGTCCATAGTAGGTCATTACAACAAGACACAGTTAAACATTGTTACTGAAAACAAAATTCATAACTAGCAATAACTGGCCTAAGGTTTATAGACATAATTTCGAAATCAAAAATTTCGAAAGTCAAAAAGTCGAAAAAAAAATGTCGAAAAAAATAATGTCGAATTTATTTTTTATGACGTTTTTTTTTCGAAATGGGGGGGTTCCCCCCCAACCCCCGTTTTTTTTTTTTTGTTTTTACCTATTGTTTTTATATAAACTAGAGCCCAAAAAAAAATATCGAAAAAAAAAATAATTCGACATTTTTTTTTTTCGACATTTTTGATTCGACTTTTTTGACATTCGAAATTTTGTTTTCGATATTATGACTGGACACCCTGGCCTAAGCCATTTAAACACTAACTCCTGATATGCACATGGCTCGCATAGACATTTCTCGCGATATGAGGAGGCTGGGTGAATGATTTATCTTTGTTTGTGATGCTATCTCATTTCCCAGGTCACTGTTCCATTGAAACTTTCCAGTCTAAAAAATTCCCACTTTATCACATACTTGGAACCCCTGAATAGCTTTAGGCACTAGTTGCCTCGAGTTTTACTACTGACCAAAATAAATAACGAAACTCCTTTGGTCATGCTCTCAAGCAGTAGGAGATTATACTTACTATCTACGAGACTTATCAGACCATAAAACCCCAAGGCTATTTCTGCAGCTGCTAACTGTGAAGGTTGACGTTGAGCTAGGTGTTCCCAAACAGCCCTTTAAGATGAGTAGCAATACCCTGGAGATGGATGGGGATTCAGATTGTATTCCTACATCAATAATCAAGATGACACAAAATGTTTGGCAAAGTTTGTCTGTTTTAATCTCAAGTATCTAAAACAGGGAGTACAACAAACATCAGCAATCGCTCGATACTGTGACACTATTTACTTAAAAAACAAATTGGACTTTTGTACCCAAAATTGGTCATCACTGACGTTTTGACCTGCGTCATTACCAACATTATCCTATGTGGCAAACTACAAAAACCTAACAGGAGGTGAGATTGGTTCTAAGTGAATAACTAAGCATAGGTTCCATATCTGTATAAGGTAACGGAAAGAGGTAATTGTATAGTTAACATCAGGTGGGGCAACTAAGCCTTCCCTTTAAAATGGCCACTATGAACATCACTAAATGTATGACATCTCATTGGCTACAGAAGCTATAGGACCTCCAACTACGTGGTCCCCTACAACTGGTTGGCTTCTAACAGCCGTCAGTACATTTCCACCTACGTTAGCAGCATGCAGACTGAACAAACAGGTGCGGGTGAGCTCGTTTTAGCACCAGCTTCTCACCAATTAGCATATCATTCATCATCACCTCAATGGTCCAGTGTCAATTAGTGATTTGAAGATGGCCTTAAGTTTGTACTGTTCTCTGAGAATTTTTAAGGAGTATGGGCACCAGCCGGCCTCCGTGCGTAGGTGTGATCATCTCGTTCGTCCAGCTTCCTTCTATCACGTGACTCGATATCATGAAATTGAGCCTTTTCGTGTATTTGATTTTATTCTTCAATAGTCCTCCGATGTCTTTTGTTTTTGCTTGACCTCTCTGAACAGGAGCTTCTGTTCTTTCACGTTAATTGTATCCAATGTCAGCCAATTCCAGTTTGATAAGACCTTGGCTTTCTTAGCTCAGTGAACTTCTTGCTGTTCTGTTTAATTCAATTGTTTTTCTTAACTGCGACACTGAAATGAGGCCTTCTTGCTTTGTACAGTACTGCATATATGCGTAGTGGAAACATCCATCTTTTCTTAGTCCATATGTAACTATAGAGGTATATATGTATATGTTGGTGTTTGCCGCGGTCTAACTATTTACAAGGATGTGGCTAGCTTCATGATTGCTTTGCTGCTTGTGTTTCATTGCATCTGTACACGTTTAAACTAAATAAGTATCTTCATCAGGTCTGTGGCATAAGTCTCTTCATCTTGATCCCAAGATGTCACTTATCCTTGGTACCTCTTTGGGCTTTATAAATCGTCTGCCTCTCTGGTCCGGTTATCTTTCTATATGGGTGACGATTCAACTTTGTATGATGTCACCATTCATCTTTGCCATTTAGTTTCTCTGCTTCTTCAGGCATCTCGTTCAAATGGCCATCATATTCACTTGTATGCAGGTATGGTTTCCTCAATGGGTACTTTACCTCCCATATTCTCTTAGGTATAGGTATTCTTATGGGTACTGCACAATGTCCACGCTCTTAACTTTGCTGGTTTAACTGTTCAGTATACGTCACATACTTTGGTTCATACTTTTCAGGTAATGTAGGTGGGGCAGTTAGAGTGGGGGTACTTGGCTCCTCCTCTACAAAGTTACTAATTCACCTGCTTTCTACCATCTGAAAACCTGTTCAGAACTCAAAGTGCATTTTGCAAAAAATCCCTAACCACTGTGTTTTGATTCATTGTGAATAGGTCACTTATACTGAGATTCATGAATGCCCCATATATTTATAGTAATGTGCATGTATATTTTTACATTTGCTGGATTTAATAACTTATCTTTCTACGTGCGTGCAAGTTATGAAAAATGGTAACACTAAAAAGTAAAATATCTCATCCACAAATAACTACACTTGATACATATGGAAGTGCAACAGCACACTCAGTTTGCCGCACCCCAGTCATCAATATGGTGTGTGCAACAGGAGCCCTTTGTGATGATGGCAATCCTTCCTGACCACCCCAACATTCCTCCCTTTAGGTAATATTTTAACTAACAAATCATAATCATCTTCGTGGGGAACATCACTACAACTATCACGCATATCGGTCTCAATATGGGCATACTCCTCTGCCGAACAAACCCAACTCGTCCCCCCACCCTTCCTGCCATCTACCCGCTGCTCCACACAAGCATGCCAATTTGGTGGAGGACACAAGACACCTTCAGTTTGAGTACCCATGTGGTATGAAGTGGTGGTGACCCAAGCCTTCGACAGGGTTACAATCATCATAACGGCAGCCGTCGGTACCAGGCCAGGACACCATTGTAAAGGTATTTGCAAGAACAGAAAAGAAAGAGAAAAAAGACAACAATAGACAAATAAAACTTCACAGCGAGGGTCAGCCAAGAAGGTACCCAAGAGAACAAGGAGTTGATCCACAACTCATTGGTGATCCCATCCTCAGTCTCCATGATCAATTTCAGTTTTTGCAAGGCAACAATAGTTCTGGTGAAAGTATACTTTTCTGTATCATTGGGAGGCACAAATGTGCAACAGGCACTCCCGGTTTTTCCGGCATACTCCACCCTCCATTGCTGTCAGGAGGTTGAGCATATACTGGTTCTGCAAAGTCATGGCCTTAGTGTACGCAACTCTTCCTTAATTGCACTAAACGCTGCCTCAAAAATGTTCACGGAAAGTAACATCTCATACCTGGTCACCTGGAACCCTTTGGCATTTGCCACTGCTTGAGCGCCAGGTGCCAGCAGGGAGGCGAAGAAGGTTTCACTGTGGCTAAACAGTCGTTATTGATCAGGAGTGCCCGCTAAATCTTTTGATGATGTTGCTGAAATGCAGTTCAATCTTCTCCTCGGTTGCAGTTGTTCCTCATCCTTGTTGTCAAACATAGTCTTTTTGTCCATATAAGATGAGGAAAAGGACGCAGGGGATAAAAGGGGCACAGATGTAACTTTGTGAATTGGACAGGCCAAAATGAAATGTTCTTCGAAATGTTCTTCGGGGATCATGAGTATGGGCACATAAAGGGTAGAGAGACTGCACACACCTCACTCGGCTGTATGCATACAATCCACATGTCCAGAAACTACCTAGAAGAGCAGCCGTACCTACAGCCAGATCTGTGATGCAAATCATGGGACTGTAATTGCCATTGCCTTTTAAACACAGAGAAAAATGGTTGAGAAAAAACACAATCATCCTGGAACTCAGCCGCTGAAAGCCGCACTATTGCAGCATTTCAAACTGCAACCGAAGTGGACTCGGCTGCCGAAGTTTGGTCCGGAGTGCGCTTTGGGTCAGTGAGTATTTGCAACCCTTACCGGTGGCCCCTGGAGCATCCATCAATTTTTATGCACGAGTGTCCCCTGAGGCCCACTCCCTTTCTCCAGGTAGCTTGCGCTACTGTCCTATTCTCAACTCTTGGAACCTGTTCTGCCCTCTTGGGGAGACCCTCCTTGATTAGTGGGAACTTATTCTTCACTGCCTAAATCCCTGCAAGAGACCCTGTTTTCACCCAACCCAATGATCGCGAGCATCTGAATCCGTAAGTACATTTGAGCATAAGGCTCCACTTTTCTTAGGGATTGGACTGCCTCTCAGATAGAGTTGATAAAGTAAAGGACTGCCGAAAGCATATTCACACTGTTTGCTCCCTTTCCCTTACAGGTTGTGGATCCTTACTGTGTGCCATTCCTTTAGGGAAACTGTAACTGTATATATGTGTTAAAATAGTATTGTGTGAGTTTAAGCATTGCTACTGATCTTTGCATGTGTTTGATTTAAAAGGCCTTTAATAAATGTATATGTATTTTTGATATACACCTGACTGAGAGTAGTTTGTAATGTCCTTTCTGAGTGTGCTCATTGTGGGATCACCCTTACCCCTTCTGAGACCTAGTCTTGACAGCCGCCAATGCTACCTTGATTGGGCTGGCTTGTCCAGAAGGTTACCTTGTTCCAAGAAACTGGTCTGGCCTTCTGAACCTTTGCCCACCAGGTCAGAGCTCAGAAATCCATCTTAACATGTGTGATGCTCAGTAATTGCCTGACCTTGCATGACCATTGTATTGGGACACGCCAGGTATACAGCTCGGGTGTTAGTGTGTTTTCTCTCATAGCTGGCGGTCCGTGAGAAAGTGTTCGTGTTGTAAAGGGGGCAGTAGAGTTCCTAAATGTCCTCCTTGGTAGGATGGGGTAAAGGTGTTACAGGGAAGGGGATACCGCATCTCACCATCCGGTGTCCCACTACCACTTCCTGAAGAACGCTCACCCAGGTGATCCTCTCGCACTGGTCCACCACCAGGAACTGGATCCAAAAGTGATGGCATTGTCCTAGCCACCTGGAAGACATATCCCCGGGGACTAGTGGGTGGGGCACCTTCTGGTTTCTCACATGCCCTTTCCCTATGCAATGTAGATGCATCTGTTTCACAAGGAAACCGAGAAAGGAAATTGAGGTTCCCTTGGTCTTTACCTTTTCGGTGCTCCACAGTGAAACAGTGGGGTTGCAGGTCTAGGAACTATTGCATAACTCGAGGGTTAGAGTTCTTTCTCTGGCTAATCCAGGCCAATGGAGAATGATCCATGGTGAGTTTGAACTTCCTTCCTAGGAATTAGTATCTAAGGTGGGTGATGGCCCATTTAATGGCAAGTGCCTCTTATTCTGACAGTATTTATTTTCATGTGGAAAGAGTTTTCGACTGGTGAATAGGATAGGGTGTTCTAATCCATTACAAACCTGCAACAAAACTGCTCCTAACCCTGTAAGGGAGGTGTCAGTTTGTAAAACAAACGCCTTTGAGAAATCTACTATATTTAGGATTGGGTTCTGGTACATGGTTTGTTTTAAGCTGTTGTAACATACATTGTCCCCGCCAATCCATTAATTCTCTAGGGTTCGCGGTTCTTTAATTTGTCTGTCAACCTAGCTGTTCTGTCTGAGAAATTAGGGATAAATCTATGGTAATAACCGATTACACCTAAGAATACTCTGAGGTCTCTCTTGGTCTTAGGCGTGGGGGTATCTAGGACAGCTTTCACTTTTTCTCGTTGAGGCTGGACACTGCCATTCCCTATAAAGAAGCTGAGGTTTTTCACAGCTGATTGAGCAAGCTTTCATTTGGATGGATTGGCAGTTAAGCCTGCTTCTCTGAGGGCTCTCATAATAGTAAAGAGATGGAAAAGATGGTCTTCCCAAGTCTTACTATGTCGTCAATAAAGGCCCCACAGAAATTGGGGTAGTGCTGTAATATCCTGTCCATAAGCCGTTGGAAAGTGGCGGGTGCCCTGTGTAAGCCAAAATGGAGGACTTTGAACTGGAATAGGCCCAGGGGTGTCGAGAAAGCTGTCTTTTCTTTATGAGGTCCATGTACTGGTACCTGCCAGTACCCCTTGGTTAAATCTAGGGTTGATAGGAAGTTGGCATTTCCGAGGTTATCAATCAATTCATCGATGCGTGGCATAGGATAGTCATCAAAGTCGGAGATGGTTTCTAATGCACCACTTTTCCCTTTGAGGTTCTGATATAATGATATGTGTCGTGCACTCTTCCTGGTTTCTCACAGAATACATTGGGGAGTGTTGTAACTAAATCCTTTAAGTCCTCTTGTTGTTGACTAGATAGCTCTTGGGGAATCAATTCAAAATTATCTATCTCCTCTGGTACTAAACAAGACAGTATTGAGACAGTGGTGGCGAAGGGATTTTATGTCCACTCTTCTAAGAGATTCACGTGGTACAGGTGGGTCATTTGTTTCCTGTCAGGTTGGGCGATTATATAAGTACAGGTCCCTGTCTGCTCTAGCACTTCATATGGCCCATGCCACTTTGAGACAAGTTTATTTTCAGAGTTAGGTAAGAGGTCTAATACTTCCCAGGGAATCATATGATCCCAGTCTTTCCCATCCTTGTCTACCAACTTTCTTAGGATCATCTAAAGTGTCTTGTTAAATCTTTCGACCAATCCACCCATTAGGGTGGTAAGCTAAGGTTTTTAAGGGTGAAATATGGAGCAATTCCTTAACTTCACCCATGAGCTTTCTCATGAAATTGTATCCCTGATCCATTAGAATTTCCTTGGGGAAACCAACCTTGGAACAATATGGAAATAAATGTGTTGGGTTGTGTTGTTCCGCATGGGGAACACCTCTGGGTATTGGGTAGCATAATCAACGATTACAAGGACATATTTGTTACCCAGTCTAGAGGAATCAAACGGTCAAATGATATCTATCCTAACTCAGGAGAAAGGGATTACTATTATTGGTGAACAGTTCAAAGGTGCAGGAAAGGGAATATTTATACTGGTTTTCTGATATATTTCACTTGTCTGAATGAAGTTCTTTATATCAGCATTGACAGCTGGCCAGTAAACCTTCCCACTGATGTGCGCCTGGGTCTTAGACTGTCCTAAGTGTCCCCCTGTCAAATGAGAATGTGCAATCTCTAGTATGATTTTCTGATGGGTTTTTTGGATTACTGAGTTTTACTTAGGTCCTCTATGGAGGTTTCCTTTTGGTTTGTTTGTTTGTTTCTTTATTTGTAGTGTGCACAAGACTTAAGGGTATTAGGGCACAATAGGCATCAAGAGGGTTGTTCAGCTTTGGTTACATTGCTGTGCGAATTCAAATATGTAATACAAGAAGTAGGGGACCTTTGCACAGCATAACAAGATTTACATAAATTTACAATTGTAGGATACAAGTTACACAACGGTAAGACACCATAGATAATAGAATTAATATACATATGTACAGTGCATGCAGGGATGCTGGTCAGGGCAGAATTGGGTGCCTGTCAGTGGTCATTTTCCTTGAGCCAGTGGATGAGATTGGACCTAAAGTGTGTGTAGGGTAGGTCTTCCCTCAGTGGTGGAGGGAGGGAGTTCCAACATTGGGCAGCTTTGACCGGGAAGCTGCTTCCTCCAGTCTTGGTGCGTTTGAATCTGGGCACCAATAGGAGATTTGCGTTGGCAGATCTCGTAGGGCAGTTGGAATTTTGTCTGGTAAATCTAGCTGTAAGGTATTGTGGGGCAGCAGAGTGGAGACATTTATGTGTCAAGGAGGCAGTTTTGAGGAGGATTTTGTCTTTTGTGGAGAGCCAGTTGTTGGATCTTCTAAGGTTGGAAATATGGGCTTTCTTGGTGAAGCTTAAGGCCGCTCTCTGGGCATTGTTTTGTAGGATCTGGATTTTATTGATTATGTATTTGTTACTACCCAGGTATAAGGTGTTGCAATAGTCCAGTTTGGACAAGACAAGGGTTCTTGCTAGGGTGATGAAGTTATTGGAGGAGAGGAAGGGCTTGGCTGCTCTGATTAGCTTGCAGGTGTAAGCAGTGGATGAGTCCATGGAGTTGACTTGTTTAGCGAAGGTGAGTGTGGAGTCCAAGTAGAAGCCCAGGGTTTTGACCTCTTTGGCTACTTTGATATTGTTGTTATCTATTATGAAGTTGGAGTAGTTTTGTCCTAGTTTAGTGAGGTGGGCGGGGGTGCCGAGGATGACGAGTTCTGATTTGTCATCATTCAGGCATAGACCGTGGGAGGCCATCCATGCCTGGATGATGAGGCACACTCTATTCACAAAGGCCAAATACTTGCTATAATCGCCCGTCAACGGGATGAAGATCTGTGTATCATCGGCATAGTTAGTGTAGGTGATACCCAGGCCATCTAAATCATCCAAAAGGGGCTTTGTGAATGTATTGTATAGGGTGGGTGATGCACAAGATCCTTGTGGCACACCACAGGTGATGGGCATGGGGTCTGCAGCTGCTAGAGGCAAAAAGACACACATGGTTCTTTTGTCGAGGAAGGAATTGATCCAACCTATCACCTCTTGTGAGAAGTGTGCTGCAGAGTCTAAGTGATTACAGAGGGTCTTGTGGTCAACTAGGTCGAACGCAGCAGAGAGATCAAGCAGAAGGGCCACCTTGCCGTCGTCTCTCAGTGTGTCTATTTGAGCCTTAAGGTCGATAAGCGCGGTTTCAGTTCCATGTTGTGGCCTGAAACCAGATTGCCATACACCAAGGAGGTGATTGTTTTCCAGATATTGTTGGATTTGGGTGTAAGCCATTTTGTCTAAGATTTTGAGCAAGAATGGGACTGTGGTAATTGGGTGATAGTTGGTAGGGATGGATGGGTCGAGACTTTGTTTTTTGAGTAGGGGGAGGACCCAGGACTGTTTCATGTTGTTTAGGGATACTGCCTGTGGAGAAGGAAGCATTTATGAGTTTGGAAATGAATGGGGATAGGTCGCGAGCAGCATCTTTGATGGTTTGAGCTGGGCAAGGGTCTCCGTGGCAATTGGATGGTTTGATAGTAAGTATACCATTTTCAACTTCTAGGATAGATACTTCCTTGAAGTTGAAGGGTACGTATGAGTTGTGGGGTGGGGTGGTTGTCTGCTGCAGCTTAGAGGTTGTGTTAAGCTTGGTAGACAGAAGGAGTATTTCTTTTTTGTTGTTAATCTTGGCTTGGAGGGTTGTTTTCTTATTAGAGCAGTCTGTAATAACTAATCAATAATATCGTACTTCTCATTGAACATATGCATCAACATACAAGATTTACACCCACCTCTTGGATTGATCTTTCCCAGGTGTACAATGGATCTGAATGAAGAGAATGAGGTTCCTCCTAGGAACCCCTGAACAATCCTGCTCCAAGAGCCGGGACGTAAAGGAATCCCCAGGGAAAACCCCCGAAGGGGAAAAAACCCTGTGTTGAGCTGCTAGGGTTCGTGGAATCCTAGGGACAGCTGGAATGATGAGACTCCTCTACTGGCTTCTCTATGAGGATGTCAGTTGGGCTGGAGGCTGAGGTAGAAATATATATATAGATGTAAAATAAGTCAGAACCAGAGCGGGGAAAGAACTGGTAGAGCTGAGTAGAAAACAAGGAAGAGGTCTACCCCTGTATAAGCGGACTACTCCTTATCGTGAAGTTAGAGCGACTGAGGAGCTGACACCTGATCCCTCAGGGCTATAAACGAACAGAAGATTAATCTTAAGAATTAAGAGAGAGATTTTATCTAGGAGCACTACAATAAAGCTTCTCTTACCGCCTGGCAAGGCAAGCTGATGGAAATTAGTTTTCTTGTACTTCCGGGTAAGGCTCCCTACTTCTTCCTGTACGACATATAGAATCCGGAGTCCTATTTTACAGAGAAACAACTTAAATAGTGCCAGGGGTAGAAAAAAGAATACCAGTGGAAGCAAGTATAAAGATGTACGTACGTAGCTTCCCTAACAGCAATCCCGAAGAAGTCGGGAGAATCAAAGTATCCCGTGGAGGTTGAATAACAAACAGATGAAAACCCTGCTGGTTTGTCTAAGAAACAGAAAGAATTATTGTGATCTGATACAGCAGAATATAACCAAAAGGAAGGTAGTCAGCAATAGCGCTGAGAGCACAGAAAGCTCAAGAAGGCAAGTAAGCTTGAGGTAAAGCGCGAACTTACGGAGCGTAACGCCACTCTGGAATAGAGAAGCAACGCGAGTTGCAATCGGCGAAGAGTCCGGATATGCCGTGCGAACGCCAAGGGGCGTGGCTAACACTCCATTAGGATCCAGCAGAAACACTAGAGCGTGACAGCTCGTTCCGTGTTCCGACATACTGGAGGAACCCGCAACAGCTCGCACAACATGAAGAAAGGGGCAGACAGAATGATAAACAGAATGAAGTGTGACACAGTCTGAATACTGGTGCACCAGTCTTTATTCTTCAGACATGTGTCTGGGGGTTGGATGGGCATTTCTAACTCTTTGAGTATGGTGAACAGCTCTTTAGTGTTTGAATTGGCTTGGGTAATGCGCAGATTGTATGAGGTTTGTTTGGCGAGGGTGATCTCTTTTTTATAGAGTGTGGATATTTTGCTGAGGCTAATTTTGTTAGTGATGGAGGGGTCTAGTCTCCAGATTTGTTCGCACTTCCGTTTGTCAAGTCTGATTGCTTTCAAGTGGGGGGTGAACCAGGTGTTTACATGCTTTTTGGGTTTGCTTTTTCTAAGTTTGAGTGGCGCTATGGTATCTATGGAGAATAGCATTATTTTGTTGTACTCTTCAACCAAAGTAAGCGGATCTGAGTGGTCAGGAAGCGAGTTCAGAGTGGTAAGAATCAGAGGAATGAGATTTTCAGCTGTAATATTTCTTTTATTTCTAGTGGGAATGGCCGGGGCTATGCTGGTGACAGAAAGGGTGTGTGTGGTCGCTATGGCAAAGGCAATCAGGTCGTGGTCGGACTAGGGCTGAGGTTTAGTAGTAGTAATGGATACCTGGCAGTTGAGCTCTGCAATCCAGTAAAGGGTCCTACCTTTAAGTACCAATTTCGGTTGGGTGATATTGTATGTAAATATGTGCTCTGTAAAGTGCTTTGGATTAAGGTGCTATATAAATAACACATCATTATCATTATCATTAATGTGGGTTGGACCAGTGATTGTTTGGGTGAACCCTAGTTCCTTGAGAGAGTCCTTTATATGCATGGTATTTTGGTCGGAGGGGTCATTGTGTCCTAGGTTGAGGTCTTCTAGAAGAAGGCATTGAGATGAGTTTTTAAGGTTGTCAGAGAGGATGTTGGTGAGGTCTTCGAATGAGCCAAGCGGGCCGGGGGGGTCTGTATATGAGGAAAATGGTTAGGGACTTGGTGTCTGAGATCGTCAATTTGGCAGTAAGGGATTCGCAAAAGTCCACTACCTTTTGTGATGTGGTGAGTCTTAAGGATAGACCTGTTTTGGCGATTATGGCAAGGCCTCCGCCTCGGGATTTAGTGCGGTCAATTCTGAGTAGGGTGTAATCTTGGGGTATGGCTAGCATGATCGCTGGGCCTGCTGCTGGGTGGAGCCAGGATTCAGTGATGGCAAGGAAGTCCATCTTGTCATATTGGAGAAGGTCTGCTATTTCTGTGGCATGCGCCACCATCGAACGGGCAGTTATTAGTGCTCCTTTAATGCACCCGCCTTTAATGCACCCTTACACCCAACTCCCACTGTCGGGTTAGGTTCCGACGGTGGGAGTTGGGTGTAAGGGTGGTTGTTGATAGTATTACGATAGATGCGACTGTTGAGCTGGAGGTGGTGCCGGATAGTAGCATTGTTGTTGGCAGGGTGGTGAGGTTGTTTAGCTAGGGTTTCGTAGATTTTAGGGAGTCTGGCGCGTAGTCTGAGGTTTCTGTGGATGGGGATACAGGGTAGAGTGTCCCAGGTCGTCCGGATCGGATATTATTAAAGGGAGACTCAAAGTTAGCTAGGTGCAGTGTGTGTGCCATACTGGGGTTAATTGTGCTGATTAAGTTTAGTATCGTCCTAAGTAGGATGGTGTAGATAGTAGGAAGATACATGATCTATGGGTAAAGTGGCTGAAGGAGGTGAGGTGTGGCGAAGATGATGGGAAGGTGCTTTTAACAGACGATGTGGAGCGGTGCGGCAATAGGCAGTAAAGCGCAGTGCAGGGGAAAATGACAAGGGCGGCGGGTGGTCAGCCCGGCAAGGCAGTCATGGCAGGGTACATAGGCAGTAGGCACAGGCAGGCAATCAGGTCAAGGTGCATAGGCCAGGGACATAGGCAATTTGCACAGTTGGGCAATCAGGGCAAGTTACATAGGCAAGGTACATAGGCAGTTTCACAGTTGGGCAATCAAGGCAAGGTACATAGGCATGGTACATAGGCAGTTTTGCACAATTAGGCAATCAGAGCAAGCACATAGGCAGTTTTGCGCAGTTAGGCAATCAGGGCAAGTACATAGGCAGTTTTGTGCAGTTAAGCAATCAGGGCAAGGTACATAGGCATGGTACATAGGCAGTTTTTCGCAGTTAGGCAATCAGGGCGCAATTAGGTCAGGAGGTGAGCGCTCAGCAGGGATACCAGCTGAAGGTGGCAGGCACGGTGAGAAGGAGGAGCATATGGGATAAGTGGGGATAGAGAAGACAGCTGGTTGCAGCCGATAAGCAGAGACTGCCAGTGTGCAAGCAGTAGTCGTTATGGCGATCAGAAGGTAGTCCGGTGCACCGCAACTGAGGGAGAAAGCAATGCAATGGGATAGAGAGCATGTGGTATAACATAAAAAGCACAGTGGAAGCGGGGGTCACTGGGACCTATGTGGATTGTGGTACCTGTTTGTGGCAGAATGTTGGTGGCGATCAGGCAGTTGCTACCTCGACTTCATAAGCAATGCTAAGTAGTTCGTCTGGGGTACGAAGTGCGAATGTGAAAAGGAGTGGGCACCGAGCGCCGGCTGCGCTCGGTCTGCTCAGTCAGCCTTCTTCCTGGGCCTTACTCCACTGGCCGATTTCTGCCTGTCGGTGGTTTGCCTAGGGTGAAGAAGGAGGCTGGGCCAATCGGCACGGTCTGTAGGCCTGGTGTCTGTCGGACAGGGTCAGGCAAAGCAACGCATCACAGCGGTGGCCATCTTGGGCAATGTCGCATCTCGCATCTCGTGGACAAGGTGAGGCAAGATCATAACAAAGGATGCCCCGTTTGTAGGGACTGGCAGTGCACTTCAGATAAGGCACATCTAGGTGGTGTTCTGGGGGCTGTGAAGGTAGCGGCGAGCTACTGAAGAGGAGGTGCTACCTTCAGGGCAGCTTTGCTACAGACGGTGTGTAGCTTACCTCAGCTTCACTGGCTTCGGGCAGTTGGTGCTGCTCCTGCAGCACAGGCGGCCTAATAGGTCCTGCTCCGGCGGTGGTTTTGAGGGGTCTTAATCAGTACAGTAATCATTGCTTTGGGAAGAAAAAAGGACTTCCGTTCTCTAACCCTTGCTCTTCAGGAATCACCTGCAAGAAAGCCTCTGCGAGGGCTGGGTCATTTCGCTGGGGGAAGGCTAGATCAGGAAGGATGGTAAGTTCTTCTTCCTTCTTTGCTTCAGTGCGAGGTGGTTCATCAGCTTCTCTAAAGCATAAGGTACCTCTCTCAGTCTCTTCTGGTTCACTCTCTATAAAACTGGGAAATAGAGCCCTTTCAAGAATTCCCTGAACAATTTTGGCCCCACAATGTATTTCAAATGGAGTTTCGCCATGGTTAATAAATACTAATACAAATACAAACGTCTAACAGGAAGTCGGGATCTATGGCACCTGCTAGGACATCCAGACCGAATTTCCAGGCCAATCCAGATCTTATATTACACCCAGGAGGGGGTATTAGAACCAAGTCTTTGGGAATCATTCCACTTTTACTTGGAAGGATAGTAGCGTTTCTGCTGCTACATATATCAAAGCCTATGGATTCTTTTGTAGTGATAGAGGGATCATCTAAGGCCCTATGACTAAGCTTCTGAAATTTAAGGGTTCCGCACTTTGTCTCAATTGAGTCGCATCCCATTCTTAACACCATATGTAAGGAATGCATGGTATCAAACAGTAAGAAAGACACAAGTTATCACAGTTCAAGGGTGTTATTGAACTTCTAAACCTAAATCTAAAGATGGGAGCAAGCTATGACCATCAAATAATAATAACGCAGTCCTAGTTGAGTCTGTCAAAATAAAAGGGCCTATACTAATAAACCTATTGCCAATCCATACTTCTAAATACAAATAGTGTGGGAAACAATGTTATGCAAAAGAAAAGTGTTCAAGAAACGATATGTCAGGATATTCAAAATGTTGACTTCACGTCCCCATGTTTTCAGCATGGGACAAGCGGCAGACTTGAGCTTAGCACATTCTCTGACATCTCTAGCACAAGCGGCAGACTTGAGCTTAGCACATTCCCTGACATCTCTAGCACAAGCGGCAGACTTGAGCTTAGCACATTCTCTGACATCTCTAGCACAAGCGGCAGACTTGAGCTTAGCACATTCTCCGACATCTCTAGCACAAGCGGCAGACTTGAGCTTAGCACATTCCCTGACATCTCTAGCACAAGCGGCAGACTTGAGCTTAGCACATTCTCCGACATCTCTAGCACAAGCGGCAGACTTGAGCTTAGCACATTCTCTGACATCTCTAGCACAAGCGGCAGACTTGAGCTTAGCACATTCTCTGACATCTCTAGCACAAGCGGCAGACTTGAGCTTAGCACATTCTCCGACATCTCTAGCACAAGCGGCAGACTTGAGCTTAGCACATTCCCTGACATCTCTAGCACAAGCGGCAGACTTGAGCTTAGCACATTCTCCGACATCTCTAGCACAAGCGGCAGACTTGAGCTTAGCACATTCTCTGACATCTCTAGCACAAGCGGCAGACTTGAGCTTAGCACATTCTCTGACATCTCTAGCACAAGCGGCAGACTTGAGCTTAGCACATTCTCCGACATCTCTAGCACAAGCGGCAGACTTGAGCTTAGCACATTCTCTGACATCTCTAGCACAAGCGGCAGACTTGAGCTTAGCACATTCTCTGAAATCTCTAGCACAAGGGTGCAGCTCAAATCATCCACATCATGGACTTCTGTGCCAAAGTGTCTTTGCCACTCAAAGTCTCTTTTTCAGAGGGCCTGATGCAACACAACAAACATCAAAGTTCCTTTCTTCTTAGGATTTCACATGTACAGATCCGCGAGGGATTTTCTGGTCACCCCGGGTTCACCTCCACCGGGCTCAGACCCACTTTAACACAAAACCTTTTTCTGGTGATTTTCATTTCACCTTGGGTCCCCTCCACCGGGTTCCGTCCCACTTTAACACAAAAACCGTCTTCAGTGATTCAGCCCGGGTCCTCCTCTGCCGGGTTCATACCCACTTTAAAACAACATTTTCAATAGATCTCCCACTCCCGGGCTCGGACCAACTTTATCTACTTTGCCAGAAGATTTCTTTACTGTATCAACATCGATGACATTTGACTGGGGACAGGATTTTGCTTGACCCATAGTAGGACTACTTCGATTCACAATTCTCTACAACTCTTTCACTTTTCAGTTGTATATCTCACAGAGACTTTCGATTGAGTACACACGTGGTGCCGGACCACTCTGTCAAACGTAGTGTATCTTGGTTTCAAAGTGTATGACTCATTAGCAGTTCAACTTTACTTGCGTCTTTTTTCACACGTATTTCAAACAATGTTCATTCCAACACTCGCCATGCAATGTTACTGCTTACAACCTTGGCTTCAACACAGACCGGTCTCGTATCGGACTCCCCAGCTCACCGTTTGTGTTGATTTCACTGACACTGCTTTGTTCTTGGAGGCAAGGCCAGTACCACGGCGCCTGGTGATTCTCCATGCCTTGATTATTGACGCTGGCAGGCCCCGGGTACCTCTGACACACAATGCAGGATTCTTCAGCCTGTTTTCCTGGGTTTACGCTTGCCAAACTCGAGAGCTCATGAAAGCGATGGTTCCTTGTCGAAAAGGGGAACTTGCGATCCGACTTTTGCTATTCTATTTTGCCATCTTTCTTCTCTTGTTAAACTGCCATCTTGGATATATATCTCCTACACACTCCTGCACTCAGAAAATAGATAGGGAAGACACTCTTCACAACTCAGTTTCCAATAATGCCCCCCTCAACCCTCTCTTTCCCCACAGCCGCCTTCTTTAATTCAAAGTATCATCAAGTCCCCCGTTGATGGGACACTTCCTCTTTTCTGAAGCATTTTCGTTAATGAAAACATAATTTAATGAAAGTGCTGCGGTGAACAGCTGCTGGCATTAGCTCTCTCCTTCAAGTCTGGAAACCACCAGACTGCTGTGAGAATGCCTGCCCACCCTACCCTTCCAATCACTCCCCTGGCATGCAAGTACCAAACCCACATCCGCATTTTAATTGCCTAAAAACAAATGCAGGTGATAACAATCGAATACTTTACGTCACCAGGCACAGGTTAGGTGCACCTCTCTCTGCTTTGTTCTGCACTAGTTCAGCACCATTTGGCACCCACAGCGCTACATTTTGAATAGTACCGTGCCCTTCTGGTGCCACTCCTCCACAATAGCGAAACTGCAGAAAGCGGAGCGCCACCAAGGAGGTGCCGTATTTCAACCATAATTTGACAGTGTCGCTAATGTGGAGGAGTGACACCAGAATCCACGCTAAATTGCGGTTTCCGAAATTGCCAGTTGCCAGGCTGGTTTCCAGCCAGTCCTAGCAACCGGCGCGCAGGATCCGAAAGTGGAGCTTTGGAAAAATCCAACAACTTGAGAATAGGTGTTAATTACCGAAAGTGTAGTTAAGCCTCACAACGACTTTTTGGGTAATTAACACCTGGTGCCGAATCGTGTCTTAACTTGGCTGTGAGAGCCGTAATACTGCCAGGTTGGCAGGTGCTTCACTGCAGGAAACGTTCAGGGTGCCCATGAGGCAGAGGCTTGCAGGAGACTGACTTTGCAGAGAAGACCAGCCAAGCGCAGGAGGGCAGGACTCCGACTGTACAGGAGGGGGCCTTGACCCACAGGGTGGTCAAGGGGCAGACGAGCACGAGCCGGCTGTGCAGAGAAGACCCTGAGAGTGGGTCCCAGGCACGGGGTGCCAGCAGACCCTGGTGAGCAATATACGGGCGTGCAGTCCGGTACTCTAGAAGCCACAGGCAGGCAGTACACTGGTTTTGCAGTGCAGACCCTGAGATTGGCTACTTGCAGGCACAGGTACAGCGAGGACCCAGAGCCTGGTACTCTAGAAGGCGCAGGCAGGCAGTACACTGGTTGTGCAGTGCGGACCTTGAGACTGGTTACTTGCAGGCACAGGTATAGATAGAGAGGACCCTGAGCCTGGCACTCTAGAAGGTGCAGGCAGGAAGTACACTGGTTGTGCAGTGCAGACCCTGAGACTGGCTACTTGCAAGCACAGGTATAGAGAGGACACTGAGCTTGGCACAGAGCCTGAGACTGGCTACATGCAGGCACAGGTATAGAGAGGACCTTGAACTTGGTACTCTAGAAGCCACAGGCAGGCAGTACCCTGGTTCTGCAGTGTATACACTGAAACGGGCTACTTGCAGGCACAGGTACAGGACCCTCTGGTGCTCTAGAAGCTGCAGGCAGGCAGTACCCCGGTTGTGCAGTACAGACCCTGAGACTGGCTACTTGAAGGCACAAGTATAGATTGAGAGGATCCTGTGCCTGGTACTCTAGACAGCGCAGGCAGGCAGTACCCTGGTTGTGCAGTGCAGACCCTGAGACTGGCTACTTGCAGGCAAGGGTGTAGATCGACAGGACCCTGAGCCTAGCACTCTAGAAGCCTCGGGCAGGCAGCACCCTGGTTGTGCAGTGCAGACCCTGAGACTGGCTACTTGGAGACACAGGTATAGATAGAGAGGACCCTGAGCCTGGCACTCTAGAAGCCTCAGGCAGGCAGTACCCTGGTTGTGCACAGCAGACCCTGGGACTGGCTACTTGCAGGCACAGGTACAGAGAGGACCCAGAGCCTGGTTCTCTAGAAGGCGCAGGCAGGCAGTACACTGGTTGTGCACTGCAGACCCTGAGACTGGCTACTTGCAGGCACAGGTACAGAGAGGACCCAGAGACTGGTTCTCTAGAAGGCACAGGCAGGCAGCACCCTGGTTGTGCAGTGCAAACCCTGAGACTGGCCACTTGCACGCACAGGTATAGAGAGGACCCTGAGCCTGGCACAGACCCTGAGACTGGTACTTGCAAGCACAGGTATAGAGAGGACGCTGAGCCTAGCACTCTAGAAGCCTCGGGCAGGCAGCACCCTGGTTGTGCAGTGCAGACCCTGAGACTGGCTACTTGGAGACACAGGTATAGATAGAGAGGACCCTGAGCCTGGCACTCTAGAAGCCTCAGGCAGGCAGTACCCTGGTTGTGCACAGCAGACCCTGGGACTGGCTACTTGCAGGCACAGGTACAGAGAGGACCCAGAGCCTGGTTCTCTAGAAGGCGCAGGCAGGCAGTACACTGGTTGTGCACTGCAGACCCTGAGACTGGCTACTTGCAGGCACAGGTACAGCGAGGACCCAGAGACTGGTTCTCTAGAAGGCACAGGCAGGCAGCACCCTGGTTGTGCAGTGCAAACCCTGAGACTGGCCACTTGCACGCACAGGTATAGAGAGGACCCTGAGCCTGGCACAGACCCTGAGACTGGTACTTGCAAGCACAGGTATAGAGAGGACGCTGAGCCTAGCACTCTAGAAGCCTCGGGCAGGCAGCACCCTGGTTGTGCAGTGCAGACCCTGAGACTGGCTACTTGGAGACACAGGTATAGATAGAGAGGACCCTGAGCCTGGCACTCTAGAAGCCTCAGGCAGGCAGTACCCTGGTTGTGCACAGCAGACCCTGGGACTGGCTACTTGCAGGCACAGGTACAGAGAGGACCCAGAGCCTGGTTCTCTAGAAGGCGCAGGCAGGCAGTACACTGGTTGTGCACTGCAGACCCTGAGACTGGCTACTTGCAGGCACAGGTACAGAGAGGACCCAGAGACTGGTTCTGTAGAAGGTGCAGGCAGGCAGTAACCTGGTTGTGCAGTGCAGACCCTGAGACGGGCTACTTGCAGACACAGGTATAGGGAGGACCCTGAGCTTGGTACTCTAGAAGCTGCAGGCAGGCAGTACCCTGGTTGTGCAGTGAAGACCCTGAGACTGGCCACTTGCAGGCACAGGTATAGATAGAGAGGACCCTGAGCCTGGCTCTCTTGAAGGCGCAGGCAGGCAGTACCCTGGATGTGCAGTGCAGACCCTGAGACTGGCTACTTGCAGGCACAGGTAGAGAGGACCCTAAGCCTGGTACTCTAGAAGGCGCAGGCAGGCAGTACCCTGGTTGTGCAGTGCAGACCCTGAGACTGGCCACTTGCAGGCACAGGTATAGAGAGGACCCTGATCCTGGTACTCTGGAAGCTGCAGGCAGGCAGTACCCTGATTGTGCAGTGCAGACCCTGAGACTGGCTTCTTGCAGGCACAGGTATAGAGAGGACCCTGAGCCTGGTACTCTAGAAGCTGCAGGCAGGCAGTACCCCGGTTGTGCAGTGCAGACCCTGAGACTGGCTACTTGAAGGCACAGGTATAGATCTAGAGGACCCTGAGCCTGTCACTCTAGAAGACACAGGCAGGTAGTACCCTGGTTGTGCAGTGCAGACCCTGAGACTGACCACTTGCAGGCACAGGTATAGAGAGCTCCCTGAGCCTGAAAGGGGCCCCTAGGGGTCCCTCGTGTTATGGAAACAAGGCAATAACCATACACTAAAAGATGCGCCAGACACGAGGTTCAAATTCCCAATGCTAGGGTTTATTGCAAGCAAGAATAGTCCCAATTGGTCAATTCTGATCTCACGCCCCGCGATGTGAGTTTCCTAGACCTCGAGGGATGCAAGAGAGCGAATTACGTACATCAGTTACATATATACAAAATGCATATCATACAATCAGCAATGTCATGTTTACCACCCTCTTTTGTTAGCTTCTTTGAACTCGGGATGACGATGGACATATCCGACGAGTATGACGATTATGACACTTTCGATGACTATTCTAGTAACAATGTGCAATTTAAAAAGTGCGGAGCCATCTTTTAGTTGTTGAACAGAACACAGTGGTTCTGTTCTTGGAAGCAAGCTGCACACGGGGGAAGAGCCACATTCCATACTTTGCTATCTATGAGGTACTATTCGTGTCCTGGGAGCCGACACGCTCTAAAGGGTTTTGCGAAGGGGGGCCGTAGGAAGAGCATAATTCAAGCCTTTAGCTGTTTTATTCTAACATATTCTACCATCGTACGAGACTGGCTGGCAGCTGTGAAGTGATTAAATGCCCTGCAGCTCTCTCCCAAGGCTACAGAGAGGTAGCGTGGGGATTCCTTTCTGAGCTACTCATGAAGAGTTTCAACAAACTTCTCAGACCCGCAACCTTGTCCTTTCATATTCAGACAACAATGTTAACAGTTGAGCAGAGTAAGCAGAATTCGCAAGAATTGCAAGCTGCAAAGCAGTTTTGACAGAAAGCAATGAGCAATGGTTAACAAGCAAAATGGCGATTCTTGCTACGTTTAAAATGGCCGCTTGTTGGTCAAGCATAGCAGTCTATATTTCTATAATTCGGTGCATAAGACGGTTGGCCTACGGCCATCAAGTTACGTCTGTCATTCAAATGGAGAGTATTCATTTTTCCAGATTGACAAACCCTCCTTTTGGCCGTATGCCAAACGTCTTATTCATTCATTGTATCCTCCTCCGATGAGGATAAGTCTGGGGTATCTATGTCTGAACCATCTTCAGTTAATGTCTATAGCCATGAATTGTTTTACTGTTTTTGTTTCCTCAGTGTCTCTGTTATTTTGGCCATGCGTTTGTTTTCCTCTCGACACCATGTGCATACATCCCTTAGTACATCCATCAGTTATTTCAGTGAAAACTATTGGTAAGCATTGTATGCAACAGCAACATGTTATGAATATCCCAAGTACCACCATTAGTATCGAAATTAACTTCCATCCCCAAGACCGCAATAATCCCCAAAACCAGGATTCTATCCCCCAACCCCCTTCTTCAGTAGAGAGTGTGGAACTTATGACATGTAATTTCCGGATTGCTTTAAATATTGTAGGGGAGTAATCATCTATATACACACAGCATGCAGTTTTTACGAGTTTGCAAACTCCCCCACGATCAACTAATATTATATCGAGAGCCATCCTGTTTTGGAGTGCCATTAATCTTATTCCTTTTTCTTCTAACGTCATATTCAATAAAATATCCGTTGTTGAATCTATTGTTTTTTTTAAATATTCCAGACAGTTTTCTTATATTGTAAGAATTTTCTATTTGGGACAAGAATGGTATAAATAATTTGGCTATATCCATTGCTATCATTCCATCCTCGCTACTCCTTTGAGTTCTACCTTTTGTTCGTCTGGCTACTTCTGCTGTCTCCAAGAGGAACACTCCTGGAAACAGTAGACCTAGGTAGCATGTACCTCCCCAGTTCCTAGGTAACCATGGATATGCTTTTTCTCCACATATAAAGTAAACAGGGTCCCCTACGCACACGGGTTCTATTTCGTGCTTTAAAACCACTGTGTTCAGGCAGTTGCTAAACGTTCCTACTTTATAGGAACCCTTTTTCTGTAAACATAGGGGAGCAGTTTTGGGGCTGTGATCCACTGTATAGGCAGGGGGAACAGCATCTTTATTCCATTCATCCCTCATTCGAAATGTCATTACTGATGTTCTTTCTGCTGGCGGCGTTGGTCTATTTTGCCTATGTAATCTATCTAGTCTTGCTGTCTTTCGTCTATTCTTCCTCATGGGTTCTAATGAAAACACGTGAGCTTTGTGGAATATGGAACAACCCACAGGTCTCATGATCACTTCCTCAAATTCATTCATATTGGTCTCATCTAGCTGACCCGTATTACTCTTGTTCAAGAACATTGCACTCAATGTTACTTCACATGAATAAATCAATGGTAACGGTTGTACATACCAGCCTATCCCTTTCCCACCGTGCTGTGGTAAATGGGCGCAAACCCAGCAATCTTTTTTCTTTAAAACCGCATTGGGTCATGTTCATAATGAGCAACAATGTATTGTTGCTGTATCCTTCTCTATGTCTCTCTTCCATTGGGGGAAAAGTATCAGTGATTACATGAACTGTGCTTTCAGTAGCTGCTTTTGGCAAAAGTGTTTCTAATGGGTGCGCGTACTCCAGGAACCATAGTGTAATAGCTGTTATTGTTGGTACTACCATACTTAAGAAACACAGGACCAATGTCCAAATCAGTACCTTATTCCTTTTACCATGCTTTTTCCCTAAATTTACAGTCTCTAAATCTATCATCTTTTCAGCAGGGGTGCAGGAGGAGGCTGAAACCGGTCTTGATTTGTTCTTCATCGTCCTTCTTCTTGCTGGCAACGTTCGTCGTAAATGTCTCTCGTTCTCGATGCCAGAAAAGTTTCAACGAAAAATGTAACAGTTCAATTCTGCCAGCCCTTTCACAGCCTGGATCACCTATCCACTCCGAGCAAGATTAGTTGTTCTTTCTCCCACTGCTCAGACGATTTCTGAACAGTTCTTTATTAATAGAGTACTATGTGCATCCAGCTTGTCCTGCTCTGTCTCCTGACACATGTACTTTTATAAGCGCACCAAGGAGCCGTGAGTCTTGAATTGTCCGATTTACACAACTCTCACACTTCTCTCCTCTACGCCCCTGGCTCCTACTCCGTCCGTGAGTGGAACCAAAGGCAAAAGAAAAGCACCAAAGATCTGTGGATCACTTTGCCTGTCGAGGCCGCAAATTATACCGATTCACTCCTGGTATTGTATGATCCGTGAATAGTGCCATTGCACTTCCAGTATCAGGCTCAGTGTCAGCCTGTGGCACAATGATGGGTAGCGATGAGTGCCGTGGCAATTATGTAGTTTCTTTCTCTGGCTTTGGTGCATTTGTAGAAACTGTTGGGCGCCAAAGGGGTACACGCGTTGTTTCTGCTCGTGTTTGCAATGCAGGGTTTGTGTCGCTCGGCAGTGATGTTGTTTCTGCTGAGCAACGTTGGGGCACTTTTTGCCCTCTCCCCTTACTGGCAGCCTCCTCAGGCTCTGTTTCGAGTTTCACTTCTCGCTTGGGCTTTGTTTCAACTTTCACTTCTCGCTCAGGCTAATGGTGTGGCAATGGACTGGCAACAGTTTCTTTCGTTTCTGAGACCGTTTCCTTTCTCTGGTCGTCGGAAGTTGTCAGCAGTCCTGGGAATCTTTTTGCATTTGTCGCGTGGATCCATGCCTTCTGTCCGTCTACTCGGATGGCCGTTTGCGTCGCCAAAAGTACTTGGTATGGGCCGCGCCACCTGGGTGCTAATGCTGTATTCCGCTCAAAGTTCTTTATTAAGACCCAACTTCCAGGCTCCAGCAAGTGCCCCGGTCCGGTATATCGCACTGGTAACGCCTCCTGCACCTGCTGATGAATCAAACGCAACTTCTGTATTAAAAGTCCACAGTACGTGCTTAACATAGGATGCTCGATCTCACATAATCTTTTGGGCTGAGGTGCGCACCATACATTTGCTGGTCTCCCCATTATAATTTCATAGCGGGAGAGCCCAGTCTTAGCCTGCACAGACGTGCGCATGCACAATAGCGCTAGGGGTAATGCATCCACCCAACTCAACTTGCTCCCAGCACAGAGTTTAGCTATCTTTGACTTTAAGATTCCGTTATGTCTCTCCACAAGCCCGGCAGAACTGGGATGCCTGGAACTGTGGAATCTCTTCTCTATCCGCAGACCTGCACAGATCTGTAGCACTACTGCGCTCACAAAGTGTGGGCCGTTGTCTGACCACAGGACACGTGGCAACCCAAACCGGGGGAAATACTCTTTTAACATTACTTTTGCCGTTGACATGGCAGTACAGTCTTTTAAAGGATATGCCTCCGCCCACTTGCTGAATGCACAAATCACCACTAACACATATTTGTAGTTCTGGCACCTTTCTATTTCTATGAAATCAAAATGGACCACCTCAAATGGCATAGAGGGTGGGCCGAAACTACCTACTGCAGTCACGGTTCCCTTCCCTACATTGTGTTGCAGGCACGTAATACAATTCTGCACTAGTCTTTCTGCATTCTTTTTTATGTTCTCATTTTTCCACACTGTGGATAAATGCTGTACCATCTTCTTCGCGCACATGTGGGTAGGGCTATGCGCCATTGTAACCATGGCGGTCACGTAACAATTTGGCAACATCCAGTTCTTGATCTCTTTGTCCACCCAACATCCCTCCAAATCTAACTCAGCAGAGCCCTCAGCCCACCCCTGAATCTCTTCGGTCGTGGCCTCAGCCTGCATTTCTTTGACTGTGGCAACTCCATTCTCTATCATACAAGGTACTTCCTCAGTCTGTACTGTCATCATTTTATTTCCCAAATCTGTGGCTGTTTGCTTCGCAATCCTGTCTGCAAATGCGTTTCCCTCTCCCACTTTACATGTTACTTTTTTATGCGCCTCGCACTTCACTATAGCTAACGTGAGTGCAGACAACAATTGCACAATCAAAGGGCCATGCTGAATCCTGGCCCCATGTGATGTCAAGAAACCCCTTTCAGCCCAAAGTCGGCCTAAGTTATGAACCACGCCAAATGCGTACTGGCTGTCAGTATAAATATTCACGTTCAAATTCTCAGAGAGTTCACAGGCTCGGGTCAGTGCTATTATTTCTGCGGCTTGTGCCGAATTGTAGGGGATTCTTCTGCTTTCTACAACACTCTCTAGGGTAGTAATTTCATATGCGGCCGTTGATGTGCCATCAGGTAATTTAAAACAAGAGCCATCACAAAACAACTCCCCATCTGGCTCTTTCTGTGGGATGTCAATCAAGTCAACTCTTCCCTTTGTTTCTTCTTCAGTGACCATTAAACAATCATGGGGTGGTGATTCGTTGTCACCAATTTCTGCTATGGGCATTGGCATTAATTCTGCAGGATTCAATGCGCTACACCTCATAATTTGGATGTGGGGTGCAAACAAGATGAGCTCATATCTTGTCAGTCTAGCTGAGGTGAGGTGTTGCGTCTGTGTACTATTTAATAGAACGTCTATAGCATGTGGCACCATCAGAATTAACGTGTGCCCCAATACATTCCTTCCATTTGTTTCACTGACGCAGCAGCCGCTGCGACGGATCGCAAACATCGTGGTAGTGCGCGCGCTACAGGGTCCAGTGCGGAAGAATAATAGCCGCACGGCCTATTTCTTCCACCTTGTTCCTGTGTCAAAACCGCCAATGCACATCCTTCACTCTCACTCACAAATAGTCTAAAGATCTTTTTATAGTTAGGAGTGCCTAAAACTGGCGCAGCACACAATGCAGCTTTCAATTGCTCAAATAATTTCTGACATTCCTCATCCCACTGTAAAGGCATCACTGCATCCTTTTTAGTTAACTTTATCATCGGCTTCACAATCAACACAAAATTACTGATCCACTGCCGACAATAAGAGGCCATGCCTATTACAGCTCTCACTCCTTTTTGAGTTTTTGGAATAGGCATACTAGAAATACTTTCTATGCGTTCTGGTGTTAATCTTCTCCCTTCTTTCGAAAGTAGGTAACCCAAATAAGACACCTCTTCTGATTATACTGGAATTTCTTCAAACTTGCCTTGTGACCATGGGTCGCTAAGTATGTCAATAGTAATATAGTACTTTCTTTGCAGATCTCTTTTGTGTCAGCAGCTAGTAACAAGTCATATATGTACTGCAAGAGTGCACAACCTGTTGGTAGTTCTAGCATATCTAGCTGTTCCTTTAGTGCCCTGCTGTAAATGCTCGGGCTTTCTGTGTATCCTTGTGGAATGCGTGTGAATGTGAATGATCGACCTCCTAGAGTGAAAGCGAACAGATATCTACTGCTTTTATCCACTGGAATGCTAAAGAATGCGTTCTTCAGATCAACTACACTAAAGTATTCTGCAGTGGCCGGTATCATTGTCAGTATCATTGTGACATCGTTACCAAAGGGAATTGTGGGTCTACCACTTTGTTTAATGCGCGCAGATCAATTATGTAACGATAGGGTACTTCATTGCTTCCTTTCTTGTAAACTGGAAGAATCGGGCTGTTACACGTGCTACCTGCAATTTCTTCAACCACCCCCAATCTCACCAGGTCAGTAACAATACTTTTTAATCCCTTCTCACCTTCAACAGAAATCTTATACTGGGGAATTCGTGGTAGTGTAACACCTTCTTTCAAAGTTATTTTTGCTGGCTCTATTTTCAAGCATCCTACATCGTTATCATGCATTGCCCACAGACAGGTTGGTACTCTACTTAGCTCTTCTGGTAACGCTTTTGACATAAGTTCCGTCACCGGTGTATTGTGAGGCCACATCGTGAGGAACACCCCATCTGCCGTACAATGTATGACTGCCCCCAATTTTCTCAACAAAATCAATCCTAGCAAGTTCTCTCCACAATTTTCTGTCAAAAGAAATGGACACTGTTCTGTAAATGGTCCTATTGTTATTGGGACAGCTGCGGACATGGGGTTAATTACTGGTGTACCTGCGAACCCTACAGAAACATTCTTTTGCCCCGACAGTGGTATCTCCGGAACCAAGTGGTGGTCTATCGAGCACTTCTGTGCCCCTGTATCTACAAGGAAATGGTGCTCCTTATTCCCGACTCTCATTTCCACGTAGGGTCCTCTCTGATTCACAGGAATAGTCACTGGTTCCGACCCCTGCCGTGGGCTGTCCTATCGCGAAAATAACACATCGTCCGATGTGTAGTCACTGCTGCTGCTATAATACGTGTTTGGCTGTGTATCAAAAATATTCCCATTTCCCCCTCGATGTCCTTCACTCTGATCATTTCTCTGTTGGCCCTGCCCGCCCTGACTTTGGTTCGAAACACTCTGGTTCAATGCCTGGTTCTGTTGCGCTTGGTTTTGACCATAGGATTGGTTTTGAGTACCTCCATTGGTATATCCATGCTGCTGCTGCATGCTATTTCTGCTTCGGCCGTTTGACCCCTGATGTCCTCTATGAGGCCTTCCCTGACCAAACCCACCTCTATTCTGTAGGTGCGGGCATTGCGCTCGCCAGTGTCCTTCCTCCTTACAGTACGCACATTGATTTACTCCCAATGACACCCCATGCATATTATTCAAATTTCCTCTGCCTTGTGCATTTCCTCTACCTCTATTGTATCCAATGACCTGCTGCTGTAACACCCTCGTTTTTAAATGTACTCTATCCTTCACCTCTCTTTCTTTCGCCACATTTACCCTGTTTTCGTAATACTGGGCTATGTGTAATATCTCACTCACCGGTTTTGCTGCCCAGGAACTTTCCGACGTCATTAACATATCTTGAATTGGTGATATTAGTCCCCTCACATATTTATCAACAAATAGCCTTTTCCCCGACTCTGTGCTCGCATCCTGCCCACTGAAGTCTGTGAATACTCCTTCAAATCTATTGAAATAATCCATTACTGGCTCATCCTTGCCCTGTACACATGTAGTTAATTTGTCCCACTGAATCCTTTTTTCTGGAATTATTTCCCTCAATCTCCGCATTATCCGTTCTGGTAGATCTGCCATGCGGGTTCCCGGATTTTCCCCTACTTTTTTATTTTTGTCCTCCAATAGTAACTCCGCCCATGTGGCGCCAAAAGCCCCCACATCATCTACTGTCCTTATCTGTTTCCATATATCTGCTGGCAAAATGACTTTTGAAAATCAACTCTATATCGCTCATAGTAAGCACTGCTGATCTCAGGGTTGACTCTACTTCCTTGTAGAAACCTGCTGGATTCTTTCTTATATCGGGAATCGTCTGTTTTATAGTATTCACCTCTTGCCTGGAAAAGGGGACATGCACATACTGGACGTGAAATGGGCTGGTGTTACCTGCGCTTCTAGTGTACCCGTCGCAGGGACCTCTACTTTTGGTACAAACGTGGGCGGAACCTCTCTCATTGGAAATGCCCCACTCACGATCCCTCCCCCTTCTCTTAGGTTCAATAGTATTCCTAAATCCAGTGATAGGCCTGTTTCTCCTGTACTTCGCTCGAATGCTCTCTTGTATACCGCTAGTATCTCAGGTGGGCCGGCCTTATTATTTTTTATATCCTTCTCTATCAAATGTTCAGCCATCGATTGCAGTGCCTTTCTTTTCATTAGCATGGAATATTCGTAAAATATGTCATGTATGACCATTGTTGGGATACTAGGATTCGACACCCATTTTATCGCTTCTCGTATACACACTTTCAGCTTGTTGCCCCTCTGTACAGATGACATTGAATGTCTCCGTTGTATGTATGATTATACCGTCCCTCTCCCCTCTCTTCTAATATCCCAATCCCTGTTTCCAGGTGCAGCAAACATTTCGGCATATTCATTATCCAACTAATTTTTTAGATCAAAAAGTCCATTCACATGTTCCTTTACTTCTTCATCTTTTATTCTACAATATGCTAATTGGTTCAAATCTAACAATCGTTGTGGCGGTAATTTGTCAAGTAACTTTTTCCATTCTTCCACCAAGAATTCCCCCATGCATTCCAACACTACCTGTCTCTCGTCGCTTCTCCGGTACCCATATAATGACGCCAATGCTGCCGTCCCATCATTTCCTTCTATGTACATTTCTGCCTCTTGCCGTAATTCAATCTTTCTTTCTTTGCTGATCGCGCTTCGAGTTACCCGTCCAAATCCTGTTCCTTCATCCCCGCCTCTCGCCTCCCCGGCCTCAATTTCGACTTCGGGAGGGGCAGATGGTGCTGAATCTGTCTCTAGAGCGGGAGGGGCAGATGGGACAAGTGACACAGGTGGCATCTGTGAAGGGCCTTCCTGGATTCTGGGAAATTGCGTGTCCGCGGTCTGCGCTTGTGGGAGGGCTTGAGCTGTGGGTGGGGCTTGGGTTAATGCTTGCGTGAGGGGAAGTGCTTGGGCTACGGGAGGGGGTACGAAAGCTATTGGTTGGGCCTGCGCAGTCACTATTGGCGTGTTTGGTTTCGATTCTGGTTTTGGGCCTCGACCCGTGTTAGTTAATAAATGTTCCATTAATTCGTCTGCTACGTGTAGTTCCCGCTGCGGGTATATTCTTTCTATGTTCATTTGGCCACGTCTCCCTTCCCGTCTTAGACTTGCCATCCACTCCTCCTCCTCCTTTTCTTCTGCTACCTCAAGCTTCGTTTTGTGCCTACGCGCATGCTTCTCTCTACTCCTAAATCGGAGCATTGCTTCCCTCCTCCAATCTTTGACAGTCTCAAAAGCTGCGGGTCGCGCTTTTTTCCTAATTAACACCCTTTCTAGGTTATCTATCCTCGCAGTCTCAAAGCTACCATTAATCGGCCACTGATGGTCGGGTTGCTTTCTAGTTTGCCTATGCCAAATTTCACAAAATATTATCGCACCCACACCATATTTTGCATACATGTCATAAGCCGGCGTTCCCCCAGGCGGTGCACTTTGGCCATATTCCAAGGACTGTCTACCGCAGTTGAAAAGCCCAGCTAAAGTGGACAGTACTCCAGGCATGTTTCTTTAACCTTCCCCTTTGGTTAGCTAACCTTTACCTGGATGTTTGAATTTGCAAAATCAACACTCTACCAAAAATCAGGTTTTTATTTGAATCAGGGAATGACTCACCTGATAAAACAAGTCGCCTGTCCTAACGCAACCTCTCCCAACGTCGTGTCTGCGCTCCTCTGGCTTCTGCCTCATCTCGGGACCCTCGCCTCCTTTGCCCTCTGGCCCGATACGTCGATCAGGGATCAGATGTGTGCAGATCTGTGGAAGGAATCTCTCCTCACTTCTACAGGGCGCCATGTACACTTCTTGATCCCGGCTCGATCGTCCCGTCCTCGCCGTTCTTCCGCCTTTACTCCGTTACAACGTATACGATGGGGCAAGTGGGGGAGGGTCCCTGTTCGGGCGCCATCTTGAAAGGGGCCCCTAGGGGTTCCTCGTGATATGGAAACAAGGCAATAACCATACACGAAAAGATGCGCCAGACATGAGGTTCAAATTCCCAATGCTAGGGTTTATTGCAAGCAAGAATAGTCCCAATTGGTCAATTCTGATCTCACGCCCCGCGATGTGAGTTTCCTAGACCTCGAGGGATGCAAGAGAGCGAATTACGTACATCAGTTACATATATACAAAATGCATATCATACAATCAGCAATGTCATGTTTAGCACCCCCTTTTGTTAGCTTCTTTGAACTCGGGATGACGATGGACATTTCCGACGGATATGACAATTATGACACTTTCGATGTCTATTCTAGTAACAATGTGCAATTTAGAAAGTGCGGAGGCATCTTTTAGTTGTTGAACAGAACACGGTGGTTCTGTTCTTGGAAGCAAGCTGCACACGGGGGAAGAGCCACATTCCATACTTTGCCATCTATGAGGTACTATTTGTGTCCTGGGAGCCGACACGCTCTAAAGGGTTTTGCGAAGGGGGGCCGTAGGAAGAGCATAATTCAAGCCTTTAGCTGTTTTATTCTAACATATGCTACCATCGTATGAGACTGGCTGGCACCTGTGAAGTGATTAAATGCCCTGCAGCTCTCTCCCAAGGCTACAGAGAGGGAGCGTGGGCATTCCTTTCTGAGCTACTCATGAGGAGTTTCAACGAACTCCTCAGTCCCGCGACCTTGTCCTTTCATATTCAGACAACAATGTTAACAGTTGAGCAGAGTAAGCAGAATTTGCAAGAATTGCAAGCTGTAAAGCAGTTTAGACAGAAAGCAATGAGCAATGGTTAACAAGCAAAATGGCGATTCTTGCTACGTTTAAAATGGCCGCTTGTTGGTCAAGCATAGCAGTCTATATTTCTATAATTCGGTGCATAAAACGGTTGGCCTACGGCCATCAAGTTACGTCTGTCATTCAAATGGAGAGTATTCACTTTTCCAGCTTGACAAGCCTGGTACTCTAGAAGGCGCAGGCAGGCAGTAGCCTGGTTGTGCAGTGCAGACCCTGAGATGGGCTACTTGCAAACACAGGTATAGAGAGGACCCTGAGCATGGTACTCTAGAAGCTGCAGGCAGGCAGTACCCCGGTTGTGCAGTGCAGACCCTGAGACTGGCTACTTGCAGGCACAGGTATAGATTGAGAGGACCCTGAGCCTGTCTCTCTAGAAGCCACAGGCAGGTTGTACCCTGGTTGTGCAGTGCAGACCCTGAGACTGACCACTTTCAGGCACAGGTATAGAGAGGTCCCTGAGCCTGGTACTCTAGAAGGCGCAGGCAGGCAGTACACTGGTTGTGCAGTGCAGACCCTGAGACTGGCTACTTGCAGGCACAGGTACAGAGAGGACCCAGAGCCTGGTTCTCTAGAAGGCACAGGCAGGCAGTACACTGGTTGTGCAATGCAGACCCTGAGACTGGCTACTTGCAGGCACAGGTACAGAGAGGACCCAGAGCCTGGTTCTCTAGAAGGCACAGGGAGGCAGCTCCCTGGTTGTGCAGTGCAGACCCTGAGACTGGCCACTTGCAGGCACAGGTATAGGGAGGGCCCTGAGCCTGGCACAGACCCTGAGACTGGTACTTGCAGGCACAGGTACAGAGAGGACCCTGAGCCTGGCTCTCTTGAAGGCGCAGGCAGGCAGTACCCTGGTTGTGCAGTGCAGACCCTGAGACGGGCTACTTGCAGGCACAGGTATAGAGAGGTCCCTGAGCCTGGTACTCTAGAAGGTACAGGCAGGTAGTACCCTGGTTGTGCAGTGCAGACTCTGCGACTGGCTACTTGCAGGCATAGGTATAGATAGAGAGGACCCTGAGCCTGGCACTCTAGAAGACACAGGCAGGCAGTACCCTGGTTGTGCAGTGCAGACCCTGAGACTGGCTACTTGCAGGCACAGGTATAGAGAGGACCCTGAGCCCGGCACTCTCGAAGCCACAGGAAGGCAGTACACTGGTTGTGCAGTGCAGACCCAGAGACTGGCTACTTGCAGGCACAGGTATAGCTAGAGAGGACCCAGAGCCTGGCACTCTAGAAGGCGCAGGCTGGCAGTACCCTTGTTGTGCAGTGCAGACCCTGAGACTGGCCACTTGCAGGCACAGGTATAGAGAGGACCTTGAGCCTGGCACAGACCCTGAGACTGGTACTTGCAGACACAGGTATAGAGAGGGCCCTGAGCCTGGCACTCTAGAAGCTGCAGGCAGGCAGTACCCCGGTTGTGCAGTGCAGACCCTGAGACTGGCTACTTGCAGGCACAGGTATAGATCGAGAGGACCCTGAGCCTGTCACTCTAGAAGCCACTGGCAGGTGGTACCCTGGTTGTGTAGTGCAGACCCTGAGACTGGCTACTTGCAGGCACAGGTACAGAGAGGACCCAGAGCCTGGTCCTCTAGAAGGCGCAGGCAGGCAGTACACTGGTTGTGCACTGCAGACCCTGAGACTGGCTACTTGCAGGCACAGGTACAGAGAAGACCCAGGGCCTGGTTCTCTAAAGGCGCAGGCAGGCAGCACCCTGGTTGTGCAGTGCAGACCCTGAGACTGGCCACTTGCAGACACAGGTATAGAGAGGACCCTAAGCCTGGTACTCTAGAATCCTCAGGCCGGCAGTTCCCTGGTTGTGCAGTGCAGACCCTGAGATTGGGGCTTCACTCACTAACCATGCGGTGGTGTACTGAAGTAGGGCACTGCAGAGGGGACCCCAAGCTATGGTCCTAACCGACATGGCCGGAGACAGTGCAGCGAGGACCCTAACATCGGGTCTTCACCAGGACCAAGGTGCAGTGCCAGGGACACTTGGTCTCTGCCAGGACCGAGAGGACCCTGAGACACTGCACTGATAGTAGAACAGGAAGTGTTGGTTACTGAGTGCGGATCTTGAGAACAGGCCAACACGGCTCTGACGTGCACGAGCTGGGCCGTGCAAAGAGGGCAACACGTGCAGGAGATGGGCGACGAGCCCTTGGCAAAGGGCCAGGAACTCGTTGCTGCAGCGCAGTCCCTGAGGCTGGGATCCAACAGGCCCAGGCCATTACGAGTCTGTGCAGCGGCGAGTACCCTCGATCCGAGTCTCGGGGTAACGCGGAAACCCTGAGTCTGACACCCCAGCAGGCCCTGAGACACGGGCCTCCAGCTCCAGGCGCCAGTGTAGTGCAGAAAAGACCCTGACACTGGACCTTCTCCAGCTCTAAGCCGGGAGGCCTAGGCCGGTAGCAGAGGACCCTGCCCACAGGCCCGCTGCTTTACCGGAATACCGTGCCACCTGCCAGAGTCTGAGAGCATCAGGCCCCGAAATAGGACTGTCGCCTGGCAACGGGAAAATATTTGAGCTTATTCTTGTTTAGCTAGGAATGGAGGAATGTGCAACGAGAGGGAAGTGTGCTTCTGGGAGTGAGAGGAGAGGAAGTGTGCAACCGTACACCATCACAGCAGAAACACGCAGACGTTCTGTGAGCCAGAGGAAGTGTGCAACCGTACACCATCACAGCAGAAACACACAGAAATTCTTGGAGTGAGAGGAAGTGTGCAAACTCACAGCAGAAACACACAGACATTCTGGGAGTGGGAGGCAAGTGTGCATCACCAGACCGTGAAAGACCAGCAGAAACAGCAGACATTCTGGGAGTGAGAGGGAAGTGTGCAACCCCAGTCCATACAAGACCACAGCAGAAACAGCAGACATTCTGGGAGTGAAGGGAAGTGTGCAGCCCCAGACCATGCACGACCACAGCAGAAACACCCAGCCATTCTGGGAGTGAGAGGGCAGGTTGCATCCACTGACCGTGCAAGACCACAGCAGAAACAGCAGACATTCTGTAAGTGAAGGGAAGTTTGCAACCCTGTAAGATCACAGCAGAAACAAGCAGACATTCTGGGAGTGAGATCGAATTGTGAATCCCCAGACTGTGCAAGACGACAGCAGAAACAGCAGACAGACTGTGAAAGACGACAGCAGAAACAGCAGACATTCTGGGAGTGAGAGGAAGTGTGCAACCTCACAGCAGAAACACACAGACATTCTAGGAGTGGGAGGGAAGTGTGCATCACCAGACCGTGCAAGACCAGCAGAAACAGCAGACATTCTGGGAGTGAGAGGAAGTGTGCAACCATACACCATCACAGCAGAAACACACAGGCATTCTGGGAGTGATAGGAAGTGTGCAACCGTACACCATCACAGCAAAAACACACAGACATTCTGTGAGTCAGAGGAAGTGTGCAACCGTACACCATCACAGCAGAAACACACAGACATTCTGGGAGTGAGAGGAAGTGTGCAACCGTACACTGTGCAAGATCATAGCAGAAACACACAGACATTCTGAGAGTGAGAGGGAAGTGTGCATCCCCAGACCGTGCAAGATCACAGAAGAAACCGCAGACATTCTGGGAGTGGGAGGGAAGTGTGCATCCCCAGACCGTGCAAGACCACAGCAGAAACAGCAAACATTCTGGGAGTGAGCGGGAAGTGTGCATCAACAGACAGTGCAAGACCACAGCAGAAACAGTGGACATTCTGGGAATGAGAGGAAGGGTGCAACCGTACACTATACAAGATCACAGCAGAAACACACAGACATAATGGGAATCAGGAGAAGTGAGCATTCCCAGACTGTGCAAGACCACAGCAGAAACAGCAAACGTTCTGGGAGTGCAAGGAAGTGTGCAACCATACACCATCACAGCAAAAAAACACAGACATAATAGGAATCAGGGGAAGTGAGCATTCCCAGACCGTGCAAGACCACAGCAGAAACACACAGACATTCTGGGAGTGAGAGGGAAGTGTGCAACTGTACAGAGCACAAGATCACAGCAGAAACACACAGACACAATTGAATCAGGGGAAGTGAGCTTCCCCAGACCATGCAAGACCACTGAAGAAACAGCAGACATTCTGGGAGTGAGAGGGAAGTGTGCATCCCCAGACCATGCAAGACCACAGCAGAAACAGCAGACATTCTGGGAATGACAGCAGACATTCTGGGAGTGAGAGGAAGTGTGCAACCATACACTGTCAAGATCACAGTAGAAACACACAGACATAATGGAATCAGGGGAAATGAGCTTCCCCAGACCATGCAAGACCACAGCAGAAACAGCAGACATTCTGGGAGGGAGAGGGAAGTGTGCATCCCCAGACTGTGCAAGACTACAGCAGAAACACACAGACATAATAGGAATCAGGGGGAGGGGACATCCCCAGATCTTGTAAGACCACAGTAGAAACACTCAGACATTCTGGGAGTGAGAGGAAAGTTTGCATTCCCAGACTGTGCAAGATCACAGAAGAAACTGCAGACATTCTGGGAGTGGGAGGGAAGTGTGCATCCCCAGACCGTGCAAGACCACAGCAGAAACAGCAGATATTCTGGGAGTGAGAGGAAGTGTGCAACCATGCACCGTGCAAGATCACAGCAGAAACACACAGACATAATGTGAATCAGTGGAAGTGAGCATTCACAGACCGTGCAAGACCACAGTGGAAACACGCAGACATTCTGGGAGTGAGAGGGAAGTGTGCAACCGTACACCGTGCAAGATCACTGCAGAAACACACTGACATAATGGGAATCCGGGGAAGTGAGCATCCCCAGACTGTGCAAGATCACAGCAGAAACAGCAAACATTCTGGGGGAGGAAAGTGTGTATCCCCAGACTGTGCAAGACCACAGCAGAGACAGCAGTAAAACTGGGAGTGAGAGGAAGTTTGCAACCATACACCATCACAGCAAAACAACACAGACATAATAGGAATCAGGGGAAGTGAGCATTCCCAGACCGTGCAAGATCACAGCAGAAACAGCAAACATTCTGGGAGTGAGAGGGAAGTGTGCATCACCAGACCGTGCAAGACCAGCAGAAACAGCAGACATTCTGGGAGTGAGAGGAAGTGTGCAACCATACACCATCACAGCAGAAACACACAGGCATTCTGGGAGTGATAGGAAGTGTGCAACCGTACACCATCACAGCAAAAACACACAGACATTCTGTGAGTCAGAGGAAGTGTGCAACCGTACACCATCACAGCAGAAACACACAGACATTCTGGGAGTGAGAGGAAGTGTGCAACCGTACACTGTGCAAGATCATAGCAGAAACACACAGACATTCTGAGAGTGAGAGGGAAGTGTGCATCCCCAGACCGTGCAAGATCACAGAAGAAACCGCAGACATTCTGGGAGTGGGAGGGAAGTGTGCACCCCCAGACCGTGCAAGACCACAGCAGAAACAGCAAACATTCTGGGAGTGAGCGGGAAGTGTGCATCAACAGACAGTGCAAGACCACAGCAGAAACAGTGGACATTCTGGGAATGAGAGGAAGGGTGCAACCGTACACTATACAAGATCACAGCAGAAACACACAGACATAATGGGAATCAGGAGAAGTGAGCATTCCCAGACTGTGCAAGACCACAGCAGAAACAGCAAACGTTCTGGGAGTGCAAGGAAGTGTGCAACCATACACCATCACAGCAAAAAAACACAGACATAATAGGAATCAGGGGAAGTGAGCATTCCCAGACCGTGCAAGACCACAGCAGAAACACACAGACATTCTGGGAGTGAGAGGGAAGTGTGCAACTGTACAGAGCACAAGATCACAGCAGAAACACACAGACACAATTGAATCAGGGGAAGTGAGCTTCCCCAGACCATGCAAGACCACTGAAGAAACAGCAGACATTCTGGGAGTGAGAGGGAAGTGTGCATCCCCAGACCATGCAAGACCACAGCAGAAACAGCAGACATTCTGGGAATGACAGCAGACATTCTGGGAGTGAGAGGAAGTGTGCAACCATACACTGTCAAGATCACAGTAGAAACACACAGACATAATGGAATCAGGGGAAATGAGCTTCCCCAGACCATGCAAGACCACAGCAGAAACAGCAGACATTCTGGGAGGGAGAGGGAAGTGTGCATCCCCAGACTGTGCAAGACTACAGCAGAAACACACAGACATAATAGGAATCAGGGGGAGGGGACATCCCCAGATCTTGTAAGACCACAGTAGAAACACTCAGACATTCTGGGAGTGAGAGGAAAGTTTGCATTCCCAGACTGTGCAAGATCACAGAAGAAACTGCAGACATTCTGGGAGTGGGGGGGAAGTGTGCATCCCCAGACCGTGCAAGACCACAGCAGAAACAGCAGATATTCTGGGAGTGAGAGGAAGTGTGCAACCATGCACCGTGCAAGATCACAGCAGAAACACACAGACATAATGTGAATCAGTGGAAGTGAGCATTCACAGACCGTGCAAGACCACAGTGGAAACACGCAGACATTCTGGGAGTGAGAGGGAAGTGTGCAACCGTACACCGTGCAAGATCACTGCAGAAACACACTGACATAATGGGAATCCGGGGAAGTGAGCATCCCCAGACTGTGCAAGATCACAGCAGAAACAGCAAACATTCTGGGGGAGGAAAGTGTGTATCCCCAGACTGTGCAAGACCACAGCAGAGACAGCAGTAAAACTGGGAGTGAGAGGAAGTTTGCAACCATACACCATCACAGCAAAACAACACAGACATAATAGGAATCAGGGGAAGTGAGCATTCCCAGACCGTGCAAGACCACAGCAGAAACAGCAGACATTCTGGGAGTGTTGGGAAGTGTGCAACCATGCAAGATCACATCGGAAACACACAGGCATTCTTGGAGTGCAAGGCATTGTCCATTCCCAGACCCTGCAAGACCACAGAGACCATAGGGGAAACAGCAGACATTCAGGGAGTGAGTGGGAGGTGTGCATCCCCAGACCGTGCAAGGCCACAGCAGAAACAGCAGACATTCTGGGAGTGAGGGGAAGTGTGCAACTGTGCAAGATCACAACAGAAACACACAGACATAATGGGAATCAGGTGAAGTGAGCATTCCCAGACCGTGCAAGAACACAGCAGAAACAGCAAACATTGTGGGAGTGAGAGGAAGTGTGCAACCATACACCATCACAGCAAAAAAACACAGACATAATAGGAATCAGGGAAAGTGAATATTCCCAGTCCGTGCAAGACCACAGCAGAAACACACAGACATTCTGGGAGTGAGAGGGAAGTGTGCAACCGTACAGCGCACACGATCACAGCAGAAACACACAGACACAATTGAATCAGGGCGTTGTGAGCTTCCCCACACCATGCAAGACCACAGCAGAAACAGCAGATATTCTGGGAGTGAGAGGGAAGTGTGCATCCCCAGACCATGCAAGACCACAGCAGAAACAGCAGACATTCTGGGAATGACACCAGACATGCTGGGAGTAAGAGGAAGTGTGCAACCATACACCGTGCAAGATCACAGTAGAAACACACAGACATAATGGAATCAGGGGAAATGAGCTTCCACAGATGATGCAAGACCACAGCAGAAACAGCAGACAGTCTGGGAGTGAGAGGGAAGTGTGCATCCCCAGACCGTGCAAGACAACAGCAGAAACACACAGACATAATAGGAATCAGGGGGAGGGGACATCCCCTGTGGGATGTTTCAAACCGGAAAGCATTCTGCTGGCCAGAAATCACCAGAAAGTGTGCAGTGAGAACCTGACAGACAGGCTGCCATCTTCTTTTGCCTTTGTCAGTGTTAATACAGGAGACCATTGCCATCCCATCCTTTGGCTGCCCACAGAACAAGAGCAGACAAAGGAATACAGAGCTGTTCAACAATTCATTTCTTGATTGTCAAAATTGCTAAAATCATGGGCATGAAACCACCAAAAAAATCCAACTTCTGGTTGGGTGTTCTACATTACTCTACTGCAGAATCCACATCAATATAATGTTAGCAAGGATCATATGCTATCAAGTAAAATCCCCTTTTTGAAATGTATTAATTTAAGGCAGCTGTCAAAAAATGGGTGCAATACCGGTACCGGCCATTGCCCAGATAGGGACTGCTCTTTCCACTTTCTTGCGCAGCACTTTGCCGGACCAGACAATATCCAGAAGGACCACAGGCTCCAGAACGTAGACTCTAGATTCCAGATAGATCCAGAGACCAGACTCTAGAACCCAGTTCTAGAACCTAAAGCAGGGGCCTAACCCAAAAAGCTGAACTCTTCTCAGCAGGCCTCATATTCCAGCAACCTAACCAAACTATTCAACAGCCGGGCGAGCTGTTTGATTCTGGCTAGAACCCTGTGCCAGTACCAGACCAGACCGCTGTGCAGTGCCGATAGCAGACCCAGACCAGACCGCTGTGCAGTGCCGATAGCAGACCCAGACCAGACCGCTGTGAGCAGAACCAGTGCCAGAGACTGTCCAGAGAGAGAACCGCAGCCCAATCCTGACCAAATCTGTGACAAAGTCACATTCCAGTCCAAAACTATGAGTAAGTATCAAGAACTGTACAGAACCAATCTCTTAGTTTAAAGTAATCTTATCCCATCCATTCAACCTGTCTAGAACTGCATTTAGAATTTTGTGTCCATCGTGTGATTTCAAACCTGTAAAAACGCCACATGTCATTCTGAAAACTTGACATTATTTCAGAAAATCTACCTCCATAAAAAACATTTGTATCTTTTGAACCGTATGTCCTAGAAGCTGGACTTAACTGTCATTTTAAAGCTAAGAACTAATACGACATTCCTACTCTGTATAGTTTTTCCGTAATCGCGATCGACACACTCGGAAAAAGTGCTGCGAATTGCAATTTGACTCAATTTCACCACTTGTAAAAATAGCTGCTTCTTGCTTTCCACTGCTGAAATTCGTTTTCACTCTGATAATCATTCCTGAATCATTGCTAGTGGTGACATGAACTAATTCAAAGTAGCTATCACCTACCCTGAATCTCCTATAGTTAATTAAAATCATTTTTAGCATATTTTTCACTTCATTGCAACCATATTTAAAAGTATTTGGCCTGTGTTTTAAAATCATCCCTGTTTCTCTAAGCTTGCTGGGGGGAACGAGAACTGATCTGCTTCTGATTGTATTCCTGAAAACCTGTGTGCCCTCATTTCCATCTCTTCATATTGCATAGGGGGGGAGTGAGTTGTCACAAAGGAAAAAGTGATCAGATTATCTCTTGTTGAAACCATATCCCGTTTATTTCAGTGCTGCATTCTATCCAGCATTGCTTTTCCTTGAAACCATACAAAGTATTCTCTGCTACCTTATCCTTTCTATACCAACTCCTAAGTAATTAAGGAATTGTGCTACTGTAATATTATCCATTGTTGATCCCTGTTCATACTCATAAGTGTGCCATCAAATATTAATTTATTCATAAAAGTGTGATATATATATATATATATATATATATATATATATTCTTACATTTTTCCAATAAACCTTTTAATTTGCAAAACAAACCTACTTCTTGGCTCAGTGAGGTCAGGGGGATTCAAAGAGGGGGGCGTTATATAAGGGTTTATCATCCAGATTTAAGAACTTGACATAAAAATACATAAATAAAGGTTTCCATTGGGCATTCCAGACTAGGTATTGACTTAGTGGGATTGCTAGATTGAAATCACTTACAAAGTGGGGACTCGTAACGGGACGTCTGGATTAGATCTACCACTTTGCAGCTTAATACAGTGTGCTAACTGACAGGATACATAAACCCTATTGGATCACCATGCTGTGTTACGCTGTAAAAGCACTCCTCAAAGGAACGCTCTAAGGAAACGGTCTGTTTTGCTAAATAAAATACTAACTTCTGTAAATCAGGATGGAAATCAATTTCCAGAATTACGACACTGGTAGACATCAAAATAGCGAGAGAGCACCTCTTACATAAGCTATTTGTGAGAGGTGAGTGGACTCAGCAGGACCAGACGGCGTGGTTGCAGGCAATCACACACAGGTCACTGCAACTGAGTTAGATATCTGGAGAGATCTGGGCCCCTTACACGTGGCCCTGAGTGAACTATACATGGCCCCTAAAGCCAAGTATGAGCACAACAAGATTGTCAGGATAGCGGCATATTTATATTTATATATGGGAGCCATACAGGACAAATGTGCTGAAGGCCAAGATCTGGCAAGTAGGCAACTGATGGCATTAGAGAAGGCCCAATCTGACCTGGACTCTTCCAAGCAGAGGCTGCACAGGAGCCAGGAGTCAGAAAATGATAGTAGACAATATATCATTAAAATAAAAGAGGTTATGGATATCCTGCAACAGGAACAGGCAGACCAGGATACCAGAATTCTGGCCTTGCAGAAGGAGCATCAAGAAGGTTTGGACTCCCTACTGCACAGCCAGAAAAAGCTGGAGCAACAGATAGATTTCAACAGGGCATGCACAAAGCAGGTAGCCACCCTGCAAAGCCAATTGGATAGAGAAAAAGATGAGAGCAATACATTGATTTTGAAAGACCTGGATACCCAGGCATAGTTTGATGAAGAGCACCAGAAAGCTGGTGCCTTTCAAAGGCAAAGGGACGACCTGGCGATACCTTAGGCCAGGAAGTCTGCCACTTAAAAAAGAAAATGGAAGAAAATCACCTGGCCCTTCAGGGACTGGGTAACCTCCAAAAAGAGCATCAGAATGTGTTAGTGCACACCAGGAGGGTGGAAGATGTTCTGGCAAGAAAGGAGCAGGCCAGTAGGGACTGTACTCCTGCAGCAAAGACTGGCCCAGTATTCCAAGACTAACCAGGAAGCACAGAGAGAGAATGAGGCTCTCTGCCAGCACAATGATAGGCTCCAGCAACAGGTAGCCATGCAGGAGAGACTGATAGAGTCTAGTAAGGCCTTGATTGAGGAACTGAAAGCACAGGCTCTTGCATGGCAACTGGGAGCAGGGGCTGACAGAGATGAGGTTCGCTGGGAAAGGGAAACACCTGAGCATAACCTCAGGAGCACTAGTACCAGAGGCCTTCATCTCTCCCAGTCCTTGGACTCTGCCACCCCCATGTCCCATGGCGCACATGAGCCCAGGGCCACGGGTATGGCAGATTACTATCTAGCCAAAAGTATGGGGCTCATAGGCCAGTACCTCCCAGGAATGGATGGGCGGGCATCCGGGTATAGGCACCCAAGTATAGTGCAATTTAATGGGGAACCCCAAGAGAGTAGGCCCTCTAAGGGCATTCTGAAAACCCCTGCCCAGTTAGGTTAGTGGGGGGGTACCCATCAAATCCTGGCAGCAAGGAGGAATCTGAAGACTCCTCTGAACGTCACAGGACACAGGAGACCAGGTCCCCACATTCTGCCAGCCATTCCCAGGCTCACAGAATCCGGGAAAACCTGGAAGATCAGACGGGCACCTCTGGGAGCAGTGCTTCTGAGTCAGAGGATGAATGGACCAGGGTTACCCGAACCAAGAAGGCCAATAAGGCAAAAAGGGCCTTGCTTAAGGACCCCTTAAAACAGATTAAGGCAATCAGGAGTGTCATCACGCCTTATCACAAGAATGCCAAGTATTCTGTGTGGGAACACTTGGAGCTCTTTGAGCAAATGATGGAGACTTTCCATTTGAAAGACAGCAGTAGCTGCATGCAGTACGTCAAATGGTCATTCTCCCCAGAATACTCCAGTTTCTTTGCGGGGCTGGAGGACCAAAATCATGCAAGATGGTCGCCCTACAGGGCGGCTGTCTTAAAGAACTTTTCTGTTCACAGAAATCCCCAAGAGGCTCACAAGGCAGCCTACAATTTGCAATGTGGGGAGGATCAGGCCCCACCAGAATTTGTGCAGGAATTGAAGCGTGCCTTTGCGCAGACTACCAAAAAGGTGCGCACGGACAGCAAAGAATTTGTTAACACTTTTTTCCATGCCTTGCCCAAATACATCATGACCCAGCTAGTGAGAGATTTTCATGAGAAAAGGTCACTAGACTGGGTCATTGAACAGGCCACCCGGATTATTGAGGTGCAGAAACCCATAGAAAATAAAAATAATGCTCAGAAAAAACCCAAACCGACCAGCACCCCTGCTGTTGCTAAGGTGGCAGAGGTACAGGTTGCCCCCATTTTCGATTTGGAGATGGGGGCCTAAGAACTTGGCTGCACAGAATAATTCCAAGCCCAGAAGGCCCTCATGCCAGTCACAGACAGGGAGCCAAGGAGGTAGTCCCACAAATGGGGTCCCTCACTCCCCTGACTATGTAAGTCCCCGCTACAAGGGAAACCGACCCATCCTGGGTTATGTGTGGATTCCTCCAGCCCAAGGGGGGGGATCCGGCCAAGCACCTAACCCAGGGAACTTCCCTCCTAACTTCCCACAGGAGGGCAGAAATTCACCAAATCCTGGGCAGAACTTTTTCCCCAGGTATCCACCCAATTTCCAACCCCAAAATCATCCATCCTTCTTTCCCCAATTCCCTGAGCCCAGACCACCTAATCCGGGAGAGGGGAGGCCAAGGGTGGAGGGGTATCCAAATCTTCCCAACCCGGGGTACTACCAGAGAAGGGATAGCTACCCTTCCCGGGATCAACCCAGGGGAGAAAACAGAACCCCGTATCAGCCTGAGCGGGTTTCACAGTTAGAGCGCCAGGTCCAAAATATGGCTCGGGATCTGGGTCACATGCTGAGGACTCAACAGAACCCTCAGATGAGCATGCCGGCGCAGAATGCCCCAAACCCTGGGCCTGGTGCTCCAGAACAATGACGGGGGCAGCACCCCGATAGCCCACCGGTTCCCAGGGAGGAGGCACACGGGGAAGGGGGGTGACAAGCCTCGGAAGAAGCTTCCTTCCCCACTTGTGAACAGCCCCTGGAAACCCAGGAAACGGAAACAAAATCTCCTACCCCTCAAAGTCTGCCACCCAAGGAGCAGAGAGGAGGTTGGAGTAACAAAGGACCCAAACAGACTCACTTTGAGGAGGAGGTACAGATCTTCCAATTTGAGGGAGAGGGATCCTCAGAGTATCCTGGGAAAAGGATCTTCTCCTTCAGAGATGGGGGAACTCCTCCCAAGGAAAAATGGGTCCCAAGGGATTCACAGACAGACTGGGTAGATGTGGGGACTGAGCTAGCGCCGCCCATCATCTCATCCCAGAACCAAGAGCATCAAAATCCCCTGGTTCAAACCCATTCTGGTGACTGCCTCCAAAAAGGGGGGGGGGCGGCCCAGAACCGGAACCAGGGGAACCCACAATGTCTCCCATTTCTAGTTGCCAACTTTTTCTTTCAGATTCCAAAGACTCTCCACAGAATTCTGCCCAAATCTCTTCTATTTGCATGTCTAAAACCAGAAAATTGGCCCATCAGTTGTCGAAAAATGTGCATTATCTGTGCCCCCTTGAGGAGAAGGAAGGAAGATACTATGCCCCTGTACAAGTATAGGGGCAGGGTACAATTTGGGCCCTGGTGGACACTGGATCCCAAGCCACCCTTCTCTCCAGAAAGGCCTTTGATGAACTGAATGCAGGGAGGGGGGAGAATTACCAAATTCCGCTCACCTCTCTTCCTGGACAACTTCGGAACTTTGACGGGAAGGAAATGCCCGTCGAGGGGACTGTGGATTTGGACATTAAAATTGGGCGACACAAGGTGAAACACCCGGTCATAATATTGACTCCAGAGGGCACCCCTTGTTTACTAGGAAATGACCTCCTGAGAAGGTTGTCACCCCTAATAGATTGCGTAAACAAGGTCCTCTGGACCCAGACTAACCGACCAATAAAATTAAAACAGAGTGTCAACCACGTTAGTTTAAACGGCACATGCCACATGGTTGAACAAAAATCTGACCAAGTAGAATTTCACTTCCAGAACAACCAGATTCCAGACGTGATGGTAATAGCAGTAGGACAACAGACTGGTGATGGGGGGTCCTCTCTATTTCTGAAAATCAACCTTCCTTCCAGTTTAAGGTGGTATTCCACACTGGAAGGAAACACTCTGAAATTCTTTACTAATCCACAATCAGACATTCCCACTCCAATAGTCCAGAAAGATGTGAAATCAGCTCAGAGCCTGGCTGATATTCAGCAAATTGGAGAGCAGTTGTTCATCCCTGTTCAGTTAAATGATGGGAAGGACTCTGTTCTCGCCCGAGTGTGTGTGAACAACGGGAAGAGCTTCATCAGCGAAGCCATGTTCCGCCAACTCCCAAAAGATCCAGCCATTCCCACATTCAAACTGATAGACAAATGGGAAATGGATCTGGAAACACCCAATTCCAAACATCTCCTGCCAAGCAGGTGTATGCTCAAAATCTCCATTGGCAACAAGAGCATAGTCCATAATTGTTGGGTCGTGCGAGACATCACTGCCGCCTTTTACTTAGGCAGTGACATTCTCAATCGCTTTGCCATTAGTTTGGACTTAATAAACTTCAAAGCTTGGTCCCGATTAGCGGATAATCCCATGGGCTTTGATATTCCAGAAAAAGCATTTCGGTCAGCTCAATTGCTACCTTATGCAGTTGAAATTCAGATTAAAGAGGAAGTCATCATCCCAGAAAGGACCCGACAATTTTCCCTGGAAGTGAAAGTTAAAAGAGGACAAACATTGAAAAACCCTGATGCTTATATTCATCTAAATCCTTCTCTCGAACAGCAAGGGTTGGGGGTAAACCCAACACCATTAGTCAATACAGAACATGACACCATTCCAATAGAGGTGGATAACAGCGACTTAAAGAGTATTACTCTAGCCGCAGGCACCATTATTGGAATGGCGGTTGATGACGGTTGATGACCGACATTTCTCCATTGATTTAGGAAATGAACTGTTAGGACCAATCCCCAAGGACTGTTTTGACAGTGATGACAATACAACACCAGACAGGATCTTTACCCGGCATGGGGGGAACTTCCTGGTGTACACTTCCTGCCCTTATGGCTTCAGGCAGATGGTTGAAAGGAGAGTCAACCTAGGTGATGCCTGTGTGACTCTGGAGCAGAAGCAAAAGTTGAAACAAGTTTTCTTGGATTTCCAAGATCTCTTTGCGGTAGACTCATATGACGGTGGTCGCACAGACATCCACACCACAACAATTCCCACGGACCCTGGCATGACTCCAGTGTTTGTGAAGCAATATTGTTTGCCTCTCGCATCCATGGAGTCCCTTACTGAAATAATTAAGAACCTTGTGTCCCGGGGGATAATCCGTCCAGTACACAGCACCTTCAATAATCCGGTGCTGGGAATATTGAAGCCAAACGGGCAGTGGAGACTCTGCGCCGACCTTAGGGAGCTTAACAAACGGGTCCATACTTCCCGATGGCCTCTTCCCTACATTGACCAAAGGCTGGCCCAGATCCAGGGGTCACAGGTATTCACTGCAATAGACCTGACCAATGGATACTGGACTGTGCCTGTCAGTAGGGAGGACCAATACAGACTGGCTTTTACCTTTGGGGGCCAGCAGTACACATGGACCCGGACGCCCTTCGGATACCTCAACTCCGGCAATGAATTCAACATTTTCTTACATAAGGCCATGCCCGACCTGGGTGCGAGGGGTAACCTGGCTTATGTAGATGATGTCCTCATCAAAAGTTCATCTGTGGAGGAACACATAGCAGAGATCCGTTATGTTCTGACACAGCTGAGGGCCGCCGGAGCAAAACATTCCTTTCAGAAAGCACAGTGGTGTGCAATCCATGTCAAATTCTTGGGGCATGAGATTACTCCTCAGGGTCTCTGTCCCCAGGAAAGGAAAGTGTAAGCACTTCAGAAACTAAAGGACCCCACAACTCTGCGGGAACTAAGGAGCATCCTTGGACTGACTAATTACAGCAGAAAGTTCAATCAGGGCTACGCAGAGATCACCAGACCCCTGATCCATCACTTGAAGGGGGGGTTCAAGTGGGAATGGGGACCAGAACAATCTGAGGCAGTAAGACAGCTCAAAAGAAGCCTCTCACAAGCGCCTTGCCTAGCTTACCCTGTCAGAAACAAGGAGTTTTTCTTGGAGAAAGGGTTCTCTAATACATGCTTGACTGCAGTATTATATCAAAAGCATGACAAGGTCAAGAAAGTAATCTCCTATGCGAGCAAAACTTTATCCTCTGTGGAGGAAAAATTCAACGATTGTGAGAAGGCACTCCTGGCAACGGTGTGGGCATTGAAGAATTACCGCCCGTTTATCCAGGGGGAACACATCATAGTGGAGACTCCACACCAGCCTCTGCAATATCTCCAAAGTGACAGAATCCGGGCCGGAAATGTGAGTAATTCCCGAATTACATCCTGGATTCTGTCAATGCAAGGCTTTGCTGTGGAGGCCAGATATGGCCAAAACAAGAAGAGTTCCCTCACGCAAGGTCTGGCTGACTTGCATGATTGTGCCAGAGAAAACTGTCTCGAGGACGAAAGTCTAAAAATCAAGGAGAACATGGAGGCATACCTTAATTCCCCACACAAAGTCTTTGAAGAAGACAAGTGTGAGGGAATGCCCACTGTCTATGTGGATGGATGTTCTTACCATGCTGACAACAATGGGGAAAAATAACTTGTGGCCGGCGTAGGGAATGCATGGGTGAATGAGTCCCCAGAACCCTCCACTGGGTACAAGATTGGTCCCCGAAGTAGTCAAGTGGCAGAGTTGATGGCTGTGCACCAAGCCATCCTCACTGCTGTCCAACATCAACTCCACGAACTGGTCATAATCACAGATTCGGATTATGTACGGAACGGGTTTGTAGAGCACCTGGTTAATTGGAAAACCAGAGGCATGTTATGTGCTAATAACAAACCCTTGAAACATGGGAAGTTAATCCCAAATATTGATGATCTGGTCACCTCGAATGGGATGACCATCTACTGGAAAAAGATCAAGGGTCATTCCAAACTAGAGGGACCAGACAAAACTGGAAACGACTTAGCTGATCAGCTGGCCAAAACCGGGGCCATCCAAGGGAATCTAATAGAGATCGAGTCCCTGGTGTCGGAAATCCAGGTCACTGCTATCACTAGGTCCCAGACAAATGCTCACAATGATCTTTCAATTGCACAATGGAGTAAGGAGACCCCAGATGCTGATTTGATTACGGCTCAGAAGGGGGATTCAATAATTGGTAAGTTTTACCAACACATTGAGGATCCTGAAAACTTACCCCTTACGGAAACTGATTGCGTTGGGAAAAAGGACCTCAGAGTGTTGATGAAATGTCCAAAAATGTTCAGAATCCAAGACGGTTTGTTGGTAAGGAAATCCCAAGCTGGTCATGATCAGTGGGTGGTTCCTACCTCATTCCGAAGCCTGATGTTAAGTCACGCCCATGATGCGGCCACCGCCGGTCATAGGGGGTTTCAGACAACACTTGAGATCTTAAGAGAGGTTGAATACTGGCCACACATGGGGCAAGACCTCGAGCAATACTTGAAGGGGTGTCTTATGTGTGCACAATTTCAGCCAACATCCCTCACACACCGTGCGCCTCTTCAAAAGAGGGGGATGACACTGCCATGGTCAGATTTGCAAGTCGACTACATAGGGCCCATGATTCGCTCCTCGAGGGGAAATAAGTACATGTTGACAGTGACCTGCTTATTTACTAAATGGGTGGCATGTCTCCCGGCCCCAAACTGCAAGGCAGAAACAGCAGCTGCCCTGATGATCAACCACATCTTTTCGCGTTTTGGACTACCCCAAAGGATTGAGTCAGACAGAGGTAGCCATTTTAACAGCGAAGTAATGACTAAGATGTGGGAGATACTGGGGGTTAAAAGGAAGCTACACATTGCTTACCGACCAGCTTCTTCTGGTGCAGTGGAACGTTACAACAAAACCAGTGTGAGCATCTTAAAAACGTTTGTGGCAGATTCTGGGCCAAGTTGGGATATCCGATTACCTCTTGTCCTAATGGCCATCAGATCTACCCCTTCATCTGCAACTAAAATGTCACTGTTTGAGTTGATGACTGGATGCAGTATGGTGCTTCACCAGCATCTGTTATACAGGATCCAAGAGCAGACATTGATCAATGCCTCCACAACTCATGAGTATGTTGAGAATTTAAGGAAACACCTTCAACATGCTTTTGCCTATGCTCAGCGAAATCTAGAAAGATCAGCCGATAGCATGAAGACCCACTATGACCTGAAGACCACCAGAAAGGAATACAATGTAGGAGACCGGGTTTATCTGTACAATTTCCAATGGAACCCGGCCAAACAACAGAAATTTCTGCCTACCTGGAAGGGACCTTTTGAAATTGTAGACAAGATCTCACCAGTCGCCTACAAGATCCGCATCCCCAAAGGCAGTTTGGCAGAAGGGGAAGACAAGTGGGTCCATATTAATCAGCTAAAGTGTTGCCATCCTAGGCACACTCTGCAGCAACTGGAGGAGTCCTCTGCAATCCCAGAGGAGGCCGCTCCAGATTATTAAATTTCCAACCCTAAAATATCCAACATATAGTGTATGAAATACCATAATAAGAATGCAAATGTCTCCTGATTAAAGTGTGAAATACCATAATAAGAATGCAAATGTCTCCTGATTAAAGTGTGAAATACCATAATAAGAATGCAAATGTCTCCTGATAAAAAAAATGTATATGTTCACCCCACTACATTAATAGTGGTGGGGAAATGTCTACGAATATGTTTCTGCCGCTTTTGCTTTGTCATCCAAGGTGAGAAGAGAGAGAGATAAACCAGGGAAACTGACCAAGGAGGACGACCCGGGGACCGGGAGCAAAGATCCGAGAGGCCCGGTGTACCGCCCAATACTCCCATCAGGACCGGCGAGGAGAACCGATTGATCCACCCTGATGGAGGAAAAGATACCGAACTTTGCCATCTGCGGAATCAGAAGAAGATGAGGCGAACATCCCAGTTTTGCGAGTTCCATCGATGAAAGATCAAAATGGCCATCACAAGAGGGGGGCTTGTGGGATGTTTCAAACCACGCATCCAAGCTACACAACATCATTGTGCATTACTGACATGGAAAACATCATAATGGCTTCCGGAAAGCATTCTGCTGGCCAGAAATCACCAGAAAGTGTGCAGTGAGAACCTGACAGACAGGCTGCCATCTTCTTTTGCCTCTGTCAGTGTTAAAACAGGAGACCATTGCCAGTCCCATCCTTTGGCTGCCCACAGAACAAGAGCAGACAAAGGGATACAGAGCTGTTCAACAATTCATTTCTTGATTTTCAAAATTTCTAAAATCATGGGCATGAAACCACCAAAAAAATCCAACTTCTGGTTGGGTGTTCTACATTACTCTACTGCAGAATCCACATTAATACAATGTTAGCAAGGATCATACTCTATAAATTAAAATCCCCTTTTTAAAATGTATTAATTTAAGGCAGCTGTCAAAAATGGGTGCAATACCGGTACCCGCCACTGACCGGCGCTAGCGATCTCAATTCTGACAGGAGACTTGTATTTCAGGTGCTAAACAGTGAACCTGAGTTAGCTGGGACTTCAAAGGCTTGCTTGTCCATGAGAAGACTTCACACCTAGTATTCTCAACAACTTGTGTACCTTGGAAATATGTTTGTTTATGAAAAATAGGCTTCTAAGTAAAAGCAAAGGGGCGTTACTTCATTAGATTGGAAAATAGTAGCATCACTCTGACTCACTACCCTTTCTCCAGTCAGGGCACAGAAAATCCTTTAACCTATCAACTCCTTAGTGGGTTGGGCATAGAATGTCAGCCTTCCCACCCACTTTCAAAAGACATAAAAAGAACCACTGAAACGCAGATAGGGACTGCTCTTTCCACTTTCTTGCGCAGCACTTTGCCGGACCAGACAACATCCAGAAGGACCACAGGCTCCAGAAGTTAGACTCCAGATTCCAGATAGATCCAGAGACCAGACTCTAGAACCCAGCTCTAGAACCTAAAGCAGGGGCCTAACCCAAAAAGCTGAACTCTTCTCTGCAGGCCTCAGAATCCAGCAACCTAACCAAACTATTTAACAGCCGGGCGAGCTGTTTGATTCTGGCTGGAACCCTGTGCCAGAACCAGACCAGACTGCTGTGCAGTGCCGATAGCAGACCCAGACCAGACCGCTGCGCAGTGCCGATAGCAGACCCAGACCAGACTGCTGTGAGCAGAACCATTGCCAGAGACTGTCCGGAGAGAGAACCGCAGCCCAATCCTGACCAAATCCATGACGAAGTCGCATTCCAGTCCAAAACTAGGAGTGAGTATCAAGAACTGTACAGAACCAATCTCTTAGTTTAAAGTAATCTTATCCCATCCATTCAACCTGTCTAGAACTGCATTTAGAATTTTGTGTCTATCTTGTGATTTCAAACCTGTAAAAACGCCACATGTCATTCTGAAAACTTGACATTATTTCTGAAAATCTACCTCCATAAAAATGTCTGTATCTTATGAACCGTATGTCCTAGAAGCAGGATTTAACTGTCATCTTAAAGCTAAGAACCTAAGCTTTCCAACAAACCCAATACGACATTCCAACTCTGTATAGTTTTTTCGTAATCGCGATCGACGCACTTGGAAAAAGTGCCGGGAATTGCAATTTGACTCAATTTCACCACTTGTAAAAATAGCTGCCTTTTGCTTTCCACTGCTGAAATTCGTTTTCACTCTGATAATCATTCCTGAATCATTGCAACCACATTTAAAAGTATTTGGCCTGTGTTTTAAAATCATCCCTGTTTCTCTAAGCTTGCTGGGGGAACGGGAACTGAACTGCTTCTGATTGTATTCCTGAAAACCTGTGTGCCCTCATTTCCATCTTTTCATATTGCATAGGGGGGGAGTGAGTTGTCACAAAGGAAATAGTGATCAGATTATCTCTTGTTGAAACCATATCCAGTTTATTTCTGTGCTGCATTATTTCCATCATTGCTTATCCTTGAAACCATACAAAGTATTATCTGTTACATTATCATTTCTATACCAACTCCTAAGTAATTAAGGAATTGTGCTACTGTAATATTATCCATTGTTGATCACTGTTCATACTCATAAGTGTGCTATCAAACATTAATTTATTCATAAAAGTGTGATATATATATATTTTGTTTAATTTTTCCAATAAACCTTTTAATTTGCTAAACAAACCTACTTCTTAGCTCAGTGAGGTCAGAGGAATTCAAAGAGAGGGGCGCTATATAAGGATTTATCATCCAGATTTAAGAACTTGACATAAAAATATGTAAATAAGGGCTTCCATTGGGCATTCCAGACTAGGCATTGACTTAGTGGGATTGCTAGATTGAAGTTGCTTAGACCCCAGATCTTGTAAGACCACAGTAGAAACACACAGACATCCTGGGAGTGAGAGGAAAGTGTGCATCCCCAAACCGTGCAAGACCACAGCAGAAACAGCAGACCTTCTGGGAGTGAGAGGAAGTGTGCAACCATACACCATGCAAGATCACAGCAGAAAAACATAGACATAATGGAAATCAGTGGAAGTGAGCATTCACAGACCGTGCAAGACCACAGCAGAAACACACTGACATAACAGGAATCCAGGGACGTGAGTATCCCTAGACTGTGCAAGATTACAGCAGAAGCAGCAAACATTCTGGGAGTGAGAGGGAAGTGTGCATCCCCAGACCGTGCAAGACGACAGCAGAAACAGCAGTAATTCTGAGAGTGAGAGGAAGTGTACAACCATACACCATCACAGCAAAAAAACACAGACATAATAGGAATCAGGGGAAGTGAGCATTCCCAGACCGTGCAAGATCACAGCAGAAACAGCAAACATTCTTGGAGTGAGAGGGAAGTGTGCATGCTCAGACCGTGCAAGACCACAGCAGAAAAAAGCAGACATTCTGGGAGTGAGAGGGAAGTGTGAATCCCCAGAGCGTGCAAGACCACAGCAGAAACAGCAGACATTCTGGGAGTGTGGGGAAGTGTGCAACCATGCAAGATCATAGCAGAAACACACAGGCATTCTTGGAGTGCAAGGCATTGTCCATCCCCAGACCGTGCAAGACCACAGAAGAAACACACTGACATTCTGGCAGGGAAAGGGAAGTTTGCATCTCCAGATTGTGCAAGACCACAAGAGAAACAACAGACATTCTGGGAGTGATATGGTAGGGTGCATCCCCAGACCATGAAAGGCCACAGGGGAAACAGCAGACATTCAGGGAGTGAGTGGGAAGTGTGCATCCCCAGACCGTGCAAGACCACAGCAGAAACAGCAGACATTCTGGGAGTGAGGGGAAGTGTGCAACCGTGCAAGATCACAGCAGAAACACACAGACATTGTTCGAGTGCGAGGCATTGTCCATCCCCAGACCGTGCAAGACCACAGAAGAAAAACAGTGAGTAAGATTTTCCATGCATTTCTCTGCACTTTGTAATGTGATTTTGAGCTAGTGTGGGGGAATGAACGGACTATGGTGACAGGAATACCTCTACGTGGTGCCAGAGATTTCAGTTTATTAATATGCTCTACCAAGTTGCCTAATTTATTTGCTTAAGTATATGTAATGAACATAAGCTGAGACACAAGTGTCACGGTCGCACTAATCGGGTGCAACAGAGAGAGACACAGACACAAGAGGTGATCTATTTTAAAAAGCAATATTTATTCACAATGTCTGAACAAGAAAAAGCGAACAGCAACAGCTATGCGTGTAATGCCCTAGCAGTCACTTGAGATATATATATAGTAGGAAATTCCGTGTGACCTGGCACAAATGGACTTTACTTTCACATTTCAGGGGAAAGGTTTTTTTTTTTTTCAAACCTTTTTAAACCCACCATAACTTTCTTGGTGTCTTTTTTCTCCTGAAGACCGAGCAGCGTCTAGGCATATACCCTCAGTAAGACGTAGTTAGAATAATTGCATACATTATCCAGCAGTCATTCCAGTTGTATTCGATGTGCGGCTTGTCTGCTTGTCTGCATGCCCAAAGAATCTAGGAATATAGGATCTCTTACGTGGATTAGCTTCTTGGTGTGCATAGCAGTTATTAGCATCTGTTTGAGAGGATCATTTTAGACATGCATTCCATTGCCTTTTTGATGCATCGTTTCTTTATTTATTTATTTATTTGTTCATTTATAAAGCGCGCCTAACCCAAAGGTATCTTGGAGCATAGTTGTTCTTGAGGCTCAAACGAATACGCTTGCGGACCGCGCACCCAACCTTTATCATGCAGGCGCGCCCTTTTATACCATCAGTAGAATTATTCGACATTGAGGTGAGTCCTTTTAAAGCAGATACCTTATGCACTATGCACTTCATATTTACATATGCAGCTAGCTTATGTATATGCACCATGCACCTTATCCCCAATACACAGACAGGCCCCCTATTACCTCTACCAGAAGCATTCGTCTTCAAGGTAGGCTCCTAAGTGGGTAAGTTACATGCATCCCGCACTTTGTGACCATACACACAGCTGGTGAAGCAGATATTTAGGTTGGTGGCACGCGTTCAGTGTTCTGGACCCCTCATACGTTTGGTCGTTCTAAGGCATTGGCTCATTTGCATAAAGACACTATGCACATTCATGAAAAGGAAGTCAGCAGTGCAACAGACAGATTTCTCCATTTTCTGTTGCCTTCAGATTTATTTTTTCTGTAATCAACCTTTGGAGAGCCACTATGCACTTCACTATACAGCTTCATAGAAGCTGCTAATATAACCTTATATGTATTTTTCAACTGCACTTTGGTATTTGGAAAGGTTGGTAACCCTTGGCGACGCACTATGCACTTTACCAGCTGAGGATGCTAATGCAACTCTACATGCATACTCTCATTGGCACATTGCGACTTGGGGCAGGGCTTGCAAACCTTTGGCCATGCACCATGCACTATGCACCTTAATAACCAACTTCTTTTGCATATCCTTATTTGAAAAGATCTTGCTTTTATAAGGTACTGTGCACTTAATCAGCATTTGCAATTTAGCTGTAGAAGGCCTGACCACATTTTCCCTGCTTAGAGCTGACACCCTATCTATCTCAAAATGGCCGACAGTTTTAGCAGCACATTTCTTCTTATGGCTGCACACTGCTTTTGCAGAAAATGGAAAAAGGACCCCCAAACACAAAGAACCATAGAGTTGTTGGTAGTGGTTTTAAACTTGATTCCTGCATTGAATGAACTGTATGTGAAAAAGTAGCCAGAAGGCTATGACACACGTTATACCGTGTATCTTTCCATGTCCCATGTGGTGAAACAAGTTCAAATGGGCTTTTCAACATTTTCTTCGTCAGCGGTCATTATCCAGTGAATAATTTACTTATTGCTTATTATAAAAAGGAAGACAATAAATAAATAAGATTTTGTGAAATGGTGAGAATGTCATGTGTTATAACTGTATGCTGTTGTTGGTTTGTCAATTCTGTGTAAAACCTATGGGGAAATATGGTGTGTAAAAAGTACTGAACCTTTATTTTCTACTGTCTATTTAACTAATTTCACTTCCAGCCTGCAGGCATAGGGAGGAGTCCAGGAAAAACCAGAGAGACCCCAGAAGGAAGGACGAAATGGGGTGCTGTGCTAGACCCCCCAACCAAAAGAATGAAGGGAAGGCTGGAGTGCCCACTCCCTAATGAAGGAAGAAAAGGGGTGCAGTGCCACACCTCCAACCAAAAGACTGAAGGGGAGGCTGGCATGTCCAGTCCCTAATGAAGGAAGAAAAGGGGTGCATTGCCGCACCCTCCGACCAAAAGACGAAAGTGGAGGCTGGAGTGACCAATCCCTAATGTAGCAATTGAGCCAGACAGGCTCCCACAGAAAGAAAGATATGAATAAACAAAGGGTTGGTTGAAAACTCCTGCCTGGCTCTTCCCCAGGAAAGAATCTTGGAAGAACAGGGGGGGGGTGTGGGGTGTAATCAAAGGCCCCAAACAAACAGAACTCAAGAGCACAGTGAAAATAAAATGAGCTGCCAGCATTGAGAAACCTGCGTGCTGAGAATGGGCCTATTAAGGCCGACTGTGGGGTTTCTGCAAGTAACACAAGGAAGAGCCAGGTGAAAAAGGCATACCTGTCATTATTCCAAAAGGAAAAGAAGCCTTTAATTCACAAAGGAAGAACACATTCAAAGGTCCCTTTCACATGAAAAACAAGAGTTTTAAACACTGACATCAAAACGGCTTTGCATGTGCGTTTGCAGTTTAAAGCAAGACATGAGAAAAATATACCTCTGCTACCATATAGCGGTCACCGAAAAAACATGGGTGCTCATTCTGAGTAAGCCGGAATCCTGGTGGTACCATCTGGTGCTTACCATTACTGGCATCCAATCTAGCCACATTGCCGCCAGATTTTGGGTGCCGCCGATCGGTGTAAATCCCCATTCATGGTGTCCCCTAGGACTCCATGAGGGGATTTGCCATGATCTCTGCCACTGGCAATGTCGGTGGCAGTAACAAGGGCTTTCTTGGCCGGTAGGACAACTGGCTTACCTCAAGTGTTTAGCGTTTAGCTGGAGGTAAACAAGGTGCACCACAGGCACTCATGTAGTCTGGTGGTCCGGTAAAGTTCTGGTATCCTCAGATACCGGTTATTTTTTTACCGGACCACCCAACTCCAATGAGGTCCATGGTGCTGACTAAAACTAATGTATATTATGCTTCGCCTGCAAAATACCGGCAAACATTTGAAAAGAAAAAAACAACATTGTTTCTGAGGAAAGTGCCTGTAGGCCTGAAGCAGACTATCTGGCTTTTTTGCAGTAGAAATCCAGAGAAAGCTGAAACAAAAATGTAATCCAAGTGCAGATGGGAAAAGCACATCACATTACTGGCTGAGAAGTAAATGCAGCATTGTTCACTGAAACTGCCACCCATCAAAAGGTGGTGCACTGTGACAATTCAGACCCACTTTTCAGCAGAAAAACATTCAGCAAATAATTAAAAGTGTATTTTATTAATGACTGGAAGAAACAGCCCTGCACTTCCGCCCAAAAGCAAAGTGATCTCTGATCAGTAAAACACACTGTATGTCAAAGAATAAAGGTTGGATTTAGAAAATGCAATATGTGAGTTTCTTTCAACCAAGGACAAATGGGTCTCTGGGTAAAATTCACCCACTGCCAGCCTAGTTTGTGCATCCCAAATGTTTACAACTGCAATAAAATGTGGCTCCAAGGGTGGTTGAAAACCAAGTTTCCCTAGAACTGCTGTTTCTGAAGGCAGTTCTGAGCAGGCAAATGTTTTAGCCAGTGCATGGCAGGAATGTGAAGAGGGGGATCTCTGTGTTCCCAAGGCACAAGGTTTTATGACGGCAGCTACCAACTTCAAACAACAAAGAGAATACACATTTTAAAAAAAAAACCTAATCACAGGCTGTCCAATGATGGCAAATGGCACAGAAGAAGGGAAGCTCATATTTGCATATATGAAGATTCCCCTTACTTTAAATGGGCTGTCACAATTTTTGCTTTTTTCTCAGAAACTACAAATCACATTATATACATGTATGTTTTATATTTTAGATAATTTCAAGGCAATTTTGGTGATATAAAATTCCTCCACCTGTGTCTTAGTGAATTGTACTGACTGTAACGCTCACCTGATTCCCGCAGAGGCGCCGGTCGTGACTGGGTGAATGCCGTATCTTCAAAGGTGATGTGTAACACACGGTTGGCTCTTTGAGCTGGACCTCTGTGCACTGTATGTCTGACTCGAAGAGTAAGATGTCTGCAGATAGAAAATATGGGATTAATGAACTGGGGTTATTGGGTGCCTCTCTCCTCTTCCCTTTCTCTTCTCCTGTAGAACCCCAAAGGTTAACGCCCTCACCTTAGGTAAGTGAACGCCGAGCTCTCCATCTGCCTCGGGGTAGGGTGCCGTAACCAGTTCCTTCACTGGATAAGGGTGCAGGCCTCTTGACCTCAGAGGACTGCTGTCCGTCGTTAACTGCACGAACGGTAAGTTCTGGGCGCTTCAAATGTCTCAAAAGTCTTTTGTAATGATATCTCTTGTTTTGAAGAGTTCCGGCGATGGCGGATGGCGGGCTGATGAGAGTTGAGGATCGAACCCGCGTGAGGAATAGAAGCGCCTGGAAGCACGTAGGTAAGCGCTTGTAGCCTGCTTCACGATGCGCACTAGCTATCCCTTTTATCTTGCAGGTACAAGTTCGGAGCTTTAGAGAAGCTGAAGGGTGCTGGAATACCCACTGGATTCGGCGTGGGAAGGAGTAATGGCACGTGAGTAATAAAGTTGCCCAATGTCTTTAAACGCACCTTCTTTTGTCTTTCAGATGCGGGATGCAGCGCCGAAGGCCTCCGGAGCGTGCGAAGAGCTGGTAAGCTTTTGTCTTTCAGATGCCGGAATGCAGTGCGAAGACCTCCGGAACATGCGAAGAGTAGGTACGCCTTTGTCTTTCAGATGCTGGAATGCAGCGCGAGGCGTTGGTGACAGCTGATGGAACAGGTAAGAGATGCGCTGCCACTGAAGACCGTAGTGCTAACCTGTTCTTTCTTTGTCTTTACAGGTGCTGCTGAAGACTGGATTCCAGGATGGTAAGCCTTTGTTTCCTTAGGCCCAGGATCAGAAGCAGAAGACACGATGAGCGTTCTGCTGCAGAGAATGCAGAATAACACAAAGCAAGATTCATCCATCGGGTGTGGTTTAAATAGCCTCCTGTAGTGCTTAGGTGTCTCCTTCCACAGCCACGCCTAGGTAAGAAAAGAGTTCCTGCTTTCCAGAAGAGTTCCAGTGTTCTGAACCTAGGGAGTGGCTCCTGCCCCACCCAACAGGAAAAGTAGTCCCAAACAGAAGAGTATCCGGGGTTCAACTGGCAGGTAAGTAAGCAGCATGGTCTGCTGCAGGTAAGTCCACCCAAGCATTATGAGCCCGGCGCTTCCAGCGCTGGGACTGGGCATCTTTATGAGCCTGGTGCCACTGGCGCCAGGACAGGGTCCAAAAGGTCCCAATTGGGACTGGCTGGCACTCGGAACCGGGGTTAGGGGTCTGCTTCCAAGGGAGTCGGGCAAGTCCTGATCTTTTGGAAGCAGAGATCATGACACTGACCCGCTAAAAGGTGTTCCTGGCTACTCTGAACATGTTCCGATTTTGAGAGTTGGCGAACTGGTGGAGTGTACTGAAGAAAGGGTCCCGGAAATGCCCCTCATCACCCCCAGATTCAAGACGAAGAGCCCGAAATGCTCGTAGCCACCCATCTTATTTTAGAAAAATCCCGAGTGCACCAATGATTGACAAGTACACAGAAATTTATCCTCTGAGCCAGCCATACAGACCGAATCCTGTGCAGATCTTCATAAGTTAAGGAGAAGAAACAGAGATTGTGGACGGAAATACCCTGATGGACAGTCTCGACTAAAGCACCAAGAAGCCACAGTGCTGACGTCATTAGTGGCATCACGACATAGCAGCATTAGAAATGAAACACACTTGCAGCCCTGCACTGTAATACATAATAATACATTTGCATACATGAAGGACATGCTTACACAGTGCTATAGCTAGAGGACAGATACATATACATACTGTCAATGCTTTTATTCTTTTTTCATTAGCCAAATGCAGTAACGCAGACCTGCAAGGCACAAGAGATCCAGAGAAAGCTTGCAGATGCTTAACACGGACAACCCTGTGAGACTACAGGGATCTGCATGGAACCTGATGTGACTAACAAATAGAGTCCTTAGAATAACATGAACATGTAGAATTTATATTATACGTCTAAGAATAATTTCAGAAGGCCCAAAATTCCACAGAGCCTGAGACAAGGAGAGCTGATTCTGGAGGCACAGAGCTCACAGCCAAGGTCAGAGATACGTGGACACATTTCAATCTCTAGACGACAAAGGGAACAGCTGCAGAGATACAGAATAAATCCTGATGAATGTAAGCTGCAGAGCTCAATTTTGTGGTCCCTAAGCAAGTGGTACAATCCAACGAGATCAGCTCTAACCAATCACAGCTTAGAAAGCCAGGGGTGGATGGAAAAGGATACAAACCAATGGTAAGCCTATTACTCTGCATAAATATAATAGATAGTTTCTTGGGGATGGGACAGGCCAGCCACCTGACAAGGAAGGGCCCAGATGATGATGAGACCCTTGTACAAAACTGTACCACATGCCTTAGAGAGCTGAGATGTACCAGAGAATTCCCATTTTCTTGTATTGATCCAAGATGGTTCTATTTGCAATAAACTGCAGTTCTAACTTGCCATTGGATGAGTCCTCCGTTTATTCTGGGGAGGGTGTTGAGCCCTTCAGGTCAGACGGACCCCCAGATACTCTTGCATACCTGGGAGTCCCACCCAACAAGTTGGAATCAGAGGATGGTTGGGTGTTGGGCCCTCAATGTTAGGCAGAACCCCAGCCATTCTCTGGCATACCTGGGAGTCCCACCCAACAAGTTGGTAGCAGAGTGGATGGTTGGCTGTGCCAGCCCGGCACAAAGCCAACTCCTCTGCCGCAGAACCTGAGAGGATGCAGGACCTCTTTCATTTTCCGAGAAGACTGGACATGCATACCCCATTGAAAGGCCATCTGGATTCAGTCTGGAGAATATCCTGCCCAAAATCTGTGAGGCGTCCAGCAGACCAGGAAGGGGAAGTGCCAGCTTTGGGGGACGTGGCAGCTAAGCAGCGTCAGCAGACCACAGAGTGTAAGTATTGACCCAGCCACACAGCAACTGTGGGTATGGGGAGGGTATTGAGTATTGTGGAGTATCGTTTAGAATTGGTGAGCATTGTCCAGTATTGTCAAAGAATTGTTTAACATTGTCAAACTTAGTAGGGACCGGAGCGGAGGTAGAAGTCATTATATGTGGTTAGGGCACGATTGGTTTCAGCGGTAAAAGGTTCTGGTGCACAACCTAGACTATTGACTCCAAGGCGTAGATGACAGAAGTATGTAAACAGTGGTTACATTGAGCAAATGATAAAAAACCTGGAAGACTCCTCAGTGGCTGGGCCAGATGGGTTGACAAACTTAGACCTAAAAAAAGATTCAACAAAGTGGGCCGCATTAATCAACTTAGTATTTAAGAACATTGCGAAACAAAGACAAATACCAACATCTTGGACAGCAAGTATTACGATACCAATTTTTAATAAGGGCAAACAAGATGACCCCTCAAACTACCGGCCCATAGCACTTCTCAAAGTAATTGGGAAGATGTTTGCCTCACATCTCAAGTTTAACTGAATGGGACGAAAATAACCAGATCCTCGATCCCCGACAGATGGGCTTTACGAAGGGTACCGGGCCCTAACTAAATCTGTGTATTCTATCACTTTTGAAACTGAATACCATCAGAGCTAAAGAGAAACTACATCTAGCCTTTATAGATTTAAGGCAAGCTTTTGATGGAGTGAACCGGCATAAGCTATGGAAGAAATTGCAAGTGGAAGTTTTCCTGAGGAGATCTTGCAGCCCATCATAGCACTTCACGAGATAACAACCACACATAAAAGGTTAAACAATGAAGGAGCTCTAACTGCAGACATACTTACTAAAAGAGGTGTCAAGCAGGGATGTCCACTCGCAGCTACCCTCTTCAAGTTATACATTGCCGATCTACCAGAAGCTCTGAGACAAACAAGGCACTTTCCCCCAAAAATTACCAGCGAGATCTCAATGATATGCTATGCTATGCTGATGACATAGTGTTGGTAGATCAGACCCAAATTGGCCTACACAATCTATTAAATAAACTTTAAGATTATATGCAGATGAATAACCTTGTAATAAACACCAACAAATCCAAAATTCTAACTATAGGAGAAAAAAAAGGTCAGAGATAAGTGCTTCAAGTGGAAAACTGGAGAGGAGAGACTGGAAAAAGTAAAAAAGATTCCATATTTGGGAATAATATTCAATGAGTCAGTAGCAGAAAAAAGCTGGGAACACAAAGGGCCTCATCACGAGTTTGGCGGTAACCCTTAAATGCGGCAGTAGAGCTATTACCACCGCATTTAAGGGTCCGCCAGATCATGGCCTTGGCGGATTTCCCCCCAGCTCTGAGCTGGGGGAAATCCGTGGCAAAATTGCAGATTATCGGCGCTGTTACCGCCGGCGGGAAATCCACCAGCGGTATTAGCGCAAATTTTCCCCATTGGGCCCAATGGGGGATGAGGAATTCCCGAATGGGCCCAATGGGGAATAGGCACTAACCGTTCTGCCAAACCCGTGATCAGGCGCTAATACCGCCGGGGGGTTTGGTGGAGGGCTAGTAGCGCCGGCGGTAATACCGCTGGCGTTACCGCCCAACTCGTGATGAGGCCTAAACTCTTTTCAAAAGTAAAAGGGTTAAGCTCACAAGGAGCTATACTCAACGGCAGATTTGGGAAATTCTCACAAGTCCCTGTGCATTCTTTCTATTTCCAGAAGATGATGCCTATTATCACGTACGGCAGGGAAGCATGCAAACATGTGTGCATCTTCACATGCAGTTGTTTATCATGCTTTGGAACACATACACCATTGACGTGCATCACACATGACTGGACTCACATGCAGCACGGTCATGTCTATGCACATACACATCCATACATGGGCCATGTCAGACATATGCCCAAGCTGCACACTCCTGGCACACCTCAACATGCACTGTGTCCAATGAGTACGCATGGACACTTGCCGCTCGACTCCAGACGGGTCTGCCTCTCGAGGACCTGGAGGTGAAGCGGGGCAAATGCGTTCCAGGACCCTCATCTGTTTGTTTGTTTGTTTGTTTGTTTGTTTATTTATTGTGCACACTGGACCCTGAGGTAGCAGGGCGCAAGAGACAAGGAGGTTTACCGCTTAGTTACAGACGTTACAAGTTACAGAGCAGGCAAAGAGGACATTTCTTGACTCTGCAAGGTGAGACAAGTACAAGTGCAGATAAAGCGCAGCCAAACAGTCAAATCTATGATGAACAATATAGTAGGTCATTGCGTGTCAGGTGAAGTACGAGTGGAGGTGCGAGGGGTAGAGTGCCATTTATATCGCATTATCGGTGAGCCATTTTATGGTGTTCTTTCTGAAGTTGTTGAACGTTTGGTCGGATCTAAGTGCATGAGGTAGGGCGTTCCATAATTGAGCTGCCTTCACTGGGAAGCTGGATCCTCCAATAGTGGTTAGTTTAAATCTGGGCACTAGGAGGCAGTTAGGGCTGACTGTCCTTGTAAGTCTAGTGGGAGTTTTTCTATTAAAACGTTCAGTTAGGTAGCGGGGGGCTTTGTTGTTTAAGCATTTGTGGATGAGGGAGGCAGATTTAAGGTTGATTTTTTCTTGGGTGGAAAGCCATTTGTGTTTACCTCTTATTTCTGAGATATGTGCTCTTCTAGGGATAATTAGGGCCGCTCTAAGTGCATCTGGTCGGTGGTAAGCAGGACCCGGCACCCCACTGCATCCGTTGGCGCTGGGCCTTCTTGAGGGTCCTGGATTTAAAGTCCTCCCAGAGCTTATAGACGTGTTTCAGGTCATGGGTTGCCACCCCCTCCGTGTTGTTGGCACCCACGATGTCCAACCAGATCCTTTCCCGTCCATCCTTGTTGGCGCATGCTCGTCCGAAGAGGGTATCATAATGCACCAGGACTTGCTCCACCAGGATGCCAACTTCTCCTGCTGTGAAGCTGGCAGCCCTCTGCCTCTCTGCCGGGGGATCGCCACTGGTCCCAGATGGAGTTTGGCCCGACATGGCAACCACCGAGGAAGGTGTGGGTGGGCAACTGGATCCTGGGGCTGGGCTGTGGAGCGATGGAACAGCAGTCGGGAATCATCTGTTCCAGCAGGGGTGGTTGCAGCAACTGGACCCCTGCAGATCGGTGATGTGCAGGCACCAAATAGCAGGGCACATGGCCAGCATACAGGCAGGCAGCAGCAGATGGCTCATGGGAGGCTGCTCGGGGCTCTGAGAGGCAGGAACATGGCCTTCTGGGCAGGAGCATGGTCTTCCGTGTGTTGTTGTGTGGCCAGCTTGATGCAGAGTGAATCCGCACGTGAAAATCAGCACGTTTGCGTGAAAATCGATGAAAGGCACTTATCGCGTAAGCGCGTAAGTGAGGTGGCACGCGTAGGCATTGCTATGCGCAGGGGTTCATAGACGGTGTAGGACACCGTTTTCTTGTACGTGCTTTTTGTGGAGAGCGAGCGTGTGATTCTTGTACTTCTTGCTGGTTAACACGCAATTACTTCACAACGGCTGCAGTGCGTACTCCTTGTTTACTGAGGCAGAGCTCAATTCTTCATTTGGCGGGGTGTTGCGTGTCTTTTTTCCATTCATTTTCCAGGCAGACGGTAAGTCATGCACATATTTTTCCACTGTGGTTGCCCCCGTGTGTCGCGTACCCATTCAGAAGTCATTGTAGTCTGCGTGTACTATGCGTACAGATTTTTTGTGTTTCTAGGTGCCACAGCGTACTGCGGGTCCTTCATTCCATGCACGTGGGCAACCGAGGGGTCGTGTTCATTTTTTTTTTGTTTTTGGGGTGCCTGAGCGTTGCGTGACCCGTCATTTTTCCCCAGGGGTCGCAGACAGCCTTGCAAGAGCACAGGGTTACCTATTCCATCTAGTACCCTGCCCCCTTCACCCCAATAGCCCAGGACAATTGTTTTCTGCACCTCCCATTCGCACAAGTACATCAGTGCCATGGTTGGGAGGCGGCCAAGTGGTAAGGGAGGCAAAGGTGGCCAACCTGACCTCCAAGAGGTGTCTGCGGTAGGGGACGTGGCCAGGATCAGCAGGGTGGCCAGGGTGGCCAAGGTGGCAGTGGTGGCCAACGTGGGCAGGGTGGCCCAAGAGGGCAGTGTTTCCAGGACCATTCAGGGACACCTATGCCCCCCAGTGGGTCAGGGAGATGCAACTGACACCACCCCAGCTCAGGCCCTCCTAGCCCGGCCCGGATTGGTCACCGAACAGGCACGGGATGACTCACAGGCCAACTGCTGTCACCAGGCCACGTGGATCTGGGGAAGCAATGTCATCTGCTGTCCCGAGTAGCCAGGGTGAGGAGGCTGCAGGGGCAGCTGCAGCTCAATCCACCCCGGCTCTGAGTCACCCAGCCGGGACAGTGTTTGTCCTGGACCCTCACACCAAGGCAGTTGTGCCGCTTGGTCCTGGCAACAGCACCAAGCAGCCAATGCCTGCAGTGAGACCTTTGGTCATTGTGCCATTGCCTGCTTCCAGTGGCCAGTCCACCTGTGCTTCAGCCCCTACAGACCGGAGAGGCGTAAGCCACTCAGGGTCCTCACCACCTCTCAAGAGGAAGAAGCATGCTCTTGCGGAACAGGCTGGGATCCAGACACGGCTCACCCCTCCGGCACGTCAAGGAAGCAGAGTTTCAATAATGTGGAACTAGACGCACTTGTGGGCTAAGTGTCGGAACATGGCCATGACATGCTGATGACGGCAGGGTGCAAGACTACGACTGCTCAGTTTAGGGCCCACTGGCAGTGCATCGCGGACGACATTAGTTCCCTTGGATTTGTGAAGCGCACAGCTGATGATTGCTCAAAGCATAGGAATGACCTTAAACGCCGAGCAAAAAACAAGCTGGCTTCCAATTACGCCTCTATTCTGGTGACTGTAGGAGGAGGATGAACAAACAGAACATGAGGCAATCGCTGGAAGGTTCATCTCAGCGGATCAGATCCAAGGCATAGGAGACCTACCAGATTTTGACACAATGTCCAGTGAGTGCCCATGAGTGTGTGTCCAGACCATGTGTATGTTGCTTGCATGATGTGTTGTGATTGAGTGCCAGGTGAGGCTGTGTAGACATAACTGCTATATGTGACCCATGTAGTGCCTCCAAGCCATCCCCCGCCCTTGGGTTTGGGGTTCACTGTATCCCTACTGACCACTGCAAACACTTTGCACATGATGACTGTACTTGTCCTTAAACTGCCATCATGCCACGACATTGTTATTACAGTTTTTTCGCTTTATTCTGCCTGATTGATAGAATCATTTGCATGAAAAATGCAGATTTGTGTGCCGTTCTGCCCCAAAATCATCATACTTCAGACAGGGATTTTCACCCACAAAGGCCCACAAATGTGCACTTTTTACACAAATGATTTCCTCAATCAGGCTGATTGACTGCTGTGCACCTACACATGCACTGCACCCGATCACTTCCGAGCCCTGTTTGAATGTTCAACATGACAATTGACATGTGTCATGTCCAAGTGACCTACCGTTGATGTATCCATGTGCCTCCCATCACTGTATTTGAACACACTGGCGTTGTTGCAGCGTGTAGATCAACAATGGGGGCTGTTCTGACGTGTAACGTTTTCTGGGGACTACTGTTTGACTTGAGTAGGCCTAGGTCATTTCTATTATGTCAAGATAGATACAGAAACACTTTGAATGTGAAAATGCATCAAAACAAGTTTCAGACACAAATGAATTTTAAACAATCAGCTTTTTAAATTTATTTTTGCTGCTGGATGCATTTAATAATCATGCATCAATAGTTTTTTTCGGGGAAATAAGTCTTTGTTGAAAAAAACACAATCGGAAAATACAAAAAGTTCATTCACAAGAACAGAGTTTGTAAGGAGGTTAATTATTATTCTTAACGTTTCCTAGGCTAGAGGGTGACCTAACAAGTGGTCGACGTCTAGATATTGATCAAAGAAGATGTTTAGACCTAGTTGCAACCTAGCAAGCCATTCACAGCCGGTTGCCAGAAGCCTAAACCATTTTATACGATTCACTGTATTTCCAGATCCAGGGAGTTCTGCAGCCCCGAAGGGAGATCTATCCCAGGCCCAAGATGAAGGCAGCTAGCCGAAATGTCTTACCGACCAGCACCTCCATAATCCTTCTGGTCTAAACATCTTCTTTGATCAATATCTAGACGTGGACCACTTGTTAGGTCAGCCTCTAGCCTGGCTACAATAACCAAGAGTTTTCTCATTCATTGCTTTTGTCTTGGTTGTTATGTATGGACTACATGCTTATCACTTATCACTATAGGTGGTGGTTTCACAGTGTTTCTTTCAAAACACTTTCTTATTTTGCAATTTATCTTGCTATAAAGAGTTGCTTGAGGAAAAGTTAAGAATAATAATTAACCTCCTTACAAACTCTGTTCTTGTGAATGAACTTTTTGTATTTTCCGATTGTGTTTTTTTCAACAAAGACTTATTTCCCCGAAAAAAACTATTGATGCATGATTATTAAATGCATCCAGCAGCAAAAATAAATTTAAAAAGCTGATTGTTTAAAATTCATTTGTGTCTGAAACTTGTTTTGATGCATTTTCACATTCAAAGTGTTTCTGTATCTATCTTGACATAATAGAAATGACCTAGGCCTACTCAAGTCAAACAGTAGTCCCCAGAAAACGTTACACGTCAAAACAGCCCCCCATTGTTGATCTAGAATTTCGAGCCCAATGTTCTGCCGTAGTCGGGCCATCCCTCCAGTCACCACCGTTGTTGCAGCGTGTGACACATGTGTGTGTTGTCCCACTCTTTTGCATGCTCTGTTTGATGATATGCGTTTGACATAGATGGGGGACAGTAGTGATTGACTCCCATCTGGGTGTCCTTGTCAGTTCTGGCATGGCTATGCTACATGATATCTGTGTGCTGGCCTGTGTCATGTTTGTGGATGGCCCATGCCACTCACAGGCTAATTTGTGATGCAGGTACTATGCAGCACATCTGTTGCTTTTCCATTTTGGAGTCATCAGTGTCTGCTTTCACGGTCCCCTTCCACTTTATAGCCACTGCATGCATGGCTGAGTTTGTGTCAATGAATTGGATTAATGTATTGGATGTGTACATTGTGATGCCTATGTGTGTCGGCTATGTTATTCATGCATGTCTTCATGACTTTTCTTTTCATTTTGTGCAGGTGATGAGGCACTAGATGCTGTGGAGGAGGGGGAGATGGTGCAGGGGCAGGAGTACTCAGAGCCCCAACCAAGCTCCACTGGAGGACGTGGGGTGATGGCGCACAAAAGTCCATTGGTCCTACAGACCATCCTGTCCACGGGTGTCTCTGGGTACCCCTCTGATGATCTCTATGGCTCAGATGCTGAATCAGACATTGACACAATGTCCCGTCGCAGGTGAGTGTTTCTGGCAGGGATGCTGTTCTGTCCAATGCACCTGCACTGGGGGTAGACCCCTCAATGGCCCACTCACTGTTGGAATGGCCGCCTGTGGCGGTTACGGATGTAGAGTCACACTCCCCAATATTTGCTCCTGTTCCAGCAGATCAAAGGAGGAATGCGGTCCTGCAGCCTCAGGCAGTGCCAGCACAGCAAGGTGCACATCACCTTGGGGCCGACAGGTGTGTCCGGCAACACGGTGGCCGTGCACCACTGGGCAGTACTGTGTAGGAGAATTCCATGTATATAATTGGACACAAACAAGGAGGATAATTTCAGATGATGGCTGAGGCCGTGGATAGGGTGGCCACTTCCATTCTCCCCCCCGAAAGGCAGGTGGAGCCCCAGCAGCAGGCAACGTGGTCCACGGGCCGCTCACACAGGCAGGGCATGTTGGCCATCAACAGGGACCGACAGGCTGAAATGGAGGCTCTGCGCACAACATATCTGCAGAGGCACGGGCCCACAGGGATTTACTGAGGGAAGATAACACCTCCCTCAGAGCTACTCTGGGTGCACTTGAGGTGTCCTGGAGTAGACGGTCAGAACAGCAGCTGGAGCAGCTAACACGCACAATCTCAGCTGAGCTCCAGGCAACCCGTGAGGAGATCCATGCATCACGTGTGGCCTTGCAGGCAGAACTCTGTGCTACCTGTGATGTGCTGCATGGGGACCTCCAGACCATCATCCTGCAGAACCAAACCTTTCAAACCTGCATGCTTGCTGTCATGGAGGAGCAGTCCAGGGATTTGCATGGTCTGCCTCCCATACCATGCACACCTTCTCATGTAGCACCAGAGGGTTAGGACAGCGATGGCAGTTTTCCCACTATCGGGTAGCCATGCAGGCCATGAGCCAATTGAGGGTATTTTTTTTTTCTCAACATCCATACATGTGGGTGTTGGGGTGCACCCTGCACCTCATCTCTCCTCGGTGGACTCCCTCCCTGGTCGACCCATGGTCATTTTTGATTTAACTTTTTATTTTTTTTATTTTTGTTGTTCCCCTTTTTTTGTCTATTGTGCATTTATGTTACAGTGTGTTGCTTTGTGTGGCACCCGTGTGTTCCAGCTGGGCCCATGCAAGCTTGTCTTGTGTTTGTGTTTGAGACTTGGGGTCCAGGCACATATGCCACTCCTGCTTCCCCTTTCCATGGGCTCGCAAGGGTGGCACCATGTGACAGTAACTTAGACATAGGCATTGGGCTTCCATCAGTTGTGTGGCCAGTCTGTAATCCAAATTGTGTATACACCCCTACTGGGGATTACTGATCATTTGTCCACTGCATGGTTGATTTGTATATTATATTCGATATTGCTCATTATGCATATTTGCATGTAGCTTCTTCATGTCTTACCTTGACTGTCTCCATTGCAGATGCAGTTCATGTTGTATGCAGTACCCTGCCACATTTACCTACCAGCAACACACTGGAGATGGGAGGGGTTGATGTGCTGCCTTTGTCATGTTGTCACACTTGGACTATTGTGATTGGTTACTGTCAGACATTGCCACTGATGGGTCCTGTATTCATGTTTTGTCATGCTGGTAAGTATATGTTCATGTGTGCTGTTTCTATTTCATAGGTAAGAGGGAATTGTCGGTGGCCTGTTTCCATTTGTGACGGTGCACTTTGTGACAGTTGTGTCATGTGTTGTGCATTCATTTGGTTGCTTTCACATTGCATGCCATGCCATGGTCTCGGGCGGGTGAGATGGGGTTTGGGAGGGGTTGGGTGACATACCAATATTTTGGTGTGCTGTTTTGCAAGGGGGTAGTCCTTCATGCAGCATAAATGTGTGCCTTTTACTGACACAGCATTGGGTCTGTTTAAGTAGCTAGGGATGCACACAATGTAGCACTTCCAGGAAAACAATCTCATGGTGGTATGGTTGTGACAGTTGACTGTCCCTTTTGTCATCATCATCAATTGTCAGCTGGTATGTGCCAGGCTTGTGTGCACTCCACAGGGGTTGGATTTTAGGTGAAGAAATTTGACACAAGCTGGGTACGGGCTGCCTCGTCACATTCCCTTTCCCCTCCCATGCGCAGCAGTCGTGCATGTGATTGGGGATGTGGGGGCACCACCATGTCCACCGGCATGCCCCGCTAGGCTGCAATGTTGTGCAGGACACATGCTGCCACTATAATCCTGCACACTTCTGGGGGTGCATATAGCAGCTGGCTGCCAGAGCGGTCAAGGGAGCGGAAACGTGACTTCAGCACTCCGAATGTGTGTGCCACTATGCCCCGGGTTGCAATATGGGCTGCGTTGTATCTTACCTCGAGTGGTGTGGTGGGGTTCCGTATTGGCGTCATCATGTAGGTGCTCAGAGGGTAGGCACTGTCCCCTGGGGAGGTGATAATGGTTGTCATTAGTTGTGTTTTGTGACATGCATGCATGTGCAGAGGCATTTGTACTCATCAATGAACCATGTGTCGCCATGCCTCCCAGCGTCCAGGTCCCGGTTTAGGGGTGACATTCTGAATATTAAACTATCATGGCTGGACCCCGGATAGTTGGCATATACAGCGGTGATGATTCCCTTGGCATCACATACAACCTACACATTGATCGAATGCCAGTGCTAGCGGTTGCAATAGATGTGCTCAGTGGCCCTAGTGGGACGTAGAGCCACATGGGTGCAATCAATGGCACCTAGCACTTTGCGGAAGTGTGCCACCCTGTAAAAGTCCTGGACAACGGCCTGCCTTTCTGCGCGTGTTCTGGGCATGTATATGTGCCTGCGGACTGAGGGGTGTGCAGTCATGATCGGCAACACCTGGTGTAGGCAGCGTAACTGCCTGGGCTGTGAGATGCCCCCAACTATGGCACTTGTCCGATGAAATGTCCCATTGGGCAAGAAATGCAGTACAGTGAGCACCTTTTCCAAGGGGCTCAGTGCTTGGGAGCACAGGGTGGGTGATGTGAGGTCATCCTCCCACTCAGCGAGCAGGTCTAGGATGATATGGGGTGTAAACCTGTACCTGACATAGACCTGGTCATCAGGCATCCCAAAAAAGCTGGTCCTGCGTAAATAAATGCAGGGCCTGGCTATCCTCCTCATCCTGCGGTGTCCCACGACCACTGCTGCGAGGAACTGTATATTCATCGTAGCAGTATGAGCTTGTTTGTTGTTTGCATGCACTTTTATGCTGCGCAGGGGCGCTTCCGCCAGCTTCCGCCTGGCGTACGTGTTTCCGGATTAGCGCGTCTTTTGTGGCACGCGGGTTTCCCCTGTTAGATTCCATGAATACGTGTTGTTAGCGCGCATGTGTGTGTTGTGAGGGTTTAGCGGTACTTCCCCTGTAACGCCCACATTTTCATGTGTTGTTCTCCATTCCAAGTGTTCCACCCCCTTTTTAGGTGTGTGCGCTGCCTGTGTGCGCCTTCACTGGCCGTCTCGCACACAGTCTTCAGGATGTCGCAATGATGTGTGCGCCACATGCGGATTCAGCGCAGATCTCAGATAAGCCATGCGCAGCGCCTTCCATGAATCGACAAACGGCTGCTTGCGTGGCTTTCGCACATATGCGCTGCGATTTTCACGCTTTCACCCCCGTTTTCAAGGGCACATTGATTCCATGAATTACCCTGATAGTGTGCAGCAGAAGATGGGCCTTTTTGACAGAACGAGACTCATTTCATAATGGAATAGACTGACAACAGATGAGAAAAAGATGGAAATTGCGGAAATTGGAAATGTGCAAAAAGTTTTGTATAAAAGTAGGTCACAATAAAATAAAATAAAAATAGTGGTTTCCTGTGGTTTCCTGTGGATTGGCGATTTTAGCTTGAGTCGTAGATGACGGTATTCCCGTAAGGTTTAGCAAAGGAGCTGACCTAGATTACAGAAGGTGATTCGAGGAGACTTATTATTTGCTAGGCGACGCAGAAGGTACAGATCGAACACAAGAGGATATTGGTATACTCTGCTAGGAGGCAGGATGACAGTTGTGGAGTTTGTGTTGGGGTTGTGTGCATTTTTGGTTAACAGGCTATAACATTGTGAGCGCAGTATTTGATTTCTCATCGCTACCTTGTTTAGTAAATTGGTGATGTCACCTGTAGGTTTGCACATAGGACTTGGAGAACACGAGACAGTGAGGAGCAAGCATTGGGAAATGTTAAGGAGAATTCTCGGCAATGTGTTAATAACCTTCTACCTTAGAGACCCACCGCTCTTTTTGCTTGACCGTAGCACTTTTTATCTCTCATGTATTTTTATTGTAATTTATTCTCTGTGTTTCTTTTTAAACTTTGGAGTCTGACAAACTCCATAGGCATCATCTTTTACATTGTGACACACAGAACCTTCAGTGCAATGGCACAGGGATGTCTCTTAGATTTCCCAAAGGTCTAAATACCTTCTCTTGGTGAAACTACTGTTTCCCAGAGCAGTAAAGTGAAATTGACTTTACTTACATTTTGTAACTTTCTAGACCCAGTATACACTATCTTACCATAAGGTGCTGGAGGGGCTACTTAGTATCCCCTTTGTCTAGTTTCTCATGTAACATTTTTATGTTACCCTTTCTACAATTAATGGCTGGTGGCAGTGGTTTACTTTTTACTACCATTGTGTGTTTTTACCGCGGGCTGTGTTCGCAGCTGCAGTAAGGCACCCATTGGTGCCCATTTCGTCAAAATGGCCCTGGTCTTCTTTTTTTGCCATTTCTTGTCGGAAAGGTCCTTCTGGTTATTTACTCTGCACGCCAAATCAGGTTTGGTCCCTTTGATCCTTTTGTCTTTGTCGGGATTCACGAGTGAAGCCCGCCTCTGGCTCCAGTATGTCTGGCAGGGGCAGGAAGGGAGGGAGGTGCACGAAAACCCCTTGGTTACAGGAATGCACCCAAATGTGATAGGCTGACTGGCTCTCTGGCAAGGACCACCACCCTGTGGTTTGATTGACAGCTAGGCTGGAATTAATGGGAGAAACCTGCATAAAAGGCTAGGCCTTTTGGCTTGGAAGGCAGAGACGACCACCGGACAAAGGAATCCAAATAAGAACTTGGAAGAGATGCCGGCTACAACTCTTGGACCGTTGGTTTGCCCGGTGAAGCTCTGCTGCTGTGCTGAAGCTACGAATTCACCTCGACTAGAGAAGCCTTGTGTGAGGAATAAGGGCTGGAGGCGCAGGGGAGTGACAAGCTTTGCCTCCTGAAACGCACACAGCGCATATGGAGGTGAGACTACAGTTCCCAGCAGCCCGTGGGAGTATGTAGTCCAGGACACGTGCGCGTTGTCACGTGCGCATTGCCAGCTGAAGTGATTTCGGGCAGAATAAAGGAGCAACGGCGCGTGAACAGGTGTGGCTTATTGTCTGTGGGTGCGGTTGGTGTTGGGAGCAGTACGGCGGAGCGCTGGAGGAATCCATGGATGGCGGAGCGCTGCCAGAATCTAGGACAGGCTGATCTGTGAAACTGCAGGCGCTCGCTTTTCAAAGGACCAAGCGGGCAGGCTGGCGGCTGATCACTGCATGCTACATTCACTCCGAGAAGTCCCGCAGGGCTCTCAGAGTTCAGATAAGTGCTCATTACATTGCGGGGTGGGGGCCAAGTTAATTCAGTACAGTCACCGGCATTGAGTAGTTATGACTGCAATAGTACTATGGCAAAAGTCTGGGTGCTACCTTTGGCATTCTTAAGCAGCTGGGGGAACCACAGAACTGTTTATGCTGGAATTTATGACTAATAACAAGTGTTGTTAACTCGTTGTTATAAGAATATATGGTTTAACCTTCATGTGAAGCAGCTTAGGTTCCTTTCCAAGAGCGTGATTGCAGGGAAAATAGGTTTATGTATCTATGTATTGCTTAAAGCTTGCCCAACGGGCCATGTGTTTTGTGCCTCATACATGGGAGATACCCCCATTGTCCTGTGTTCATTCCGCTTTCTACGACATGTGTTTGTTATGATACACTGTGTTTGTTTATGCTTCATGTTCACACGTATTAAGGTGTGTTTATGTACGGTCTGGATGTAGTTCTGTTCAGAAGGTTACTCAGGTGTCAATAGGCAGGTATCAGATAGGGAGGGTATTTTCCTGGTACTTCCCCCCTACCTATCCAATTTAGGAGTTCCCTAACCCTTTTTCCGGTGTTCCTAACTCCCCTACCCTATCCACAACCTCTCCCTAACTCCTCTTCCCCCCATTGGCTGCCACGTGGTGTCCTGTGTACTAAATTCAGGCGCCTGTGCCAACCACGGTGGGAGGGTCGAATTCATTTGGCTTCTGTGGTTCAGGGGAGAGTGTCGATTTCTCTCCTCCATTGTGTGTATTTGAAATAATAAGCCACCCCATATTGGGATATTTACAACCACCCAAGCCAAATGGAGACGACTCCTCCGCCTTTGGCCGATGTGCTAAAGGCCCTTCAAGATATTCAGGTATAGTTAGCACATGCTCGCCAAGATTCTGACAACTTGAAAGCACAAGTACAGGATTTGGTGGCTCAGCAAACCCCCGTGGAGGGGCCCAGTGGGTCTACCACAAGGGCAAGAGAAGCACCCGCAAATCAAAATGCTACAGTTATTGTGCAACCTCCCAGCAGTGTACCTTTGGCAGCCCCTGAGCGTTTTTCAGGGGATCGCAAGTATATGATGTTCCTTACTCAATGTAGACTGCATTTTTTGTGTAAACCAGCAGCCTTTGAAACCATTCAGGTCAGAACAGCGTTTGTGATGTCATATTTAACGGGGGATGCGGCGGCTTGGGCAATGCCACTGGTTCAAAAAGATGATCCTCTGTTATATAATTGGGATGGGTTTTTGTCAGAATTTGGTAGGTTGTTTGACCGGTGGGAGGCGTGTTTGGCACAAGATAAGGAATTGTTGGGTTTGAAACAGGGTAGTAGGGACCTCGTGACTTATGTGACCCAATTTAATAGATTGGTGATTGAGACAGAATGGCCAGTGGCTAAGCAAATAGTATTATTTTATCAAGGTTTTATCAAGGTTTGAGGGAAGAACTGAAGGGTGCCATTGCTCAAGTAGAGCCGCAACCAGGGACATGTACGGCCATGATAGATTTAGCATTAAGATTGGATCACAGAATGAAGGAACGGAATGGTGACAAGAAAAGACCGGAAGTGGCACCATTTGTGAGATTGCATAGGAGTAGGAGAGGAAGGGGGAGTGAGGTGGAACCAATGCAGATTGGTAGCATTAGGGGTCCACTATCAGCAGCAGAAAAGGAGCAGCGTAAAGTTAACAATTTGTGTTTGTACTGTGGGCAGGTAGGGCATTTTATACAAACCTGTCCTAATACTCCACAGAGAGGGGTAGGAAGTGAAAGGAGCAAGAAGGAAACGGGAAAAGAGATGGGCCGGCCGTAGGGGGAATACCCGTGACAGGCCCAAGTGAGTTAATTTTCCCCAAATGGGTAGCAAACACGGTTGGAAACAAAACTTCTCACTTGTATCTATTGGTAACGTTGTGTTTTGCCTTGTCTAAACAGGAGGTATTGGCGATGGGTGATTCAGGGGCGACGGGCAATTTAGTAGATATTGCCTTGGCTACACAGTTAGGGTTGCCAGTACAGGAGAAGGAAAGGGTGGAAGGAGTGCAGTCAGTGGATGGATCCCCGTTGGTGTCAGGACCTATTCGGCAGCAAACAGAGAAATTGGAGATGGTGTGCACATCAGGTCATAGAGAAGAAATTACGTTTGATTTGAATGCGGCACCTCAGTTTGATCTAATCTTGGGAATGCCCTGGCTAATAAAGCATAATCCTCGGATTGACTGGGAAAAGCAAATGGTGTGGTTTGAGGAACAGAAGTGTCAGGAGCACATGTTACCAGCAGTAGGACCTGCAGCCTGGTTGGCCAAAAGAAAACTAACTGACCAAGTGGTGGGAGTAGTTGAATCTGGAATCCCTGACCAATATAGAGAGGTTGCAAAAGTTTTTGATAAGGGAGGAGCGAAACGGTTGCCTCCTCATCGGCCCTATGATTGTGTCATTGAACTGGAGGATGGGGCAAAATTGCCTTGCAGCAGAATATATGCTCTCACAGAAACTGAAAACAAATATCTCAGGGAATATCTAGACGAGATGCTGGCCAAAGGGTTCATTCACCATTCTACTTCCCCGGTCTCCTCGCCTTTATTTTAAGAAAGAAGGCACTTTACGAACGTGCATTGATTACCTTGCATTAAATAGGGTTACTGTAAAAAATAGGTTTCCCTTGCTGTTGATTTGAGTCCTGTTGGATCAAGTGCGGTCTGCACAGATTTACACCAAGTTTGAGTTAAGAGGGGCCTATCATTTGATAAGAGTGAAAGAGGGGGATGAGTGGAAAACGGCTTTCCAGACTAAGTTTGCGTTGTTTGAGTACCTTGTGATGCCGTTTGGTTTATGTAATGCCCACGTGGCTTTTCAGTTCTGAATGCAAGAAGTGTTGCAAGACTTTATTGATATTTTTGTTATCGTCGATATTGACGATATTTTGATATATTCAGATTCTCCAGAACAGCATGTAAAACATGTACGGGCAGTGTTGCACCGTTTACAAGAGTTCCAATTTTGTGTAAAATTGGAAAAATGTGCGTTCCATGTAAAACAGGTTGAGTTTTTAGGATTTATCCTGACTCCAACAGGTGTGGTAATGGATCCCAAGAATGCGCAGGCAGTAACAGAATGGCCGTCTCCACAATGCATCAAAGATATCCAATCCTTTCTAGGTTTTGCCAATTTCTATCAGCGCTTTATCAGTAATTTTTCTAAAATAGTCACGCCCATCACACAATTGCTTAAGAAGGCTGTGAGTTTTGTGTGGAGTCCAGAGGCAGAAAAGGCTTTTAAAGAATTGAAAGTGGCTTTCACTACTGCCCCAGTGTTAAGACACCCAAACACTGAGAAACCTTTTCAGGTGGAGGCTGATGCCAGTAATGTTGCCATAGGAGCCATATTATCACAAAAGGATGAGGAAGGAGTATGGCATCCAGTGGCTTTTTTTCTCAAGGAAATTAACTGGTTGTGAGCAAAATTATTCCATCACTGACAAGGAATTGTTGGCCATTCGGTCAGCATTCTTAGAACGGAGACATTATTTATTGGGGGCAAGGCATCAGGTGGTGGTGGTAACTGACCATAAGAACTTACAATATTTAAAGACCTCTCAAACCTTGAGTCAAAGACAGCTTCGGTGGTCCCAGTATTTTAATGAATTTGATTTTCAGGCCCGAGAGTAAGAACGGAAAAGCGGATACATTATCCCAGCAACAAAATATAGACAATACAGTAGGGGAAGTCAAGACCATTATTTCTCCAGAGAAAGTTATTGGGGCAGTTACAAAACAACTAACTGACTAAATAAAGAAAGTTTTTTCCTTCAGGCAATTGCAAAAATGGAAAGACAGTCACCCAGCACGTACTGGGCCTCATTACGACCCTGGCGGTAAGGGGTTAGCGCCAGCGTTAGCTGCGCCGACCCCTTACCGCCAATCACGAGTTCCCTTTCCGCCATGGCGGATTTTACACCTGCTTCTAGCGGGTGTAAAAAACCATGGCGGTAAGGGAACTTGATGTTAATTACGCCACCGTAATTTACGGTGGCGTAATTAACGCCTTCCCCACTCCCATTATGCCCTATGGGGCAAAAATGGGAATGGGGAAGGGTAAATGGGGATTGGGGACTTACCGCCCCGCCGACCTCGGAATGGGGCGGTAAGTCCGCCAACCACCATGGCGTAAACGTAGTTTACGCCATGGTGGTAAAGTCACGGCCCAGGCGGTAACTTACCGCCTGGGTCGTAATGAGGCCCACTGTGCGGTAAGGGTTGCCTTACCACCAGGGTCATTTGTACTTGCCAACAAGAAAGTTGCAGGAAAAGGCTTTATTTTGGTGCCATAATTCTCCCCTGGCAGGAGATGCAGGTCAGAGAAAGATGCAAATTATGTTGGAGAAATATTTTTGGTGGCCTACATTGAGACAGGATGTGGAGAGGTATTTGTTACAATGTGAAAATTGTGTGGTAACAAGGCAGATCACGCAAAGGTGGGACTAGAGGGCATAACCATGAACGAGTTGATAGGGGGACAGATGGAAGGGAAGACAGATCTGGAGACAGAGGCGGCAACCAAGGCAATAGATAGCAGGCCTTAAGGAGAGCAGCAAAGCAGTGAATTGGGCTGAGGTAATGGAGTAAGGGGACAGGAAGGAGAAGGAAAGAGAAGATTGGATAAAGAGAGAGAACAGGGAACAGAGACGAGAGGAAGAGAAAGAGCAGGTGCAGGGGAAAGAGAAGAGAGGTTAGAGAGGGAACGCAGAGAGAGAAAGAGAGAGGAGCGGAAGAAGTGGAAGAAGGAGGAGAAGAGAACAAGAAGAGATTGAGAGACTGAGGGAGGCAGAGGAGAGGGAAAAACGCAAGCTGATAGAGAGGGAACAAAGAAAGTTGCAGGTGGAGAGACTAGCGAGGGAAAGCGCACGCAAGAAGGTGGATGAGCGTAAAATCAAGGCTATAAAGACATGATGGACAGTGGATCGGGGAGATGACAGAGTTGGAGGGGGCAGACAAGCAGAACCAGATACCACTGCCACAAAGGGCAACAGTGCAATAGAACAGGACAGAACAGGCCTAGGGGCCTGGGGGGAGGAAGCAGATATGACTTGCGTGACATCAACATTAAATGAAGCCCGACACAACCACTAGGAGACTGAGCTTCGTGGACGACTTTTGCAGTAACATGGGTTCGAGGTCAGACAATGAAGGAAGACACAGTGGGGACGAGGGAAGTGAGCGACATAGGCCTCAATCCACGGGGACGGTGGTGGACCAATGGGTACATGGGAGAGAGGGACTGGTGCAGGCGGAGCAGGAGGCAGCAAAGACGAGCAAACACCATGTTGACTGGATGTGTTATGCAACATTGATGACTTAGCACCATACGTAGAGAGGCCTAGGGATCTCCCAGTACGAAGAAAAGGGGAGACAGCTATAGTATGTTCGAGAGAAATGCTCATGGGGGAAGCTGATGACTGTGCTTGAATACCCATAACAGAACCAATAGATGTGTACACCGACATTAGAAATGCTGACAGGCAGATCAGGCTGATGAGGAGTGTGAATTGAGAGGTAGGATTCACACAAATGCCTCCACTGGAAAATGGAGGGGGGCGGCCTCAGTATATGCCATGGAAGCATATTAACAAAGAAAACATGAGACATAGGTTACCATCGTTGTCAGCGGGTGCTGGAAAATTGATATATGAGATGGAACGGATGACAGTAGGCTAGAGGTTAGCAGTGGGGGACGTAAAAGGATTTTGGGTAGCGATCCTCGGGGAAGCTGCCGATGACGTATGGAAACGGGTTGGGTTTCCCGGAGTGACCACCCAGAACATGGTGCTCAATGGTGCACCGTTCTCAAACTGTAGAGCTAGCGTATGGCAAGACTTAAGGACACAATACCCTGACACGTCAGACATTGGAGCAATAATGTGTCATAAAATGGAGATATACAAAGACCCCTTACACTACATTCAGGCAATCCAAGAGCTTTGGCACCTTAAAACTGAAGTACCGTAGGACAATACGGTAGCAGTATTTTACCACCTATAATGCCAATGGTTACCGGAACCTGTTCAGAAGCAGCTAAGGAAGTGGGTAGGAATGGAAGCAAATTCTTGGCCAGAAATACAGTTTAAGATCATTCACCATTGTAGGCTACCGCAAGAGAAATTAAAGAAGAAAGCGGAGGAAAGGAAGCTAGAGGAAGCAAAACTAGTCTAGAAATAACTATCAAAGTACGCCATGGACGGGGTGGTGTTGACAAGTGCAAGCGCACAAGGTGCACAACTGCAGCAGTGCACCCCGCCGCCCACGTGGGGACAATTCATGGGGCGGGGGAACATGCAGCCAGGGTTCAGAGGAAGAGGGGTCCAGAGAGAGGACGCGGGTACGGGCCACAGAGACATCACAACCAAGGGGGTTTTCCAGGAGGGTTTTGGGGATACGGGCAGCAGGTACAGCAGGGTGCAGGGGATTATGCAGGGGGTCTCTAGGAGCAAGGGAGAGAGCCACTACAGTGCTGGTCATGTGGGCAGATGGGGCACATTTTGAAAGCTTGCAGAAACAGAGGGATGCAGCAGAATTGGGGAGCGCAATACCAACAGACATATAAGGAGGATCAGGACGACTATTACACACAGGAAGAACAAAGCAACAGCAAGGACAAACACAGAGTGTACACCCGCAGCCACACCAACTCATGTCACAGATACCACTGATGCAAGCACCCGTAGCACAGTATTTGCAAGCACTGCAGATTCGAGGCAACACACAGCAAGTGCCACAGATACAGAACAACGGCACAGCATCACGCATAGACTCCATGGCAACAACCCCCATTAGAAACTAGTGAGGGGTCACCATGGTGGAGGACAACCGATGTACATAGAATGGGATGTCGGTATACCCTCAATAGGACAGCCCGCAGATGGACTTGATGTGTTTCATCCTGTCAATCACACCAAACCCTGCGGAAGAACTTTGATCACACTCAACCCTGCCGAGGAACCTCGCATTGGAGTGGCGATAGGTGACACAATGTTTTCATTTTTTGTAGACACAGGAGCGACTAGATTCTGCATTTGAGAGGGAACATTTAGTAGGACTTTATGGGAGTGGGGACACTGAAGAACCGGCACCGTTGTTAACAGTGCTGGTGCTTCCGTGATGGGTTTGCTTACCGTCACCGCTGCGCCTGGCAGGGTCAGACCTGTCGGGCACAGCGGCTCCGGCTGGCAAACCCTTAGTTTGCCTGTCCGGAAACAAGGGTGCCAGTGAGCTTACAGGCACCCTTCTTTCTGGACCGGCAAACATGTCATGAGGCCTAATATCTCCCTTTCTATAGGGGAACATGATTTATCTCTGCCTTTACTTTACTCTTGACAGACACATATGAATATACTGGGACAAGACATTATGAGCAGACTAAACATGATATTCTCGTTCACAGACAAGGGGCGACTAGGTTCTGCATTTGCGAGGGAACATTTAGATTGTCAGGCGATGCCATGAATACACAAGGATTCTCTAGGGCTTGAGAAGTGGTTCCTTTTACAGACAATGGGCCTTATTACGGGTCCTGTGGTTACCCTGCCGGTGCTAGCCTGTAAAAATGTACTGGTGCCTGACTTTCGGTGCCAATGACTCATTATGAGTCAGGTGGCCGGGAAGTCAGGTGCCAGTAATTTTGTTAATCCCCATTCCCATACAGTCCCATAGGACTCTATTGGAGTGGGGACACTGAAAAACCGGCACTGTTGTTAACAGTGCTGGTGCTTCCATGATGGGTTTGCTTACCGTGAGTGCTGCGCCTGGCAGGGTCAGACCTGTCGGGCACAGCAGCTCTGGTAGGCAAACCCTTGGTTTGCCTGTCCGGAAACAAGGGTGCCGGTGACCTTGTCGCCATCCTTCTTTCTGGACCGGCAAACATGTCATGAGGCCTAATATCTCCCTTTCTATAGGAGAACATGATTTATCTTTGCCTTTACTTTACTCTCGACGGACACCTGTGAATATACTGGGACGAGACATTATGAGCAGACTAAACATGACAATCTCGTTCACAGACAAGGGGTTAGCATGTTCTGCACCTGGAATACACAGGCTCAATGTAAGAGAGATCATTCAAGCCTATTGTGGACGGAAGGTACAGGGGGTGTTGCCAGCAGATGAAGAGCTGTTCCAGTATGGGACTGAGATTGCAATTGCATGGCTCCCAGGGATTGAAGGGAAGATGTGGCGTGTTCCAAAGGAGTTTATTTTTGTTTAGACCAGAGATACCATTGGATGAAGCAGAAGGGACAATAGTGCCAATAGAAATCGAGGCAGTGGTTGTGATGGATGAATGGATAGAAGTACATGGGATGGACAACACAGGACGATCATGACGAGCAGTGATGGTGGTGGTAGAAGGGTACAGGTAGAAGGGTAAAGGCTACAGTGACAGATGAAGATCTATTCAAAGACGAGTGGTCAGAGCATGATATGGTGTTCGAAGTGAGCTTGGCATATTGGTTAAGGATACACTACAGAGAGGAACCACAGAGGATGGCAATGATCCTGGAAGCACATCCATCCTTCTGTGAGGAGGATTTGGCCGAGGAGCCCAGCATCCTATGGACCACAAGTCCATATGATGTGGGGCTTCTGAAAGGAATAGGGGGGATGAGGATAAAGCTGAAGCCAGGAGCAATTTTACCTAGAGTGAAAAGGTACCCACTATCAAAAGAGGCAGATAAAGGTATTTCTGACCGATTGCAGCACTAGTGGAGCGAGGCATTCTGGTACCATCAGAGTCCCCATGTAACACAGCAGTGTACCCGGTTAAGAAAGCAGAAGGGGGGTCATGGTGTTTTATCCAGGCCTTGCACCCCCTAAATCACATTGTAGGAGCAGAGTATCCTCTGGTTCCAAATCCTGTGACAATTTTGTGCAGTATTCCAGCAGAAGCTGCTTGTTTCACGGTCATAGACTTGAAGAATGCAGTTTTCTCAGTACCACTACACCCAGACTCACAAGACTTGACTTCTTTATGTATAGAAACCAGAAGTGGAAACATACAAGACTTCCTCAAGGGTACTGCAAGTCACCCTTCATATTCAACAGAGTCCTCCAGATGGGCCTAGGCAATGTACAGATGGCGAGCATGTCTTGCAGTACATAGAAAACATTTTGATTTGCAGCACAACAGAGGACCAATGTAGAAATGACTTAGTGTACATGCTGACAGTGTTAACTGACAAGGGATACAAGGTGGACAAAGCTAAACTAAAGTACTGTCAGAAAGAAGTGCTATACATTGCACAGACGAATTCCCAAAATGACCAACAAATCACACCAGAAGGGGCGGAGACAATACACAAGACTGCGAAACCCACGACAGTGAGAGAAAAGCAGAAATTCTTGGGGTTGTGAAATTACTGCAGAGCATGGGTTTTTGACTACAGCATGTACACCAGGCCTTTATTGGGTGCTCTGAAGGAAGCACAGGGACACAAGACAATAAACTGGATGACAAAGATTACTGAGGCATTTGATGAGATGAAAGAAGCAATATGCACAGCTCCAGTTTTAGGAACCCCAGACTATAAAAAGGAATTATTCCTGTTCTCACAAACTGATGGAGTAGTGATGAAGGCAGTACTGACACAGAAGACAAGCTTGAGGCACAAGCCAATAGCATACTACAGTGGGAAGCTTGACCCAGTGATGAGATGACACTACCAGTATGAACAAGCTTTGGCTGCTGCCGCTTTTGCAGTGGAGAAATCAACCAGTACTACCATGGGGTGCTGCACCGCTCTCTACGTAGAGCATACCCTCTTTGCGATACTGGAGAAAACAAAGAGCACACTGACAACACAGAGAGCATCAGGGTTCAAGGTGTTACTATCAAACCCATCCCTTAAGGTGGTGAGGTGCAGAGTTTTTAACCCAGCGATCTTTCTCGCAGATGTCTTACAGGAAAGTGACTACACCCATGACTGTGCAGAAAACATACAGTAATTCAGTGACACCTGCAAAGTACATGAAATCACACTTGAGGGGGAGACGTCCTGTACATTGACAGGTCTTCGACAATTGACCAGACAGATGGGGTTAGGTATACAGGAACTGCAGTGGTGAGGTTGAGGGAAAATGGAACAAGTGAGGTAGTGGCCAGTACACGATTGCCATCACATTATTCAGCACAAACAGCAGAATTAGTGGCTCTAATACTAGCCTTGGAACACAGCAAAGGCAACAAAGTGACAGTGTACTAGGACTCCTCATACGTGACATCAGCAGTACACTCAGGACTGGCACGATGGATGAGGAGAAGTTTCAGGAGAGCAGACGGATTACCTGTACCTCATGTATTTTTATTGGGTAGGCTAATCAAAGTTATACAGTACCCCGTGCAGATAGGCATAGTAAAGTGCCAGGCACTCAAACAAGGGGAAGATCATATCTCAAGGGGAAAGGAAGCAGCAGACTCAGAAGCAAAATGTGCCGCATATTTTGGAGAGCCACTGGAAATGCAGCATCACATGCCCGAGATTATGCAAGAACAATGGTAATGAACGAAGTGTACAATGCATTACCAGAAACACAGATAATGGAATTGCAGGGAGCTTTTTGGAATAGGAGAGGATGTACAGTATCTCCGACCGACACCCTATGGTGGAAGAACAACACAGGGAAGGTGGTTGTGCCATTAGCATTATTACACACTGCATTGACACAGTTACACTATCCAACAGACACAGGAAAAGAGGTATTTGCCACTAATAATGGCGAAACATGGCTCTGTCCTAATTTGGCAGAACACGTGGCTAAATTTGTAAGCAACTGCTTGACATGCAAGCAGTTCACTGCAGAGCATACATTGAGAGTTGTGAAAGGAGCCATATCTCACCCAGCTGGCCCATTCCAGCATCTTCATGTCGACTATATCAACATGATCCAAGTTTGCCAAGGATACCGCTATATGATAGTGGTTGTGTGCCCATTCTCTCAGTGGATTAAGGCAGGTCCCTGATTCACAGGTGCTGGTGAGTTAGTCTTCAACATCCGCTTTCCACCAATTCGAACATCATCATCACCTCAGTGGTCGGTTGTCAATTAGGGCCTTTCTACTTGTCCTTGGGACTGTTGTTTTGCTCTGGAAGGTATAGGGGAGTAGTGGCGCGCCCTGCCCTTGTGCGTAAGTGTAACCATCCTGCTTGTCCAACTCCTTCTCTTCACGTGACTGAAGAGCACGAAATTGAGCGGTCAGTGTATTGTAAAGAAATACTATTTTTCTGATAGAACTCTGACATCTTCTTTGTTCTCTTCATGCTTCTGAACAGGAGGTTCATTCCTCTACAAGATTGTAACTCATTTCTGTTCTTCAGCCTCCCTCTAACTATAGGGTTCCCCTCCTTGGGAGGCCTGGGCCCAATCACCCAACTTCTTTGTTTTTTTTAACACAACACTTTCAGAAACCCCTGTATTTTCTTCCTCTTTTTTTTTCTCTTCCTAACAAAATAGGCTTTCATATTTTCCCCTAACCCGTCTTTAGTTTGTGCGACTTGTCTCCTCTTCGTTTCGCCTTCACAGTCAGTCGGTCTAGAGACAGCTTTTTGGGCTCAAAACTATAATAGCGTCCCCTTCTATTGCACAACTGCGTACCTTTAAATCAATCATTTGTATCCTTCCCCTTGTCTCCCTTCTTTAATGTTCGTGCCAATGTGTGTTTGAGCACAATCTGACCACCCTTCATCCTGTATGGGCACTGACCCATCTTCTCAACTCATGTCTGAGAATATATGTTCTTTTGCTCTTCTCATTATCGTGTCTCTCCCTGTCTCTTAGGGTCTTGGAGATTTAAATGTTTTCCAGGAACTTTGTCTGTTCTCTCATCGCCACTTTTACGCAGGCGACTCATGCGCCAGGTTACTTATACCTTGTTGCTTACCTTAAGCCTTCTCAATGGTCACATCCCTTCATCTTTCTTACTATCGCCGTCTATGTCAGGCATGGCAGGTGGAGCAGAAGGCTCTTCACCCCCCTCTTTACATACGTGAGGTACCCTATCCCTAGGAGGCGACTCTTCTCTCTCCTCCTCGTTCATTTTTGCTCTAAGCTCGCTAGTCGCTTATATAACTTTGTCCCGTATATGCAGTATGCAACCATGTCATCATGTGCTGGAAAAAATACAAACCTTTTCAATCCCTCTTATGATCACGGCATGATCATTCTGTCTGTGGCCCCTTTTACCCCATCTGTACTACACTATTTAAGCTTGAGTGTATGTTTGCAACAATGTATAAACAGAGCAATGCTCCTCATTGTTGACTCATCATTTTTGACAGTCAATACTCACCTTTACACTTTGCAATTCATAAAAATAATATGTTTCGAAAACCAGCATAACATAGGTTTGCACCAATCAATGCATGCTCCAATCCTTTCTACATTATATTTTCTTCTTTTACTCTATGTTTCCACTAAGCACTATCAATACGATGCCATAAATGTGTGCAATAAGCCAGCCATCTGGGTCCCTGTGCACTTCTCTACACATACTATTACAGTACTTCAACTAGTGGGCAGACTCTTGACTCTTGGGTGCATGGCCTCCAAGACTATAGTAGCTGACTACAATTCGAACCCACTGCACAGACTATCATACATCCAAGAATCTCGGGGAAGTCCAATAAGCCACCTGCCACACACCCTGTCCACTTCTGTACACATACTATTACACTACTTGCAGCCAGTGGGCTGGTTCGTGGGATCATGGCCTCTAGCCATGCACCCAAGAGTCTAGTAGCTGATCACAATCACCACAGCATAAAATAGCCATGCACGCAAGAGTCTAGTAGCTGGCCAAAATCACCACAGCATAATACAACCATGCAACCAAGAATCTGCCCAGTGGCCACAACCCCAGGGCAGTCCAATAAGCCAGCTGCCACTCACCCTGTCCACTTCTGTACACATTCTATTACACTACTTGCAGCCAGCGGGCAGTTCCAACAAAGACAATATATGCCCACAGTGTCACAATATTCACTTCTGCTATTGCCACTTCAACAATATTCTACACTTAGTTCAGTGTACAGTGCCTCAACAATATATACAGTGAGTATACAATTATTGGTGTCATGCCTCTTTGTAATCAGCAAATTGCATTTCTATGCACATATTTGTGCAATCCATATGCTAGTGTCACATTCTTGAGTACATGGCCGTATTGTGCTGCAGTGGTTGTGGCCAGGCCCTAGACTCTTGGGTGTATGGCCTAGGGCCTCCGGCTATGCACCCAAGAGTCTAGGGCTTGGCCACAGCCATTGCAGCATAATACGGCCATGCACCCAAACATCTGCCCACTGACCACAACCCACACACATAAGGCCGCCGCCTGAGGCCCTATCCACTTCAGTTCACCTACTATTACACTACTTGCACCCACTGCACAGATTCTCATACACCCAAGAATCTCAGGACAATCCAATAGGCCAGCTCCCACGCACCCTGTCCACTTCTGTACACATACTATTACAGTATTTGCAGCCAGTGCACAGACTCTTGGGTGCATGGGCTCGGGCGTGCACCTAAGAGACTAGTACCTGACCACAATCCCACAGCATAATACAGACATGCACCCAACAATCTGCCCACTGACCACAACCCACACACATAAGCCAACCATCAGACGCCCTGTCCACTTCTGTACACATACTATTGCATTACTTGCAACCATTCACAATTCACTCCCCTACCCTAAACCTCCTGCAGCCCTGTACACCTCTCTAAACACGCTATTACAGTACTTCAACCAGTGCCCAGACTCATGGGTGCATGGCCTTTGGCCTTGCACGCAAGAGTCTAGTAGCTGGCCACAAACACCACAGCATAATAAAGCCTGTACAAACATCCTCATATAATCTACATTCCACTCCCCTACCCTAATGAGGCCTGCCTGCAGTTACCCCATAAGCTGCTCACCCGAGGACTTACCCACGAACTGCTGCGGTGTCCGTGGACACTGCAGATACAATACAGTCTTCTTCCACCTAAACAAATACATCATATGAACAATATTTCACTCCCCACCTTTTCCAGCCCCTCTCCCTAACACCAGATGCCCCAAAACATGTTTTCCAGCCCTGTTCGCCACTGCGCTATCCGCGAATATCCACAGATACAACATAGCAGGCGGTTCTGAAAAATATGACGCACATCATGCTTCCCTTCAGCCAATCAATGGACGCATTGGATGTCCGCGGACATGACGCGGCCCTTCGGGCCGATCAGGGTCAGGTCCGCAGAGCGGAGCCAGATATCACACATTTTTGTTAACCTACATTTTGCCTGTTTTAAAACAAAAACTACTGGACAGATTTTCACAAAATTTACAAAAGCACGCTTTTGGGACCTAGCTGCTGCTCCTGCCACAAATTTGGTGAAAATCCATCCAGCGGTTTGAGCTGTAGGCGTGAGAAAGGTTTATTTCCATTCAGTCTATGGAAAAAAAATATTGGGACCCTGCCTGTATCTTTGTCCCCCCTTGACGAAACCTCACCAAACTTATCAGAAGAATTCAGAGCGGGCCATATACCTATTTTGCAAAGTTTGGTGAGAATTCGTCCAGGGGGAGCGAAGTTATAATGCGCCCAAAAAATAGTCTTCCTCTGAGTTGAGCAACTTAACCATCACTACACGGCTGCTACAGCAGGCCGTGTAATATATATTTCCATCCAATTTTTTATTCTTGCTTTTCATTCCTCAGATGGTTCCTCTGATCAACTTTCATTTGGCTCCTCAATCAGTCGTAAATCGTGTCTGGGATGACAGCTTTTCAACTGATTGATGTGGACCCATTTTTCTTCTGTCCATTCTCTTTGTGGGATGCGGATCTTGTAAACAACAGGTGATATTTTATCTACAATTTCAAAGGCACCACGCCAAGATGGGAGAAACTTCCTTTGAAAAATGTACAGGTAAACCTTGCCCCCTACTTCATATTCTTTCTGGTGGTCTTTAGGTCATAATAGGTCTTCATTCCTTCGGCCATCTTTTCTAATTTGCGCTTAGCATGAGCAAAAGCATGGTGAAGGTGCTTCCTTAAATGCTCAATGTACTCCATATACTCACGAGTAGTGGAAACATTTATCAGTGTCTGTTCTGGAGTTCTGTAGAGCAGATGCTGAGGTAACACCATTTTTCGTCTGGTCATGAGCTCAAATGGAGATATGTTTATTGCAGAAGATGGTGTAGACCTAATAGCCATCAGGAAAAGGCCAGGGGCTAGGCAATGTGGAGTTTACGCCTAGACTCCCCACATCTTCACAATCACCTCACTGGTAAAATGGCCTCCTCTGTCCAACTCAATCCTTTGCAGGAGGCCGAAATGAGAGAATATGTGGTTAATAATTAGTGCATCATATAGCTCTGCCTTAAAATTCGGGTCTGGAAAACACTATACCCACTTTGCAAACAAGCATGTTACATTCAACATGTACTTGTTTCCTCTAGACGAGCAAATCACTGGCCTGATGAAACTGACTTGTAAATCTGCCCAAGACAGTATTTTCCCCTTTTTTGTAGGGGAGCTCTGTGTGTGAGTGAACTGGGCTGAAATTCAATACACACAAGACGCCCTATTGTGGCCGTGTCATGGGCGTGGTATAATATCATCCTTTGGAATGAGGTAGGTGCCACCCACTGGTCACTGCCAGATATGGCACTCCTTATCATCAAACCGTCTTGGATACGAAACATCCTGGAAAACTTCATCAACACCCGGAGATCCTCTTTAACGGCATAATCCGACTCTGTTAGTGGAAACCCCATGGCATCTTCAATGTGTTGATAGAATTTTCAAATTATTGGGTCCTCTTTCGGGACAGTAATCAAATTTGAATCTAGGGTATCTTTACTCCACTGGGCATTTGAGAGTTCACTATTCGCGTCATGAGTTTATGACTTGCTGACGACTGCAACTTGGATTTCCCCAGCAGGGATTCCGTTTCTATGAAATCCCCCTGCAGAGCTCTGGTGTTAGCCAGCTGGCCCCTCTATCTTGCAATGACCTTTTATCTTCTTCCAATTGATGGTCATCTCATTGGAGGTCACAAGAACATCAATTGACTGGATCAGTTTGTCATGCTTTAAGGGTTCATTGTTAGAACAAAGCATGCCTCGATTCTTCCAGTTAATTAGGCGCTCCACAAACCCATTCCTGAAATAATCAGTGATTATGACCAGTCCATTGAGTTTGTGCTGCACTGCAGTGAGGATGGCTTGATGAACAGCCATCAACTCTGCAACCTGACTACTTCAGGGTCCTATTTTGTAACAGCAGAAGTTTCCAGGGTATCATTAACAGAGTCGTTCCCAATGCCAGCCAACAGTGCTTGCTCCCAGTTGTTATCAACATGATAGGAGCACACATCCACGCAAGCTGTGGGTATCCCCTGACATTTGTCATCTTAAAGACCTTGTCTGGTGAAGTTAAGTATGCCTTCATGTTGTTGTTGGACATTAGACTTTCGTCCTCGAGACAGTTTTCCTGAGCACAATCCTTCAAGTCCGCCAACCTTGGCACTAGGGTGCTCTTCTTGTTTTGGCCATATCTGACCTTTTCAGGAAAGCCTTGCATGAGCAGAATCCAGGAAGTAATTCTGGATTTACTGATGTTCCTTGCCCGGATTTAGAGGACAAAGTCTTGCTCGAGTACGAGATGACTTTGTTGTCCTTGTCATGCTTTTGGTACAATACCGCTGTTAGGCAAGTATTTGAGAACCCTGTTTGCAAGAAGAACTCCTTGTTCTTTATGGGGAAAGCCAAACAAAGAACCTAGGAAAGGCTTATTTTCAGTTGTTATGTTACGCTCACCTGGCTCCAACAGGGGCGTCGATCGGACCCGGACAGCTGCAACCTCTTCCAACGTGAAGTGTAGTGCAGCGATGAAAGACTGGACTGGACCGCCTAACTTCGTCTGCTTGACCCGTAGAAGTATTCTCCTGCAAGTGGAGATAGGGGTTTAGCCACCCGTGGATTTTAGTAATGGCACCCCACTGTTCTCCCCACTAATCACCACCGATATTCACTTTCTGTAAGCTCACCTTATGTTTGTAAATGATGAGCTCTCCATCCTGCGTGGAATGCAGGGGCGCGTAGATACCAGTTACTTCACTGGTTTGAAGGCGTTGGAAGAGTTCCGGATGAATATTGACTCCGAGGTTCCAGGTGAGAACCTGTAAGTATAAAGTTCAAAGAGTTCAATATGTCCGATTTTCACTCTTGTACGTTCCTTTCTTGTGTTGCAGCTGGGTCCAAGGGAAGATTGTCTTGTGGCAGCTGATTGTGTTCAGGTAAGAGTCTGTATTACCCAACACTGTCTGGCAAAAGATGCGTGTGTTTAAATTGCTGGTTTCTCTCTCCTTACAGGTGCGGCGTAAGAAGTTGCGGTTTGTTACAGAATAATGCCTCCGGTTGTTAATCAGGTAAGTCTATGGTGGAGAGGTTTTATTTGTTGGCTCTTTCGGCTCACTTTATGTTTCTTTTGTCCCCTAGATGGTGGAATTTGGCGGAGAAAATGATGGAGGCTGCGCCGGATCGAAAAATGCTGTGAGGACTGGTGAGTATGGCGCGGCGCTGCAGCTGGCGATGCGACGTGTGTAGAATGTCCTTTTCAAGTTCGAAGACGTGATGGATCCGGAATTCAGCTAAGGATTTAAATAATATCTGTTTTCTAACCTTTCCTTTTTCTTTCTTCTATTGCTAGGAGCTCTGGATTCGAGACGGGCGTGGCTGAAGACTGGATGCTGACTGCAGGCATGGTGAGCGTTACGCTGCTGGATGCAGAATAACGCGAAGCATGTGCTGCTGTTCGGGCGTGGTTTAAATAGCCTCCAAAGTAGTTCCAGGTAAGAAGTCCCTAGAACCACACCCGAGTAAAAAATAGTCCCTGTAGAAAAATAGTCCCATCCAGGCCTCACGTTGGCTTGGATTCATTTGTCTATGAACCTGGCGCCTATGGCGCCATGACTGATTTCTATTATGAGCCTGGCGTCTAAGGCGCCAGGACTGACCCTAGGCAGCCCCCAGCCAGGGCAGCTGGGCTTTTATTAAATACCTGCATGCCTGCTCCCGGGGCTGATGGGCTTGATCCGGATGCCCGGGAGTAGGCATCATGACAGCACTCCCCCTCAAGGCCCCTCCTAAAGTTGCTCTTCCCCTTGGTCCTGGTTTGTCTGGAAAGTTCTGATCGAATTTCTAAACCAACCGAGGTGCATGAACGTGGCCACTAGATTCCCATGACCTTTATTGTGGTCTGTAACCCTTCCAGTCGATTAAATAAAAAAGTCTTGATCTAACCATCTTAGAGTCCAGGATATTCTTTACCTCAAATTCAGGTTCTCCATCTATTAGGATGGGGTCAGGTGGTTTGCTTAATCTTGTCCCAGGTTGAACTGGTTTTAGAAGTGAAACATGAAGGACAGGATGAATCCGCAAATTAGAGGGTAATTCCAATTTGACAGCCACCGGGTTGATAATGGCCTTAATGGTGTAAGGTCCCAAATATCTAGGATTGAAAGTTCGAGTTCCCTTTAGAGGTATGTGTTTTGTAGCCAGCCAAACTTGATCTCCAATCTGGTATTGTGGAGTTTCACTTCTATGTCTATCAGCATTTTTCTTGGATTTCTCCTTTGCTTGTTTCAAGTGTTCTATTGCTTCCTTAAAGGCTTGTGTAATAGTAGCGTGCAGATGAGTTACTGCAGGCATTTCTAAGTGTTGAGGCGATTCGAGTTCTGAGGTTCGAGGATGATGTCCATATATGGTATAAAAGGGGCTTTGTCCGGTTCCTGAATGTACGGAGCTATTGTATGCGTATTCGGAAATCCATAAACTATCTTTCCAGTTGCTTTAGTAGGTATTGTTCAAGAGTCTGGTTGGTCCTCTCCGTCTGACCATCAGTTTGGGGGTGGTGACTGGTTGATAGCCTTACGTCGATTTACGCCAATTGACAGCATTTCTTCCAAAATTGCTAAATTAATTGACTACCTCGGTTAGAGACCAATACAGAAGGAAATCCATCGATTCGAACAATGTTTTCGAGAAATTCCTTGGACAAAATCGAAGCGGAATAAAGGAATAAAGTGGGCCATTTTGGAAAAAAGATCCACAATAACTACAATGGTGTTTGTGACAGACCACTCGGACTAGGCAGGTAACTTGAACAAAGGTCAGTCTTTATTGACGTTTTAAGAAATAAAAAGAAAATATTAAATCAAGTATCAGTTCTCTTTCCAGCCGAGATGACTCTGATGGGTTTTCTGCGAGTGTAAGGTAGAAATCTCTGTTTAATCTTCGTAAGCCCACTGGTATGGACTTGTGGTCTCCTCGCTTCCAAACCGATTCTGAAAGAAGAAAGAGAACTCTTCCCCATCAGTCCTTCGTCTCTCTGTGCCACTCTTGACCCAATCAGGTCTCTCCTTATGTCCGAGGATATAAAAACCCTCCCAAGCCACGTCCCTTCCTTCTGTGCTCCCAGTCGCCATGATGTCTCCCTGCCATGTGCCACAAGGTGCAGATTGGGGTTTATACAGTGAGAGGTCCCCAGCTTTGGTAAGGATAAGTCCTTCTAATATCCTTCTTTTTGGTCTCTTTTCTCTGTTTTACGAGTGTGAGGTTATATGGTTCTTTTGCTTCTCTTTGCTCCGTTCCCCGTTTGTGGCGTCTTGGCCCAACAACCTCCCCCCATTGGTCGTTCGTGGCGCGGTACATGCGGTACACGCCGGCAGACCCTTGCTCCGTCTGGTCGCCTGTGTCATGGTTTCCGCGTTCCTCGCTCGTAGGACCCACGCCACTTCTCAACCCCGCTACCGGTCGTGCATTAGGGTTTCCACTATCCGCATTCAGGCAACACAATTTGCGGATGGCACCCAGGTCTGCCCCCGACCACAAATGACTGCTTCCTTCAGTGTCCTCCTCCTCCTCCTTTTGGCCCGTATGTTCAGGTTTGAGATCTGCTTCTCCAGTGTCAACCTCATTGCTTCCCGCGGGCCCCTCCGTTGTTTCCGGGTATTTGGTGTTCGCATGGCGTCCCATGGCCTCTGATGCAGTCTGGCTGTTACACACACCACCCCAGGAATCGAGCCGCTCGGGCCGATCCATGCTCCGGGACAAATAATCAGGAACCACCTGAAATGATGCCGGTTTATGTACCGTTTTGAAGGAGAATGCCTGCAGCGTGAGAAACTACCTAAGAACTCTTTGATTGGAATCCTTGTTCATGGCCAACCATTGTAGGGGAGCATGGTCTGTGAAAACTGTAAAAGTTCTTCCAAACAGGTAATATCGTAAGGTCTCAATGGCCCATTTGATGGCCAAACACTCTTTTTCTAATGTGGAGTACGTTCTCTCATGAGGTAGGAGTTTCCTGCTTATAAAGGAGACTGGTGTTAAGTCTTCTTCCATTCCCTGTGACAACACAGCCCCCAATCCTGTTCCAGAAGCATCAGTCTGTACAAAAAACGGATTTCCGAAGTCTGGACATTTCAAGACTGGCATAGTAGAAAGGATAGTTTTAAGAGACTAAAACGCAGCCTTGGCTGCGTCGTCTTGTAACACATTTCCTTTGTAGGTGGATTTAAGGCATCCGTCAAGGGACCGGCAATGGCTGAGAACATGGGTATGAACCTTCTATAATAGCTTACGAATCCCAGGAACGCTCTTATTTGTTTCCGGTTACTAGGCATGGGCAGCTTTGTAATAGCCTCTACTTTGTCCACCTGGGGTTTAATAACCCCTCCTCCCACCAGGTAACCTAAATACTTTGTTTCTTTGGCACCGAGGATGGTTTTTTTAGGATTGATGTGTAGTCCTGCCCTTCCTAGGGAGCTTATTACATTCACCAAATGTTCGAGGTGGTCCTTCCATGATTTGCTAAACACGATAATATCATCAAGATATGCTGAACTGTATGCTGTGTGTGGCTGCCAAGACTTTGTTCGTTAAGGCCTGAAAAGTCGCTGGGGCACCGTGTAAACCAAAGGGTAATACGGTGAACTGATATAGCCCAGATGGAGTAGAGAATGCCGTCTTCAACTTGTCTTCTTCTCGTAGGGGAATCTGCCAATATCCTTTGGTTAGGTCAATCGTGCTGATATAATTGGCTGTACTCAGTTGCTCTATTAACTCATTGATTCTGGGCATGGGATATGCTTGAAAGGTGGATATGGTGTTTAGTTTCCTGTAATCCATACAGAACCTGATGGATCCATCGAGTTTGGGAACTAACACGATTGGAGAGGACCAGAGGCTGGTGGATGGTTCTATTATTCCCAGGCGTAACATTTCTTCTACCTCAGCTTGTACTGCTGCTCTTTTTGATTCAGGCAGTCTGTACAGGGGGATTCTTACTGTTTGGGAGGGGTCAGCGTGAATCTCATGCTCTACAAGAGACGTCTTCCCAGGATAGAAAGAGAACACTTGTTCCAATGATTGTAAATGCCTTTCCAGTTCTTTTTTTTCTCGTGCTCCAGCTGTGTCCCCCATTTCACTGCCTGGAAAGCCTTTTCCATATTCGTCACCTCTAGTTGGTTTACCCTTAGGGGTTCTCTTCCTGGTTCCCTCCAACTTTTTAGGAGAATGATGTGATAGTTCTGGTGTTTTTCCCTCCTGTTGGGTTGTTCAACCAGGTAATTCACGGGGCCTAAAACGGCTGTAATCTTATATGGTCCTCTCCACTGGCCCAGCATTTTCTTGGAGGAGTTAGGTAACAATACCAAGACCTTATCCCTTACTTGAAATGTCCTCATCCTGGTGTTCTGGTTGTAATAGGTAGCTTGTGACACTTGAGCTCTTCCCAGGTTTTCTTTGGCCAACTCTCTAAGTTTAGTCAGGTGTTCCTTCATTTCTATGACATAGTCCGTAAGAGGTTTTTCTTCCTCTTGTTCTTCCCAATCTTTCTTGGCTATGTCAAGGATTGTTTTTGGCTTATGTCCGAACAAAAGCTCGAATGGTGAGAACCCCGTAGATGACTGTGGAGTGACTCTAAGAATCATCAAGACGCAAGGCAACACTCTGTCCCAATCTTTTCCCGACGGTGCTGTTACTCTTTTGAGCATGGTCTTAATAGTTCTGTTGTACCTCTCAACTAGTCCATCCGTTTGAGGGTGATATCAGGAAGTATGTAGCTGCTTGATACCTAGTTGCTTGCACACTTTTTCCATAACTCCCGACACAAAGTTGTGTCCTTGATCAGTTACTATTTCGTTAGGCAGTCCACCTCGCGAAAAAAACGGAACCAACTGCTGGCATACTTGTTGAGCACTAATACCCCTCATTGGGAAGGCTTCCGGGTATCTGGTGGCACAGACCACTATGACTAATATGAACTTGTGTCCATGGCTGTTAGGTTCCAAGGGACCAATCAGGTCCATTCCTATTCTTGTAAATGGTTCTTTTATAAGAGGCATTGGCTGTAGAGGGGCTTTGTGTGGTTTATGAGGACTGGTCTTCTGACAAATCAGGCACTCTTCGCAGTATTTAGTCACTTCTCATTACACCCCTGGCCAAAAGAACCTTTTTAACAATTTCTCTTGAGTTTTTTCCCTTCCCAGATGTCCGCCTACCACGTCATTATGGGCTAAACTTAGCACAATTGACCTAAAACTTTTAGGCACCAGTAATTGTTCCAATTCCCCTCTACTTGAATCGTTAGTTATGCGATATATCAAGCCTTTCTTTGTTTTGAACCAGGGATATCCTGTCCCAATATCCTGGACAGGTACGGCCTGTTCTCTCGCATTCTTCAGAGTAGGACCCGTTAACAGTTCACTTCGAAATGACTTTGCGCTGTCCTCTGGTAACCAGTCTATCATTCCAATGTATTTGTTCCTTTCTTCCCATTGCCGTTTAGCTTCTCTAACCTCTTTCTGGGTTTTCTTTATATGTTTGAGAACACCTGGTTCAATCCCGCTATGTGCATATGGTGCTGATTTTAACCATTCGGCTTCGTTTACACACTCTCCAAAGGTCGGTAAATCAGTACCCAATAACACCTGCGCTGGCAAGTGAGGCATTATGGTGACTCTTACTCTGGAATTTACCCCATTAACTTCTAGGTCTACTTCCTTAGAAGGATACTCTTTAGTGTCCCCATGTACACATCTTATTTGAATTGGTTGTCTTCCCGCCCCTTAAACCCCACTTACTTCCGGCCTTATGGCTGTTTGTTCACTTCCGGAATCAAGAAGACCTTGTCTTGGAGTGCCATCCACTCGGACTTCCACTAGATAAGGCTCCCTTCTTCTCTGGAATTCTCTGGACTGGGCACATCCAATTTCCATTGGCTCAGGCTTCGGTCTTCTCGGGCAGAACCAGGCTATATGTCCCCATTCACCGCAGTCAAAGAACTGAGGTTGCTTGTTAGGGGGGGGCTAGGCTGCTGTGCGGGTTTCCGGGCGACTGTTCTTGACTTCCGGGACTGGAGTTCCTCGAGGTGCTGGTTTATGTACATCCAACGGAGCCAACCTGGTGGGGCCGGCCTTTTGGAAAGCTGTAGCAATGTCAATGGCTTCTGACAAAGTGGGCCGGTGGTGTTGACGTACCCACCGTTGCATAGCGTTGGGTAGAGCATCCACAAACTGTTCTAGTTTAACTTTGTCCATGATTTCTTGAACAGTGCTAGCAGTTGGTTTTAACCATTTATCACTTAAATCATGTATTCTATAATACAATTGCCTGGGGGTCTCTCCATTGCGTAGATGTGTCTCTCTTAGCCTAGCCCTGTAGGCTTCCTTGTCCACCCCCATCCTTTCCAGTATGGTTTTCTTAATGTCCGCATACGTGTCATCGCCTGGAGGATTAGCAGCCTGGTATGTTCCTTGCATTGATCCAGTCAAGAGGGGAGCAATAAAGTGGCCCCACTTTTCCACTGGCCACTGGGAATTTCTTGCTACTCTTTCAAAATTGGTAAAGAAATACCCTGGGTCTTCTACTGGCTGGAATGTCTGTAGCACGTTGGTAGGGGCTATGGAAGCTCCTCTGGTAGCTGTCATCATCTCGGTGATCTGTTTAATGACATCTTGATTAGCCGCTTGTAGTTGTAGTGCTTGCTGTAGAGCCTGTCTGTCTGCCTGAGCCTGGTGGGTCTGCACCTGTAACGATTGCTGGAGTTGTTGCTGTCCGTCTGTGAGAGCTTTGATGAGGGCCTCCATGGCGTTTACTATCCCACCGCTGCCACCAAATTTTGTGACAGACCACTCAGACTAGGCAGGTAACTTGAACAAAGGGCAGTCTTTATTGACTTTTTAAGAAATAAAAAGAAAATATTAAATCAAGTATCAGTTCTCTTTCCAGCCGAGATGACTCTGATGGGTTTTCTGCGAGTGTAAGGTAGAAATCTCAGTTTAATCTTCGTAAGCCCACTGGTATGGATTCGTGGTCTCCTCACTTCCAAACCGATTCTGAAAGAAGAAAGAGAACTCCTCCCCATCAGTCCTTCGTCTCTCTTTGCTTTATATAGGGGCTGGCCACTCTTGACCCAATCAGGTCTCTCCTTATGTCCGAGGATATAAAAACCCTCCCAAGCCCCACCCCCTGCCTTCTGTGCTCCCAGTCGCCATGATGTCTCCCCGCCATGTGCCACGAAGTGAAGATTGGGGTTTATACAGTCAGGGGTCCCCAGCTTTGGTAAGGATAAAGTCCTTCTAATATCCTTCTTTTTGGTCTCTTTTCTCTGTTTTACGAGTGTGAGGTTATACGGTTCTTTTGCTTCTCTTTGCTCAGTTCCCCGTTTGTGGCGTCTTGGCCCAACAACCTCCCCCGTTGGTCGTTCGTGCCACGGTACACGCGGCACACGCCGGCAGACCCTTGCTCCGTCTGGTCGCCTGTGTCATGGTTTCCGCGTTCCTCACCCGTAGGACCCACGCCACTTCTCAACCCCGCTACCGGCCGTGTGTTAGGGTTTCCACTATCCGCATTCAGGCAACACAATTCGCGGATGGCACCCAGGTCTGCCCACGACCACAAATGACTGCTTCCTTCAGTGTCCTCCTCCTCCTCCTTTCGGCCCGTACGTTCAGGTTCGAGATCTGCTTCTCCAGTGTCCACCTCATTGCTTCCCGCGGACCCCTCCATTGTTTCCGGGTATTTGGTGTTCGCATGGCATCCCATGGCCTCTGATTCAGTCTGGCTGTTACAGTGTAAAATCCATTACACGGAGGTAGATCTGTAATGAAGTCTAAAGACAAGGTGTGCCATGGTGTAGGTGGAATATCCAAAGGTTGTTTTTCTTCTGACTTTGTTTTGGGCACAGATACCACAAGACATCACAAATGACTTTACGTCCTTTCGCCAGGTGGGCCACCAGAATTGTCTTTTAATTTTAGCTTCAGTTTTTGCAATACCTGCGTGTCCTTCCATAAGGGCGTCATGATAATTGGAGATGACTAGTTCTTGTAGTTCCTTGTGTGGTAGAAATAGACGTCCTTGAATGTAAGGCAGGTCATTGATGACTGAATAATCTTGGCCTTTCTTTACCCAGTCCTGCAGGGCTGCTGGATCGAAAAGTTGTTGGATTCTTAAATGAATGTCTTCTAGAGTCTGTAGAGTAGTTATGCCAAGAATTCTTTGTTCTAAAATTATAGGCACCGGTTCCGGGGTCGAATATACTTCTCCCATCCCTATTCGGAATAGGGCATCTGCCCTGCCGTTTTTACAACCTGGTCGATAAGTGATCACGAAATCGAATTCGGTAAAGAATAATGCCCACCGAAGTTGACGCGATGATTGGGCCTTGGCTGTTTTCAAATAATGCTGATACCTGTGATCGTTGATTACAGTGATGGTATGCCTGGCACCGAGAAGATAATGCCGCCAAGCCTTGAAGGCGGACTTGATGGCTAATAACTCCTTATCAGTAACCGCATAGTTTAATTCGGGTGCTGAGAACTTTCTTGACCAGAATGCTACTGGATGAAGTTGACCGGTTTCGGGATCCTTCTGGGACAGGACAGCTCCCATGGCTAAACTGGATGCATCGGTTTCAACTATGTATGGAAGCTCAGGGCGTGGATGCTTTAAGACAGGTGCAGACGTGAATTTCGCATTTTAGCTCTTGGAAGGCTCTTTCAGCCTCTTAAGTCCACAAAAAAAACGTTTGTTTTTTTGCAAAAGTGCCGTGATGGGGTGTACAATATGTGAGAATTCAGGAATAAATCTGCGATAGAAATTAGCAAATCCAAGCATGCTTTGTACCCCTTTAACAGAACTGGGTGATGGCCCCTTGAGGATTGCGTCCACCTTTCGAGATTCCATTCGAACTCCTTTTGGAGTCAGGATAAATCCCAGGAATTCAACTTCTGTAGAATGAAAAACACATTTCTCCAATTTTGCGTATAACTTGTGCTGGCGTAGTTTCTCTAGGACTGCACGAACATGCTTCACATGGTCTAATTCTGAGGAGGAGTACACTAGAATGTCGTCTATGTATATGACAACACAGACGTCAATGAGTTCACAAAGGACATCGTTCATAAAATACTGGAAGGCTGCGGGTGCATTGCACAACCCGAAGGGCATCACCTGGTATTCGAATAACCCGTACTTGGTGAGAAAGGCAGTCTTCCATTCATCGCCTTTCTTTACACGTACCAGATGATATGCCCCTCGGAGGTCTAACTTAGTGTAGATACAAGCATCCTTTACTTGGTCTAGTAATTCGGGGATCAGAGGCAATGGGTATCGTTTTTTTACCGTAATCTGATTTAATGCGCGGTAGTCTATGCACGTTCTAAGGTCGCCTTCCTTTTTAGGCACAAAGAATAGAGCTGAGGATGCAGGAGATTTGGATGGACGAATGAAGCCATTAGCAAGGTATTGGTCCAGATATTGTCGTAGGTGAAGATTGTCGGGTTCCGTAAGGGCGTAGACTCTACTGCATGGAGGTTGTGTACCGGGTACTAGGTCAATTTGACAATCGTATGATCTGTGAGGTGGTAAGGTATTTGCCTATTCTTTTTTAAAAACATCCTGAAATTCTTGATATTCCTGAGGTAACTGCACAACTGGATTAGTAACGGTGGCCAGGCTTTTGTTCAAGGTTTTTTCCAGGTAACAGGTGTGTGCACAATCTGAAAAGGTCACTCTCTTCTGTCGCCAATCAATACAAGGATTATGTGTTTCCAACCATGGCATTCCCAGAATTATTTGGAATTGCGGTGCCTTGATTAAATCAAACACAATAGTTTCTCGATGACCATCTTGACCCAACAGTGTCAGCTCAGTAGTGGAATGAGTTACAGGCCCAGAGGCAATTTCAGTTCCATCGACTGTGGTGATGACATGAAGCGGTCTTTTTGCAAAGGGGTAGATTCATCCTTGAGGCCAATTCGTGGTCCATGTAGTTTCCTACGGCCCCGCTATCAATGTATGCCCTTACTGCGTGCATACATGATGGCTGCCTTGGATCAATTAGGACCATTGGTATAATTAGGTAGGAGGTCTGAGTGTCCTTCTTTAAGCTCGGCAAGCGGACCTCTAGGCTTGTCGGGTGTGGTCGTTTCCCGAATCAGGCTCTATTTGACTTTTGTCAGCAACTCCTACTACTTTCTTTGGTGGTTTTATAGGGCAATCCTGTAGAAAATGTCCTGCGGTTCCACAGTACAGACACAATTGCATCTGCCGTCTCTTTTCTCTTTCCTTTTGAGTTAAGGGTCCTTTTACCCCCCCGATCTGCATAGGTTCTGTTGCATCTGTTCCTTTGGGGGTAACATTGGGTTTAACCCATACCCGACTCTCGAATTTAGCTCGATCAGTCTTTCTATTCTGAAGTTGGTGGTCTAACTGGACCACTAAGTCTATATATTCTGCGCAATCCTGAGGTGGGTTCACAACTTGAGCCAAAACATCTTTGAGTTCTCCCCGAAGCCCACGATGAAATAATGTAATTCGTTTCTCCTCAGGCCATCCGGTTTCCACCACCAACCTATTGAAGGTTGCGATATAGGTTACCAGATCCTGATTACCCTGTCGAAGGGATAAAAGTTCATTATCCAGGGCCTGTCCCTTTGAATGCCTGGCGAATAGTCTTTCCATGCTTCTTTGAAAACCCTGAAAATCCCGAAGAAGAGGATCATCCTGGTTGACTAGTGGAATTGACCAGTCAGCTGCGCTGCCACTAAGATATGATAGTACAAAGGCTACTTTGGCTTGGTCATTTGGAAAAGCTCCAGGTCTGCATAAAAAGTGCAAGTGGCATTGATTTATAAACACTGCAAACCTTTTTGGGTCCCCAGCAAAACGTTCGGGTGGAGCTAAAGGAATAGCCCCTGGTAGGATTACTTGCACAGGATTGCTTGATGAAACAGGAGATGGGTTTCCCCCGAGTCCAGGTAGGGTGTTTGCCCAGCTTGATTTTGCAGCAGTTGTCTAGCAAGATCATCTGTGCGTTCCTTTGACACAATCAGTTCTCTCCTGAGGGCATTAGTCTCTTGGCGCGCAGAGTGCAATTCCGCCCTAAGTTCCCCTAATAATTGGCTAGTTGGTCTGTTTCGGAGGTTTCCATAACGCCCGGGTGGGAATTTGTAGATTGGCTTCGTGTTCTGTTACGCTCGCCTGGATCCCACAGGGGCGTTGATCGGACCCGGACAGCTGCAACCTCCTCCAACGTGAAGCGTAGTGCAGCAATGAAAGACTGGACTGGACCGCCTAACCTCGTCTGCTTGACCCGTAGAAGTATTCTCCTGCAAGTGGAGATAGGGGTTTAGCCACCCGTGGATTTTAGTAATGGCACCCCACTGTTCTCCCCACTAATCACCACCGATATTCACTTTCTGTAAGCTCACCTTATGTTTGTAAATGATGAGCTCTCCATCCTGCGTGGAATGCAGGGGCGCGTAGATACCAGTTACTTCACTGGTTTGAAGGCGTTGGAAGAGTTCCGGATGAATATTGACTCCGAGGTTCCAGGTGAGAACCTGTAAGTATAAAGTTCAAAGAGTTCAATATGTCCGATGTTCACTCTTGTACGTTCCTTTCTTGTGTTGCAGCTGGGTCCAAGGGAAGATTGTCTTGTGGCAGCTGATGGTGTTCAGGTAAGAGTCTGTATTACCCAACACTGTCCGGCAAAAGATGCGTGTGTTTAAATTGCTGGTTTCTCTCTCCTTGCAGGTGCGGCGTAAGAAGTTGCGGTTTGTTACAGAATAATGCCTCCGGTTGTTAATCAGGTAAGTCTATGGTGGAGAGGTTGTATTTGTTGGCTCTCTTGCTCACCTTATGTTTCTTTTGTCCCCTAGATGGTGGAATTCGGCGGAGAAAATGATGGAGGCTGCGCCGGATCGAAAGATGCTGTGAGGACTGGTGAGTATGGTGCGGCGCTGCAGCTGGCGATGCGACGCGTGTAGAATAATGTCCTTTTCAAGTTCGAAGACGTGATGGATCCGGAATTCAGGTAAGGATTTAAATAATATCTGTTTTCTAACCTTTCCTTCTTCTTTCTTCTATTGCTAGGAGCTCTGGATTCGAGACGGGCGTGGCTGAAGACTGGATGCTGACTGCAGGCACGGTGAGCGTTACGCTGCTGGATGCAGAATAACGCGAAGCATGTGCTGCTGTTCGGGCGTGGTTTAAATAGCCTCCAAAGTAGTTCCAGTTAAGAAGTCCCTAGAATCACACCCGAGTAAAAAATAGTCCCTGTAGAAAAATATTCCCATCCAGGCCTCACGTTGGCTTGGATTCATTTGCAGCATGGTCTGCATGTGGTAAGTAAAGTCTATGAGCTTGGCGCCTATGGCGCCAGGACTGATTTCTATTATGAGCCTGGCGCCTAAGGTGCCAGGACTGAACCCAGACAGCCCCCAGCCGGGGCTGCTGGGGTTTTATTAAATACCTGTATGCCTGCTCCTGGGGCTGATGGGCTTGATCCGGATGCCCGGGGGTAGGCATCATGACAGTTGAACTGCCTAGGATTGTTCCGGACACCACTCCCACTTGACTCTGTCCTTTAATAAATGGACCAAGGGTCGAGTGACTTCTGCGTAGTCTTCAATGAACTTCCGACTCTAATTAGTGAGTCCAAGAAAGCCTCCTAATTCTTGCAGATTGGTAGGATCTTTAATTTTATTAAGGCTTCCACCTCATTCCCCTGGGGATTAAGACCCTCAGGGGGGATCTTGTGCACTAAGAAGTTCACTTGGGTTTTAAACCACTGTACTGTCTGAAAAGACAGTTTTGCTCCTGCTTTCTGTAACTGCATCAGAACATAGCATGTTTCTGATATGTGTTCCTCCACAGTTGACCTCTTGATCAGAACAGTATCTACATAGGCCAGGTTTCCCCTTTTGCCCAAGTCAGGCATGGCCTTATGTAGAAAGATGTTGAACTTATTGCCAGAGTTATCCAAAGGGAGTTTGGGTCCGCGTGTACTGCTGCCTCCGAAGGTAAAGGGAAGCTTGAACTGGTCTTCCCTACTCACGGGTACTGTCCAGTAGCCGTTGGTCAGGACAGTGGTGGTGTACACCTTTGACCATTGGATCTGGGCCAGTCATTGATTGATGTAGGGAAGGGGCCATCTTGACATGTGGACCCGTTTGTTCAACACCCTCAGGTCTTCATATAGTCACCATTGGCCATTGGGTTTGAGTATCCCCAGTACTGGGTTGTTGAAGGTACTGTGGATCGGACAAATTATCCCACTGGATTCTCAATTCTTAATCATCTGTGTGAGTGATTCCATGGACGCGAGAGATAACCGGTATTGTTTCACAAATACTAGCACCGTCTCAGGGTCCATGGGAATTATAATTATAATAATTACTATTAGAATTATAAATATAGTTGTTCTTTTACAATGTGCTTTATACCAACCAGTGGTTTCTAAACACTGGATCGGGATTCAAACCTGTCCAGCGCTACATTGTATTGCTTCCAAGACAAACACGTTGCCCCTGAGCTATCCTTCCACCCCAAAGTGGTTGTACGAATGGAGGTGCGTCCACAGGCAAATGAGTCCACTGAAAAGATATCTTGGAATTCCAATGTCAGCTTTTGTCTATGATCTTCGGTTTCACAGGAATCAGCAGGATTGATCCTTTCCCTGACCATCTGCTTTAAACCTGGAAAGACCTTAGGCATGGTAATTTCAGCGCTATCCTCCAGTTGGGTGCAGAAATCTGTTTGGATCGTGTCAACCTGGATAGTAGGTTCCAGGGATTCGAGCTAGTGGTCCTTGACTCTGAACACTACCTCCTCCCTCCTGATGTCACAGTTCACCTCTTCCACCCGTATGCTAATGGAAACCTTCAGCATACACCGGCTAGGCAGGAGATGTTTGAAGTTTGGAGTTTCCATAACTACTTCCATGTGTAAATCAATTTAAATGTGTGAATGGTCTGATGTTATGGGTGTTTCCTGAATAAATGTTGGCTAATGAAGATCCTTCCATTATTCAGGCGTACTCTGATGAGCGCCGGCTCCTCCCTTGCATTTAAATGAATGGACTCAAGATTTCTTCTGATTTTGGACTGCTGTAAAACCTTAGAGTGTTCCCTTCCAGTGTGGATTGCCACTTAAAAATGGGAGGAAGGTTGATTTTCAAGAATGGAGAAGGGTTGCCATCACCAGTTTGTTCTCCTACAGAGATAACCGTGATGTCTGGGACTTGGTTATTCCTGAAATGGAATTCTTCTTTCTCAGTCGATCAATTTAATGACAGGTACGATTCAAGCTTACATAATTGATATTCATTTTTAATTTTATAGGCCGGTTTGTCTGGGTCCAGAGGACCTTGTTTACACAGTCGATCAGAGGTAATAACCTCCCCAGGAGATCGTTCCCCAGTGTGTGCCTTCAGGAGTCATAACTATCTCCGGATGTTTTAATCAGTGACGCCCAATTTTGATTTCCAGATTCTCAGTCCCTTAGACGGAAATGTCATTCCCACTAAAATGTTTGAGTTCTCCTGGAAGAGGTGTGAGGGGCATTGGGTGGCCCTCCCCCTGTCCTGAGTTTAATTAGTCAAAAGCCTTTCTGGATAAGAGGGTGGCTTGGGATCCAGTATCCACCAGAGCTGATAATTCCACTGACCTTGCACCTTTACTGCTGCATATAATCTGCCTTCTTTCTCCTCCAGGGTGCAGAGAAAGTGTGAGTTATTTTCCAGTCTGGTGGAAATATTGAATATTGAACTCCAGCACCATGTGATCTTGGGCAATTTGCTGTGTCGGAGATTGGGAATCTATGAGGAATAATTTACAACTAAGAATGGGAGCATTTTCCCAGGGGGCAGTTTTCATAACCTGTGTGGGGGAAGGAAACCTCAGTTTCATTTATATCTGGCTCACATTTTGGTGTTTGAATAGTTTATGGCTCTCGGTCAGTCAGCACACTTACCCTGTCCGACTCAGGGTCTTTTGGTACCCATCCTTCTTTCAGAGGGTTCCCGCTGTTTTTGAAAAGAGGGTCTGCTCATCTAACTCCTCCAGGGACTCTTCTCTTTCAAAGGGGATGATGTTGATCTCCTCCACAAAGTGGGTTCTTCTTTTGCCTGTCCTACTTACCCTTTGCTCTTTGGGTTCTAACATTTCAGGGGTAGTAGAGACACTTTCATGCTGAGAGGTTTTTAGAGGCATGGGCGTAGGACATGGGGGGGACAAATCCCCCTAACAATTTTAAGTGGGGGGATGTAATGTCATTTATCCCCCCCCCAAGAATATGTGTTTGGTGTGTCGCGCAGGGATCTGTTTTTGAAGTGGGGGGAGGGGCTGCTTACTATGTAAGATGCCCTCTCCCCCTGGCCACCAAAGCATGGGGGCAATAACCTGGGGGCAGATGGGTGTTCATCTGCTCCCAGGGAAGGGGCAAACAAAACAAAAAAAGATTTTTTTTTTTTAAACGTAGTTTTGGGTGGGGTGGGTGCGGGTGGGACCACTAGCCACCAGGGATTTTTGCAAGGGGGGTGGCCCTCCCCCCAACCCTAAGTGGATGGGGGCACTTATGTAGCCCTCCTGGGGCAGATTTCTGCCCCTAGGAAGGTGTACATGAGATGCCCTCAATCCATTTGGGGTGAGGGAGAGTGGCCACTGCAAATATTGGCAGATCCACCCCTCCCATGTCTGGGGCAGTACGTTTTGATCCCCCCTGGGGGCAGATGGCCACACACATGTGCCCATCTGCCCCTAGGGAAGGGCAAAACATAGATGCTACCTACCACACTTGAGACACTCCGTCTGCTCGCATTTGTTTTACCCGATAGGCTCAAGATGCAAACTTTTCGATACACACTAGCCCTCCTTGCACTAATAACATTCCTATTCTACAAATTCAGGACTGTTCCAGCTACCACTGACTATAGCACCTTTGAACTCATGGCCCTTTCTCCCACCATGACACAGACACCACCCCAACCACTGACAAGTCATAATGACCAATTTGAAGAACACCAACAGCCTCTCTCATTTGAGTCCATACCATGTAATACCACATCTAGAAATACAAGACTCCGAGCCAGACTTGCTAAACTCTATGAACCCCGCGCTAGAACGCTGATCTCATCTAACCGCAACAAGTCTACACCAAATAGGAGTACAGAAAAAGCACACAGTCTAAACTTCAAGACACAGAACGTACACAGGTACACCCCTGTCACAACCCATGAAAAGTTATGCACACCTCCACCCACCACCACCCCCCACTTAAAAGGTGCTCTAATCAATGTCAGATCTATGATTGCTCAGGCCACTGAGATTGCTGATCTCATCCAAACCGAAAAGCTTGACTTCTTGGCCATTACAGAATCCTGGCTTCATGCCGCTGCAGGAACTGCCATCATGTTAGCTATCCCTAATGGTTACACCATCCTAAGGTCAGACAGAAGTGAAGCACGTGGAGGAGACATAGCCCTTATTGCCAAATCTAACTTATCTGCCAGGCTAGCCCCATCTAACGACAGTAAATCCTGCGAAACTTTAACAGCTAAATTAGTTATTAATAACTCTCAAACCCTCAACTTCCACCTGATCTACAGACCCCCAGGCCCTATTGGAACCTTTGAGGAGGACATTTCTTCCATCTTATCTTACAACCTAAAAAACTCATCACAGGTTATCCTCCTAGGAGATGTTGGGCCTCATTACACGGAAGGCGGTGAGGCATGGCGCTATTAGCGCCATGGCTCATGCCGGTAAAATACCGGCACCGCAAAGGCGGAAAGGGGATTTACCGCCCCTTTTCAAGGTTGGTGGGGCGGTAAATCCCCCTTCCGCCATTGCCCTTCCCCATTCCCATTTCTGCCCCATAGGGCTCTATGGGAATGGGAAAGGCGCTCATTACGGCACCGCAATTTTGCGGTGCCGTAATTAGCTCAGAGGTCCCTTAGCGGGTTGGTTTTTAACGCCTGCAAAAAGCAGGCGGTAAAGCACCAACCCGCTAAGGGACCTCGTAGTAAGGCGGTAATGGTTAACGGTCAACGTTACCATTAACGGTGGCCGTTAACCATTACCACCTTCCGTGTAATGAGGCCCGTTAACCTGGGCTTCAATGACCATAACGACCCACACGCAAGTAGAGTGGCTAACATACTCTCTGAACTAGGCTTTTCACAAAGAGTACTTCACCCTACCCACAACAAAGGTAGAATACTTGATTGGGTGGCAGACCACAAATGCAACGCCTCCATCCTATCAATCTCCCCCCAAATTTGGACAGACCACCACCTTATAACATTTGCTCTAGAAACGGACAGACCTACTCCCACCTTAGCCCAACCTGCCCCATCTATCCCAACAAGGAATAAGAAAAACATCACCCCAGATAACCTACTCTCTCTCATCCTCCCTACACTTAATTCACTACCAGACAACTTGGACCCTGAGACTCTAGTGAACGAGTATAACAAAATCATGTCCTCTGCACTGGACTCAATTGCTCCGCTTAAAATGAGACAAAGTAAACCCAAAGGCCACCTCCACTCTTGGTACACCCCATACCTAAAATCACTTCGCACTAAAAAAAGACACTGCGAGGTCGCATGGAAACTACAACCTACTGAAGAAAATAAAAGTACTCTGAGGGATATATCTACCCTTTATAAAAAGGAAATACTGTCGGCTAAACGGGAAACCTATAACACTAGAATAGCCCAAGCCAACTCTATTATGAAGGAACTCTTCATCATTCTAAAGGAAATAGAGTCTCCTCTCCCAGTGCCAGACAACTGCGACATAGATAAATTATGGTGCACCAATATTCAGCAAGCCCTTGCTAACAAAGTGACAACTCTCCAATCCAAAGTTGTCATGAAAAAATCCTTGCTCAGCTTGGATACGCAGCCCAAGATTACCAGCACCCCTCCTAAAATTCACACTGACATTCCTCGCTTCAAGTTCTCCAAAGTATCAATTATTGAGACTGAAAAAATCATATTGTCACTCAAACCATCTAACTGCCAGCGGGACCAATGTCCAGCCCAACTGATAAAGGACGCAGCCAGAGACCTGGCTCCCTTTATATCAAAACTCATTAACGCCTCATTCGCATCAGTATCCATACCAAGCAACCTAAAAGAATCATGGGTACTCCCACTGCTCAAAAAACAGACGCTAGACCCAGACATACCCATGAATTACTGCCCAATCACCACCGTGCCATTCCTCCTAAAAATCATCGATAAAGTGGTGTACTCACAAATTCAAAAACACCTTGAATCCAACAACCTGTTAGGGGTACGGCAATCTGGCTTCCGTCCACAGCAAGGGACCGAAACAGCCCTCCTAGACCTAAAGGCGCATCAGCCTTACTTCTCCTTTTGGACTTATCAGCTGCATTTGACCTTGTTGACCACAAAATCCTCCGAAGGCACTTAGACATGACGGCACACTTCTCTAAAGAAGCCACTGACTGGATCCAATCTTTCCTCAATAATAGGACCATGAGAGTCTTCTCCACCACGGCTGCAGCAGACTCTATCCCTATCACATGCGGCGTTCCCCAAGGATCGTGTGTTTCTCCTATACTCTACAACATCTTCACTAAGCCCCTTTCAGATTCTCCTACCACTTACTGGTTATTATGACAAGGATTTGGCCTTGGTGAACCGGGTGTATCTCATCATCCAGGCATGGATGGCCATTCACAGACTATGCCTGAATGATGACAAAACTGAAATCATTATCTTGGGCACACCCTCTACCCTCAAAAAACTGAGCCCCAACTACTCCTCTTTTAACATCGATAATAACCAAATCACAACCGCTCATGCAGTAAAAACTTTGGGTTTCTACCTGGACTCCACCCTCACTTTCAACAAGCAGGTCAACGCGATGGCTTCTGCCACCGCATACACCTGCAAATTGATAAGAGCAGGCAAACCCTTCCTATCCAACAATAGTTGCATCACACTTGCGAGAGCCCTCGTGTTATCGAAGCTGGACTTTTGCAACTCGCTCTACATTGGGGCCAATAAGGAAGTTATAAAAAGAATTCAAATCCTGCAGAATAACGCGCTTAGAGCAGCACTAGGTATTCCCAGGAGAGCCCACATCACCGAACCTAGAAGAGCCAACAACTGGCTCTACACTTAGGAGAAAATCCAACTAAAAGTGGCCTCTCTTGTTCACAAATGCCTAAATAATGCCGCACCACGTTACCTCTCTGCGAGATTCATGAGAACCACACCAACAAGACTCACCAGATCTGCCCACTCGAACAACATCTCTATACCTAGATTTAAACTGTCCAGAGTCAGTGGCTGTAGCTTTCAGGTTAAAGCAGTCGAACTTTGGAACTCCCTACCACCCACCTTGCGGACAGATCAACCATACCCGACTTTCCGACATAATCTGACAAATTGGATCAAAGACGTAGACAAATAACAGACCACTAATTTGCCTGGACCCATCCCACATGCCCATCTCCTTCTGGCCTTTTTGCACACACCTACCTCCCAGCAGTTACGGCCTGCCTGAGAAGGACTGTAAATATGTGTACCATTATTCCTGCCCTTTGTGTATATTCTATGTATATATCTTGTTCTTCATTTACCACGTGATTTGTAACCAAGCTGTGAGTTTTCTTAAAATGCGCCTGGCTACCCCTGGGTCTGGTGCGCTATACAAGTAATAAAAGCAAAACAAACAAACAAATATATATTTCATAACTTGTTCTGGGTGGGGGTAGGGAGGCCTACTAGACCACCAGGATTTTTTGTGTTTGAAATGGGGGGTGGCCCCCTCCCCCCACCCTAAGTGGATGGGGGCACCTTATGTAGCCTTCCCTGGGGGAAGATTTCTACCCCTAGGAAGGGGTACATTAGATGACCACATCCATTTGGGCTGGGGGGAGAGGCCACTGCAAATATTGGCAGAGCCACCCCCCCCAAGCCTGGGGCAGTACGTTTTGACCGCCCCTGGGGGCAGATGGCCACACACATGTGCCCATCTGCCCCTAGGGAAGGGCAAAACAAAAATATATATATATATATATATATATATATTTATAAACTGGTCAAGTGGCACAGCGAGTAGAGCGCTCACTTTGACATCCGTGCAGAGAATCCCGACGGCGCCAAATTCAGCCTTTCATCCTTCCAAGGTCGATAAATGAGCACCACACACCGTGGGTAATAATAAGCAGCGCTCAGATACCTGAGGGTTCGTAGCGCTATATAAATGCCAAATTATTATATTATAACTTGTTTTGGGTGGGGGTCAGGGGGGCCCACTAGACCACCAGGATTTTTTGTTTGAAAGGGTGGTGGCCCTCTCCCCCCTCTAAGTGGATGGGGGCACCTTATGTAGCCTTCCCTGGAGGCAGATTTCTGCCCCTAGGAAGGGGTACAAGAGATGCCTCCATTCATTTGGTGTGGGGCGAGAGGCCACTGCAAATATTGGCACAGCCACCCCTCCCAAGCCTGGGGCAGTACGTTTTGACCCCCCCTGGGGGCAGATGGCCACACACATACGCCCATCTGCCCCTAGGGAAGGTCAAAACAAATATATATATATATATATACATATATATATATATATATATTATAACTTGTTTTGAGTGGGGGTTGGGGGGACCACTAGACCGCCAGGATTTTTTGTTTGAAAGGGGGGTGGCCTCTCCCCCCACCCTAAGTGGATGGGGGCATCTTATGTAGCATGAGATGCCCCCATCCATTTGGGGTGGCGGGAGGCCTCTGCAAATACTGAGAGAGCCACCCCCCAAGCCTGGGGCAGTACGTTTTGCCCCCCCTGGGGCAGATGGCCACACACATGTGCCCATCTGCCCCTAGGAAAGGGGCAAAACAAAATTAAATCAAATTATAACTTGTTTTGGGTGGGTGTGGGGGGCCACTGAACCACCATGGATGTTTTTAGTGGAAAGGGGGTGGCCCTCTCCCCCACCCCAAATGGATGGGGAGCATCTTATGTAAACTTGGGGCAAGCACTGGTTAAGTACTGCTTGGCTGCGAGTTCCTCTGCGAGTTCCTACGGCGTTTCCAGTTGTAGTGTGCTACGTGCTTCACGTGTGAAAAGAATTGTGTGGAAAGACTTTAGCCCTTTAAGAAGAGCTCCGCCTCCACCTACGACCAGATTGGTCACTCCAATATAAACAGTATGCACGCGCACCCGCACTGTGATATCTGCATTTGCCCGTTTTCAGCTTGTCAACTTGGATGGGTTATTCAATAACAGGATGCTTTTTTTTGTCGTTGGTATTGCATTTTTCTCATTTTAATTTTGGGATTGAAAGTATGCAAGTCCACTGGTCAGGGTCAACCAAAAGAATGGGTTGGATTTCTAAATGGTATTAATACATTTACATAGTGTATTGGTGTTATTGCTTTGCTGTTTCTATCAACCATTCTACTTAATGTCATTAGATTGACCTCAGACCAGCGGAAACAGGTTTTGGCATTGTTGACTATCAAATTGTGCGATTGGCAGAATTTGTCATAGCGAGCACGGGCCCAACCAATTGTCAATGCTAGCAAGTTATGTTCGCTATATAATTGCGAGATGACTTCAAATGATTGAATTCGGCCACTCAAATTAGAGTGAATGTCCATGTAGTCAATGATGCTACTCGCCGTTTCCCTGTGCCATGTAGGCCAAGCTGGGATATAACCTTGATGGGAGCCATTAACCATATAGACATTTCTGACATGAAGGCATACCAACGATTGACTTTTAGATTGTTGAGTCTGCCTTTCGGATGGATGCAATCAAGTTTGAGGTCACCCACTATGATTGTATCTGTGATATTGGGAGTGATCATGACAAGATCCAAAATTCTCATTAGTCCTGAGTAAAACACATCATCTGTTATCCCGATGGGATTGCGATAAAGTGATCAGTGCAATGATATGTGGTTGACACGTAATTTTGACTAGCTGAATATAGGACATGACAGAATCCCATTGCAAGACTGAAAGAACCTTGTTCATGTTGACCCCCACTAAGAGACCAGAAGAGGATCTACCTTTATTTCTAGCGATAGCTGGCAATAGAGCAATTTAGTAATTCTTCCACGCTGGCGTGGTTGTCGGCCACGTTTCCTGTAAGGCTACAACATCATATTGGATCAAAAAGTTACTAATAGATGTTTGGAGGTGTGAGTGCCCACGGGTATTCCAGCTTGCAATGGTGAAAGAACAGGAATGTGTTTCTGCTGATGGTTATGACATGATGGACTTTGTTGAGTTAGATGAAGACATAATTGCAGAGCTTTCATAGTTATTGGCAGTCATGTTTGCTGACTCATTTCTTGGAATCATACGAGCTGGGTCTTGTGCCACTAAAAACCCCATGTTGAAAAGCTGCATTTTTTTTTTTTTTTTAATTGAAACGTCAGCCTAGAGTACCACATTGAAACCAATGTGGCATCAGACTTTTATTACAAAATAACAACATTCATCAAAATTCGTCCAGCCAGAAGCCAATTCACGGTACTACATCGGATATTCTGAATGGGAAGAAAGATTCAGTTTCAGAGAATCATTTGCAGATCTTCAAGATTTAAGGTGTCTATGTAGTCCATTACCGCACAGCTTAGTTTTATGCTGTGACCGGCTGCTACATAGGACCACCAATCTCGGGTATTACAGTCTACTGGGATATAATCTCCTAGATGTTGCATCCTCTTTGAGGTGGTCTTCGTGCATTTGGTGATAAGATGTTCTAAGGATTCTATTTCGCTATGACAGAAGCGACATAGATTATCCTTTGCTTCTTTAAGGTGACGACCCCACATCATTTCCTTTGTTTTGATTGCATTTAGTCGAAATCTTAGAAACTGCTCGCGATGGTGACGAGATGGACAATTCGTTAAGTATCTACTTGTAACATTTAGTTTGTGTTCTCCGATTCCAGAGTCTAGGGTGGTCTTCAACTGCAAACGTCGCTCGTTGTTCTTAATCCAGCACCACTGCTCAAATTTTGTTTTTATGGATTGTGGTCTCGTCAGTAGGTCGTGCAAGGTCAGTTCGGCATTAGATAAGGTTGATATCATTATTTGTTTCCACTCGTCTAGCAGTTTCGAATTTCCTGTAGTTTTATCCCCAGCAAAGATTTCAAATGCTGGCGCTATGGGGATCAAATTCATTTTGCGTAGTACCATTAGTGATTTCCACATTACGTGAGTGTGTAGGGAATTTAAGGAAAGTTCATGTCTTATGTGGATCATCGAGATGTATGAAGGAAGCTTCAGGACACGCCGCCAGTAGATCCCTTCTAGCTTTTGCCAAAACAAGGCATCGATGTTCTAACCAGACTCTGAGCCAAAGGTAATTGCAGGAATCACCTTTTGGATGTAGAAGGTCAGGACTGGTGCTAGAGTGAACTTTCCAAAGTTTCTATTCAGCAGCTGGCCTTGAATGCTGTATTGAGTCATTCTGTTGACCATATCGACCTTCCAATGATGTTCATGCACTGAATTGTTGAATGTTATTCCCAAGTATCTGATCGGATTAACTACATCAAGTCGATTGTCGTCAATTTTCCACACAAAGGCTTTCTGTTTGTCAGTGCGGTGTTGACCGATGATGACAATCTTGGATTTTTCGATGTTCAGCTCCAAGTCATTTTTTTTGAGATAATCATGAAGATTTGTTAACTGGTGTTGCAGACCTATCTGTGTTTGGTCCAACAAAACCACGTCATCAGCATAAATTATGCATCCTATTTCATTATTGTTCAATTTCGGTGGAAAACAACGCACATCTTTACGATATGCTGGAAGGTCAGAAATGAACAATTTGAAAAGTTCAGCTGCTAGTGGGCATCCCTGTTTCACACCTGAGTTTGTTGAGATCGGCTTAGATAGTAAGCCTTGATTGTTTAATCTTATTTTGATGGTAGTCTCTGTGTGTAGAGCTCTTATTGGTGCAACCAGGTCACTCGGACACTTCCAATTTATTAATTTTTGCCATAGTTTACTGCGATTTACGCTATCAAAGGCACCCCTCAGATCGATGAGTGCCAGATGTAATCTCGACTTTGCTTTTAGGCTTTCAAGTTTTAATATATTTATTAGCAGCAGGTTTACCTCCACACCTACGCCTTTTGTGAAGCCTGTTTGCCGGATGTCAAAGATTTTCTCTTCTATGGACCATGCCGTTAGCCTTTGTCGTAAAAAAGAGGCGAAGATTTTTCCAATGGTGTCCAACAGGGCAATCGGGCGATAGTTGGTTGTATCAGCCCGGTTGCCCTTTTTATAGATTGGCACTATGATCGCCACACGCAAAGAATCTGGTATCGTCATTGATATGGACAGGCGAGCAAATAATTGTACAATAAAGATAGCCCATTGTTGTTCATTCTTCTTCAGCATCATGTTGGATATTAAATCTGGGCCTGCTGCATGCGAGCTTTTGAGGGCCCGTATTTCAGCTCTGATATCTTCCACAGTTATTTGAAGATTCCAAGATGTTAAATCATTTATGGGTATTCTTATGTCTTCATTAGATGGTTTGTTGAAGATGTTAGTAAAGTGTTGTTCCCATGTATCGGCATCAATCTTATTGGATGGTATTTGATGATGTCTCGAATTGCCTGTATTCAGGATTATCCAGATTTCCCGTAAATTCTTCTGAATTAGATGTTTCATCAGATGCTCGGCTTTGTCTTGCTCAATTGTTAGTTTCTGAGATTTCAACCAGTTACGATATGCTTGGCGACGCACACGTATTGCGGCTTTGATTGTAGTTGTCGCGCTGGCTGAATTACAAGACTTCTTTAGGGCTCTAATGTCGCGTCGCATAACCTGTTTAGCTTGAGTCAGGATTGTGGACGAAAGATGTTTGTGAGTTGCGCCCATTATACGATTAGCAGCTTTAGTTGTGATAAAGTCCAGAAGCAAGGGAGCATAATTCACAGACAGATCGCTGTCCTGACAAAATTGCTGGCGTAGTTTTACGATCTTGAGACTGTCAATTCTAAGACGATTACCGCCGGTATTTACAGAGATTGTAGGTTCGTATGATCTTTGTTCAAATGACCATTCTATCGTACAGGCCAGTCTGAGAAGCTTATGATCACTACTTGGCATAGTTCTTATTGACAGTGTCAGATCGCTTTCAAATAGCTGTTGAGATACCCAGAAGTAGTCAATTATTGACTGCGCATTCCGAGATGACCATGTTGACTGAGGGGGTTGATCCCTTATAGCTTGGCCATTTACCATGAAGCAGTTTCGATTCCGTAGTGCCTGGCTCCACTTGAACTCTCGACTTTTTTCTTCGTCTCGAGTTAATCGTTTAAACGTCTTCGTGACAAGATTGTGTTTAAACCATGAGCAATTTAGATCACCTGCACAAATTATGGATAGGTTCTTATTGACGGTTAGTGATTTGTAAATACAAGATGTTATTGCGTTTATAAAATTTTTGGTACTGATTTTGTTCGGATTCCAATATCCGTTTAAGACAAGCAAATGTTTCCTTGTGTCTAAATTTTCATCTGTTGTCTGAAGCAGTGCACTTTGCACAAAAGGATTGGGATTAGAGGAATCAACAAGGCGCCACCTGGTGTTTATTTTAATCATCATTAATAAACCAGAAGAAGGTCGCCCCTTTAAATTTTTGATTGCTGGATTTAATAATGTCAAAAAGCCATCTCGTGACGGAGGGTCGCATAACCAGGTCTCCTGCAGACAGATGACGAAGACTTTTTCTAAATCAGCGTCAAATTTGTTGAATAGGTGAGCAAATCCTCGAGTATTCCAGGAGATGAATTCACGAGTACACTTGTTTCCGGTCCCTGGTGGCTAGCATCGTTCAACGACCTTATTATGGTTAGTGATTTTCGCAGAGTGGGTGTTATTTAATCTTGGGTTTTCCTTGGTGGTCGTGGCTCTGCGTAGCTCAGCACATCTTTGCTTTTGCGTTTCTTGAGAAGTTTTTTGTCCGCTTATATTCGACCTATCGAATCTTGTGCTCGTAGGTTCCACAGAGATATCGAACCCAAACGCTAACAATTCCTCTGAGGCTTTCACGATTGTGTTTCGAACTGAGACCGAGGTGATATGTAATAGAACCTGGTCACAGCGTTTTTCTGTTGCATACTCAACAATTCGTATGTCTTCAGACAAGATCGTTCGTAAGGATGGAATGCAGGCAAATAATTTCAATATATTATTGCGATTCAGGTTTAGATCACGATCTTCTCGATTTAGATTTTGTAGTCTCAATTTACAGTTCGTAGGACTTGGGCCGTTTCTTAGGGATGAGGAGGCATGAAAGATGTAGCGAGCTTGCTTCTTTTCTTGGAAGCGTGTGTATTTGGGATTCAGCCGCGACAGCCGATTGGGGGATGGCCTCAAATTCGTCGACCCATTTTTGTGGTTCATGTCTTCGTCCACATCAAGGTTTATTCTGTGTGGCAATTCGTGATGAACATCATCAGGCGCCACAATAGGGACAATAATGGGGTTTCCAGATGCGGCGTCGTCGGAGTAGGTTGAGAGATTGCAGAGATCGATTTCTGCGTCCGATGACTTACTCATACGGCTTTCGTAGTCTGATTCCACTCTTTGTCGTTTGCTCACTGGAGCAGTGAGACGCCCATGACCTCCAGGATCGTTTTCCGCATAAGCAATGTTTTCTTTGCTGGACTTTGGCAATTCTGTTCTGCTGGATGGAGCAGACCTGTTTTCTGGCATTGCATTTCTGATGAATTTCTGTGACATCGCGTTGCTAGCGCGTTTTTTGGTAGCATATATTCCCTTCCCAAAAGCTGCATTTTAGCTTTCCAGATTGTGTTCAAGACTACTCCTGAGGGAATCCAAAGCTTCACCACAGAACACGTGGAGTCGGATAAGAACTCTATCTGTTCAATACCTCGAGAGCAGATATCTTCTAGTTCCACTACCTCTGAAAAGATGTTAAGTACACTGCGCCTGTTCAAGTCATATGTTTTAAATGGTCCCTCTCGACGTTTCAGAATCAAATATTGGCAGTTGGAATTGTTCGAAATGGAGTGTCGTGCAATGGCCACAGGTATATCTTGTAGTTTAGTGTTCGGGTGCACGTTATCAGGTCTTAAACCAGAGAAATTAGAGGTCGAATACTTGGGTATGAGGGAGCTGTCTATTCGATTAATGGGTAGTGAGTGTTGTGGTGTGGGCAGATTTATTTTGCTCGCATTAGGTAGAAGCCATTGATGTAACTGCGGGTCAATCCTAGAAGGAGCAGGCACAGGAGTTTTTGGAATTGGTTGACTCTGTTGTGATAAATATGTGTCAACCGCTCTACGTAAGTGATCAATTGTAATGTCAGAAATCTTGTTTGCGTTCATCACTGGGAGAGCTATGGGTTTGATGCACTATAGATCGGGTAGGTTTTGTTCCTTGGGCAGTATTGCCAGAGGGTACCTTTCTGATTAATCAAGCTCTCGGATTAACGGCATCCGAGGGTGGATATGAGGGTGGAAGAAAGACTGGTACTATAATATCCCACAAAGGATCCCGGGGAGGTAGGGGCAACTCCCCTGTACCAGTATTAGATGGAAGAGTTGACGGCACAGTTGTATTGCTAGATATGGCTGTTTGGGCCAAGTTTTGCGTGGTCCTTTCTTTTTGTATGTTCGATTTTAAAGGTTGAAAAAAGGACTTGACAGATTTTTGGCAATGTTGCATATTTGCTTGTTTTTTCTTTTTTCTTTAAAACGGGGTCCGCTTCTTTACCACCTTGGTTTGGTCTAACAGTCGGGAGGGAAGATACGTCGCCACTTTTTTGCCAGGCACTGGAGTAGGAGACGGGATGGATACAACAGACTCAGTCGGATTTGGCGAGTTGGGAATACTTATCCAAGAGTCATGTATTTGTGAGGTGTGGGGAATCGTTTTGCCCTCCACTCCTGCTGTGATAATGTCTTTGAACAGGGTTAGGACCGCTACATTGGGCAATTGTTGAGGCATTGGGGAGCCTATGGTGATAATTGAAGCATTGTCGAGAGGCGCCGGCGCCTCTGTTGCTTCAAAAATCAAACCGGAGCTTGGGCATGATGGTTGTGTTTTTGTCCAAAGTAGAATTTGGTCAGTTTGAATGGCTTGCTTGTGAACTTTCGCGTCCAGCCCTTCAAATAATTTGAAAAGGCTCTGTAGCGTCAAGTTCATAGCCGTAAGGGCCGCATCGACCATAGGGGGAGCTGGTGGAAGGGAAGGGGTAGGTATGTCCGCGGTAGGAGCTTGCAGCCTCCGGGGAGTGGGATAGACAAATGAAACAGAGGTGTAGCTCGTTACAGGCGTTGAGCCTACAGAACTTTTTTGGGAGAGACGTGAGTCAACAAGCATTGAAGTTGGACACTCACATTGACGCGCGTAGATGGAAAGGTCTGGCTCTGAATTACAGGGTGAGGACCGATGATCTGGTTGAGGCATAGGTTCAGGCAGCGCGGGTGAAAGACCCGGAAGCGGGGTATGAAGCATAGTGAGGTCTGAAAGAGGCCGAGCACAGCCCGCTGAAAGTACCTTTAAACTGTGAAAATGAGCCGGCAGCCTGCGTGTTAATAGAGCTGAATTCACAGGAGTTAGTGTAATCGATTTATAGGAGGCGCATGTAGCGCGGCTTAAAGCAGTTGTTTATAGCAGTTGTTACAGCAATCTGAAATTCTTTTGTAATTTGGGGCATACCAGTTTTTAAAGTCTACACCATGACGATAGCACCACTGTGATATACACACAAGACAATAAGGTAACAACAGTTAAAATAGAGGTATGAGGAAACCTCACTTGAAAGTAAATGTAGCATGGAGAAAAAGCTGGACTGCAAAAGGGCTCCAGCAAGAAACGCTGGCCACTGGCTGCGCAGCTAAGCAGCCAAGCAGTACTTAACCAGTACTTGACCCAAGTCCGCGCGCGCGTGTTGCGTACTGTTTATATTGGAGTAACCAATCTGGTCGTAGGTGGAGGCGGAGCTCTGCAAAAAGGGTAAAAGCGATCAAAAATCAAACAAAGTCCAAGCACTGTTGAACAAAGACTCTGTTATATGAGCGTATATGTGAGGCCTCACCTTCTTAAAGGGTTAAAGTCTTTCCACACAAGTCTTTTCACACGTGTAGCACGTAGCAGCAGACGGCAAGTGGAAACGCCAGAGGAACTCGCAGCCCAGCAGTACTTAACCAGTACTTGCCCCGAGTGCGAAGTTACAAGGGATTGAATGGTGACATACCGAAATCACCAAAAAAGGCCTTGGCACTGGGGGGGAATATACATGGCAGTTAAGGGGTTAAGACTGTAAAGCCCCAGAGAGGATATCATTTGTAAGGTAGCTCAGTTAGTTAATGCTCCAAATGAAGATTGTGCACAGGAATATGTAACACCTGTGTTCAACACCTGGCTTAATCTTCCTGTGGGATAATAGGCAGAGTGAATGCATTTAGCTTCCGATGCAACACAGCATTTTCCAGGTCAATTGGTTCAGAAAAAGTGGTGGAAAACACTATTACTGTCGATTTTTCTAATTGACCAGATTTTCATGCATATTCTGGGTGGTGTTCGGGAGCCGAGTGCACACACCAGGACCCCCTGTATTTCCCGCTCCACTAGACAAATGCGGCCTTACTGCCAGCATGGATTCTCATGCTGGAAATGAGGAAAGGGATTCCTCTGGGATCTGCTTGGAAATGAAACCTGGTAAAAGCGGGCAGTGTCCAGAAGAAGCCATTGTTAATTCTGCCCGCAATCGCTAATTGCGCGAGGTAGTTACACTCTTCCAAAGTGGAAAAGCAATTTGATTTCACCTGCCATTTACACTGAAATCTTCCATTTTGTGACGGAAAAGTAAAAACGTGCGCCAATGGAAGTGGTCCACTCCATGCCGTTTACTTTGTGCCTTGATGCCTGGGGGTTTTGCGTGATGCTACGCATGTAATAAATAAATAAATACATTTAACATGACCCCAGATAAATGGCAATTCGTGATCAGAATGAGTGAGCATGGCATGTCGCTGGTAAGAGGGTGTCCTGTGCTTCTTGAGTGTGTTGGCAAATGCCCTTAATTGTCATCTCGTGTTAAGCAGGTGCTTAAACCCATCAGTGTGGATTGTTCAATAATAAGTCGACAGGTATTTCAAATGGCCAATTTCGCTCTTTGGGTGACATTGTCAAAGTGGGAGAATGTTGCCCAGCATGTGCCACTTTCTCTGTGGATTAAATTGTGCCCACCCCGAGGAAGAAGTGTGAAAAACCCACAAGGGCACTGTGCCCTGCTCTTTCTGTGCGTGTCTTCCCCACAGGGCGACAGATACCAACTCAGACATGGCTAAGTCTCAGGTGGCAAGCCTGTACCCTAGTTGATGTGGCAAAGGATTCCAGACTTCTGAGGCTGATAACATTAGTTTATTGGAATTGTGAGGAACCTGTTTCGAGATACTTGTTAAATCGAACTCTGCGCCCTCTATGTCAATCCACTCACTGTGGTTTATAGGTCGCATTAACTTAGGTAACAATGGAGTCCTTGGTTCCACTCCTCCATTAGGAAAGAACAAGTTTGGGAAGGTTACCCTTAAGTTATGTTCATGCGCCGATTTTTTAAAATTCCATTTAAAAGAAAAAGAAATCACACGCCTTTTGTGTTTGGTTCACACAGTGTTGATTTTTATATATGTTCAATGCCCTTTAATGATGACACGTGTTTCGACGTATAAAATGTCTTTTTCAAATCAGGTCTACAAATCAAATAAATCCCAAAATATTCGATCACAGTCAATTTGACAAAAGTAATACGTGATTGATTGCAATTTATAATCATTGCCAAGTTTAAAGTGAGTAGCGAAACAAAACCATCAACAATAAATGTTTCAAAAAAGAGAAGAATCAACCGTTATTTGTGCATAAATACAGTGAAAAATTAGATAGAGGTGGCCATTTTAGGGAGGGGGGAAGGGTAGGAGGTTGTGGGAAGTCAACAAATATGAAAAGAGAAAAGCGAGAAAAATCAGTGATAAATATGATGTAGAACTTAGTTTAAGAACACAGTCACCTTGTCTTTAGATGACTGTCAATTGTAAAAAACACACCAAGCAACAATCTACTAGCACATCTTACCCAGTAATTATAGATGCACCAAATAATCTTCACAGCATCCTCCTCCAGTCATGGGATAATCCCTGTTTTCCTACGGGAGAAGCCCCCACACAGCATAAGTAAATGTATACGTATTCACACACTGAAATATTGTATGTTGTTATCGTTTTCCTCATGTACGCGTGTTAACCCTTGTTCAGGCAAATATAACTCTTGAATCCTAATTCACCATAAATGCCTAATGATGTTTAATCTCTAACTTGTCACGTGTTACTTGAAAAGCTTGTATCAAAATACACATAATTCATTGTAAAATTACATTTCCCAAAAAATGTCGGCACGAAAATTAAATGAAATGATGGCTGCATCAGTTTCTCTGTCATTGTAATGGTGGCCGTAGGGCTGAAGCCGCGATACGCGTGTACAAGTAAAAGTAAAATAAGGGGAATTTTGATGTGACTATTCACAGGCAAGGCCCACGATGGTCCGCATACATCTAATCCATGTAAAAGTGCTTTTAAAGCGGGTCTTGAGGTCCGTGTAAAACTTACCTCTGTCCTCCTCGATCTATACCTTTCTGTCCTCGTTCGAGTTTGTCCACCGGCTCCATGTTTGTTATTGGGTTACGTTGCTAAGCAACCTAGTCCTTCTACTGTTTCTATCTTGGCCGCCATGTTTTGGGCTAGTGTGCTCTAGTTCTCGTTGGAAATACGTGTTTCTTCTACCCTTTTTTACTATAACATGTTTTAATGAGGTGCTACGCAAATAATTAGTTTAGCCTGACCTCGTCGGTATGGCTAATGTGGTAATTTTTATAAGCAAGCCATACTTTCAACCTCATTTTCTCTACCGAATCAAATTAATGAATTGCAACGTATGTTTTTAGTTTATCACCTCCTTACGGATTGTTAAAAATAGAAAATCAGCGCCCCGTATTGAGGCTGAATAGCTCCCTCTAAATTGTTGAATTTAACTCGGATTGGCCCTAAATGTATGGACAAATGGTCCAATTGAATCCTTATGATATCATAATCGTAAATCTGAAATCTTTAAATGCAGTGGTTCACAAATTTGTTTCCGATGGGGCCAATTCCTAGATTATTGGAAAGAACAGAGTTGGGTGGAATGAAACTTGTATTAGTCGATTTCTCTTGTGTGGTCACTCCGAATGATGTCTCATGCCATAGAGTGCCACAATAAGGGGTGGGGGGTTGATGATTCACCTGTTGTAACCAGACTCTTTTGTATATATGTCCAGTGAAAATTGGTATACATATTCTCTCTTATGAAACAGATGCACAGGTCAAAACATTAAAGACATTTTACAAAAAGGAATACATCTCGTTGTCCGAGTTTAAACCTCTTTGCACTGTGCGGAATGACCAGATCATGCTGGCTTCTTCCTGCCGTAATTTTAGTTCATGATTTCCTCCTCTTGGTCCCAGGGTTACTTTCTTCAAACCCACAAATTTTAAAGTTCTTTTGTCATTGCATTGATGTTCCTTTTGCCAGTGTTGGGCCAAGGGTAAGTTAATGTTTTGATTCCCTATGGATGAAATATGTTCTCTTACCCTTGTCCTTAATTCTCTTATGGTGCTCCCTATGTAGATTTTGTGAGAAAAAGGGGCGCATCAACATAACTTAAGGGTAACCTTTCCAAACTTGATAACATTAGTAACATTGAGTTACATGCCACCTGACAGGTATGTGTGATAAGGTTGCAAAGCAGAGCTGTTAGTGGGCAAAAGCAGGAGACAATGTCTGCCCACCCTCAAAGGGTACGTACAACCAAAAGTAATAGGCCCCTGACCCATCATGGCGGTAGGGGCCAGGCTCCAAACCAGGGCAAGAATGCCCTCCAATCATCCATGCCCACGAGTAGGGTACCCCTCGTGCTCCAGGAACCCTCTTGAGCAACCGCTGTGCTTTCCAGGTGACACTAATGTTATTTAAAGCATAAGTCTAAAAGGAAATCGCTTAATTGCAGCTGGAAAGTAGCTGCTGGCGTGACCAAAATGTATTCACTAAGTGTGACATCATCCCCTTGATTTATAAGCAATATGTGTGTTCTTGCCTTTCTTCATCCACTGAATTACTGTTAGAAACAAAGGCGAGAGTTGTGTCTCTTGTGTAGGCATTAGGAAGGCAGTTGCCAGCCTCTGGCATAATATGCCCATGTTCTTCCAATATTGGCTAGCTGTTGCCCTCTTATGGCCAGGTAGAACCATCATGGCAGTGACTGGCAAATGCCTTTCCCCTGCAGACAGAAAAGCGGAAGTAAGAGGCCAATTCAAGACACAGAACAAATAGAAGTTAAGACAGACTTCCATTGCCATTGCTGTGTTAGGGAGAATATGTTGAGTGTTCAAGCAAGGAGGTATGTATTAAGCAAGCAAGCAGTGAGACAAGGGAGAGGCAAAGAAAGGCCAGAGGGTCTCTTTGAATAATGTAACAGGGCAGAGGACCCATGCTCTGCCGTCCTAGTAACATATGAGAGAATCAAATAAATCAGGTTTTGCAGCAAATGTTAAACGAGAAAGGAATAGAGTCCAGCTCTGCATTCAGAATAACAAAGGCAATGAAAGGCTAGGCTCTGAAGCCAGCATGAGATGCAATAAGAGGGACCAGACTCATCGTGAGAGGCTGGCCCGGCCCTCGCAGGGGCGCTAGAGAGGCAGCCCACATAGCGGGCTGCCCCTCTGGCCACCCCCCTCCGTCCAAATACACCCCACCTACTAGGCATCCCCCGGGTCCGAAACATCTGGCCGTGGACCTGGGGAGTGCTTATAAGGGGGTGGGCTTGCGATCGATCACCCTCCTTGTTTGCTGTACCCCCGCCGGAGGACAGTCAAAGCAGCAAAATCACACACCTTGTCCCACTACTCCCATAACAGGGCTTAATTGGATGTACAAACAAGATTTCTTTTTTTTTTTATTTTAATTTTTTAGTTGTTTTTGTCACGAGAAACTCGAGACCTTTCAACTTAATAATACATCAAAAAAAGATACAATAGTAAAATGGCAAAAGAAAAGGAAAGATAAAAAGAAACCTCTCTCACTGCCTTCCCAAAAAAGCTGAAAACCACCTTGTTTAACTAATTCCCCTTCCTTCATGTCCCTATAGCAATTTGATTGGGCCGGGTTGGGGGATCCCTTCTGCCTTCCATTTTGCATGTTGGCAGGATAGTTACTTTTAGGTACCACAGTCTCCAGATCCAATTGAGGGGTATTTATTTATTTATTTTCTTTATTTATTGTTCACTTATTAGGGAAAATAGGGTGGAGACAAGGGAAGGTAGACAATGAATTACAGCAAGGAAAAATAAATTGCATTATTAGTACAAACAAATAGTGAGAATAGAAGAAAGGGGAGACAAACCTACTATTCCTTGTGAGTGTTCAGAACGATCAGGTGCCGACGGGGGTAGGGCGAGGAGTAAGGTGCTTTGGTGCTCATAGAGAAGTGCACTCGGTAAGTGCTGAAAAGAGACGAACATAAGTGCAATAGTCAATGAATGGGGGAGCCAAGCAAGCGCCGTATAAAGAAAGACAGCAGCTGGGATGAGAGATTTGGGGGGTCAAGACCCCTGAGTATAAATAAGGGCCTTGCACATCAGTCACAATGCTGTAAGATTAACAGGGAAGAGAGGAAGAGCCTCTGCCACCTTCGCAGCAGCAGGGGTGTTCGATGGTTTGGGATTTTTGAGGGGTTGTTTACTCTCAGTGGGGGTCTGGTCCTCATAGATCCTGGTGGCCTGTTCAATCACATAATCTGGGGGTCTTCTGCTTGTCAAAATCATGCACCAACTGAGTCATTATGTATTTGGGGACACGTGAAAATATGTAGTTATGAACTCCATACTATTTGTGTTCACCCGCCAAGATAGTCTGCACAAATGCCATCTTTGGCTCCTGTACAAACTCCCAAGGCACCTGATCCTCCCCACATTGCAGATTGTATGCAGCCTTACGGGTCTCTTGTAGGTTCCTTTTTGTAGACCATTTACAATGATTGTGTTCCTCCAGTCTTGAAAAGAAACTAGAGTACTCAGGAGAGAACGTCCATTTCACAACCTCCATAAAATGTACGTCAATTTTTAAATCATTTGTTTATACAACTCTAGATGTTCACAAACTGAATACTTAGCGTTTTTATGGTAAAGGGTCATGAAGCTCTTTATGGCCTTGATCTGTCTAATGGGGTCTTTGACACAACCCTTTCTTTGTTTCCCTGTCTTCCTTTTTCTCAGCACCTGAGTCCATTCACCTTTTGACTCAGTGCTGCTATTCCCTCTCTTCTAGGTGATCCCTCTCTCTCTATGAGACTGGGAATAGCTTCCAGAATCATGGGAGCCGGCATCCTCTTGTCTGTGCCTCTGTGAATTCTCAGGATAATTTCACTTGTAGTCATCTTGTAGTCATCTTTTGCCACAGGATAATACTCAATCTCTTCCTCAGACTCAACTGTGTAGTCTCGCCCCTTACAAACAGCCTGCAGAAATCCAGCCCTTTCCCTGAATGTAAGGAGGTCTTTAAGATGCTGGGCTAAAGCTTTGAATGTTCTTTTCCAGCGAAGTGAGCAAGGAGGTCTCTCTGCGATCTCATTTTTTTAAAGGCCAACTCCCTCATTTTCTCATGAAGGGAGTTTTCATGGTCTGAAGTACTCACTGGATTATTCCTAACTTCTTAGGACACACTGGTCTGGCCAACTTCCCTTCTGTGTCATAGAGGTGAGTACTTACAATCTCAGATATGGACTCTCCTTCTGCATCATTTTGGCTAGGCCTGGGTAAATCTAGGTGCCCCCTTTTTCCTTCGGCTTTGTAGGCATTCGCAGTCGGCCCATAAAAAGTTGTGGTTAACTGGCATGAGGTTCCTGATGGGGAGGGCATCACCCTTGGATCAGAGGGTCCTTTCCCATATCCTGATTGGTCACAAGGACTCAACACCTGTTTGTAATTTTCATTTTCATTTGCTAAATTTTCACACCTGCTTCTCTCTGTCTGTCCTTTTTTCCTTATGGTGTTCAGAGAGCTGGCCTTTTAACTCTGAGGCCAGGGCCTGATTGGCCTTGAGCACTTTACATCGCAGTGGGGAAGGAGGGGTGGATTATGGTGGCACGAGAGCCCAGAATGAATTGTTAAAAAATATATATATATTGTTTTTTTTAGTTTTTTTTAGATTGGAGGAAATGGGCAGGGGCGGCTCACATGGTCGAACTGGACCATGAAACTGTTACAGGCACCAGTGAAAAAGCGGCCACCAGTTGCAAATGGATATTCATTCCTTTAGTCACAGACTGTTTGAATAGTACCCATTGGGGGTGATTTTTGTTAAAATGTAATCAATTGTGATATTTAAAGAATACTTATTCAGCAACCATGGTCATAACTACTAGCTGCATAGCGAAGTAACTCATCAAACTGTCACACATTGGCCAGAAAAGTGGCCCATTTTGACTGTCCTACACTAGCATTTTGCTTTTTTTGTACGGACATAGCCCTATTGCCCTATAGGCCAGACTGAGCCTACCGGCTCATCCATAATGGGCGAGGGGGCGTCCACCCAGTGGCCCCCTCACCCATTATGGAGAAGTCGAGGAGCAAGCCCAGTGAAACACTGAACACTCCCTCTGCTGCTTTTTCCAGCTGAGGGAGTGCTCTTGGGCTGGCTGAACTGTGAAAGGGAAACAATGTTTCCCTTTGACGGTTCAGTTCCCCAGCTGCACATGCTCACTGAGCCATGCAACGATGGGGACGTTTTGCTTCGGCAGCCTTGCATAGCTCATTGGAAATGCTGGCTGGGGCATTTCATGTCTGTATGTGCTAGGGGGAGCTCCTGTGCCTCCTCACACATACAGACAGAACAACATGGAGCAGGGCATTTCAGCACCCACACGCAGGCCACTGCAGATGGTACGTTTATGTTCATTTATTTTTTATTTAAATATGTGAATGGAGGCATGTATGCTTGTGTTATGAGTGAGTGTATGGTGATAGGTGCTTGTATGAATGATAGAGTGATTGCTGTGTGAATGTGTGTGTGTGTGTGTGTTTTGGTCCGTTGAGCTGATTTTGGCTAGTGGGGGTAGAGGGGGGAAGGAGGGCTGTACAACAAAGGCATTTTAAAAATGCTTTTGTTCCACAATACCGCTACCCACCTCCCAAAATCGGCTCTCCTTCTGAGGCACTGTGGAGCCCAGGGGACAGGGATGGTGTTTTTTTTTTACTGGATATCTATCATTGATGTCCAGTCAAGAATACCATGCTTTTCAGCTTGGCCCCCCAGTGCCAATTGCAAGCTGTTTGGCTTTGTATCTATTTTATTAAAGTATTCTCTAAAATGCAACATTTTAAGCCATTATTTAAAATAAAATTCATTGTTTCAGAATCCCTCACTGCACTCGGTCGCTCTTGCATTTTTGTGGGATATATTTATGCCACTGGCCCTCGCACTGTGTTGGGAGCAGGGTGGGGGGAGCTCAGGGACTGTGGTGGGAGCAGGATGGGCGGGAGCACTGGGATAGTGGTGGGATCAGGGTGGGGAGGACCCAGGGTCTGTGATGGGGTGGGGAGAGCCAGGGACTGGGTAGGAGTGGGATGAGGGAGCCCAGAGACTCTGATGGGAGCAGGTGGGGGAGCCCATGGACTATACTGGGAGTAGGGTGCGGTGACGGCTCACAATAGTTCATAGCCATTGGTACATACTGTCCATTTGACATTTTGGGGGAGACTGGCCTGCCCACATTTTGCTCAGGGGGTCCCAGGCTAAAAAAGTTTGAAGACCACTTCTCTAGGCCATTTATCGATCTCTGAATTCCCTGATTTCATTCTGACTTGACTCATTTTCGTTTTGTTCGGCCTACATTGTGCGCACATATTAAAAGTGGTTTGCTTTCAAAATAGCAATCTCTTTCTCTTGCCTGTTTCTACACTGCGTTGCCTGTAGCAGGTCAGCTTCCCCTAGCCTCATACGCTCCATGCGTTCTACATTTTCTTGCATTTTTCCAGTCAGTTGCTGAGAACCTGACTGGCTCTTTTCTGCATCTATTTATAACTGATGCACATCCTGTGCAAGGACACTATTCTCTTGGTTCAAGAGGTATTTTTCTGTTGTTTTAAAGTATGCACCTGCTGATACATCTGATCAAAGTCATTTTGTGTATCAACCCCTTTTATAATTAACTGACTGTCTTCTTTTTTCAACTCCTTTATATGTAATTGAAAGTTTAAAATAAATATTCTTATCGTCTACCTCATGTTGCACTGTGCTCACATTTTGCACACACTCTTTATGTGCATCTTGCAGTGTATAAAACTGTTTTTCTCTTGCTGCTGGGTTTTTAACTCATTTTTGAGTTGTTCCATGAGGCTTTCTTGTTTGAACTCAAGCTAATGGCTCTGCTGTGCTTGATCTTCTAACTATTTCAGTTCTTTCTGCGCCTCATTTAGAATCTCAGTCTGACTCCACGCACAAGCCTCACTCTTCTGCACTCGTTCTTCCATTAACCGTATGTGGAAGTATAGATAAGTTCCGAGCTGAGCCTTTTGGCTCAGTTCATCTTGATTATTTCAGGTCATTTAAAATGCCTCTAATGCTTTGTGGCATATCCCAACTTCACACTAGAGGTCACTTCCTTCTGATGTGACATCTTGCATCATTTCAGCTTGCCGGATCCCTTCATCCGCATCTGTCCACCAACCACAAATGAACAGCGTTGTAAGGAAGTGTCTCCTGGCATCATCTACTTCAATTGTATTCATTTTAAAAAATGGCCCTTTTTGCAATGTTTGTAGAATTTCCTTTACACAGGGGCAACAATCATCCTGTTCCCGCTTAATATCCACTCACAATGTCAAATCAAAATCACTTCTTACTCAATCTTAATTTATCACCTATAAACCTCCCTGGAAATCAGAGGTCATGTCCTTGTAGCACTTTAACAAGTCAAAGATGACTTTCCCTCCACCTTAATGCAATTACATCAAGATGAATAAACTGTCACAATGCACTTGTAATGAGTCAAAAATGTCCAGCCAAATCCCGACCACAAGCCCCCAATTTGTAACAGTTTATCGAGAGGCCACCGTCAACATGGGGAGTTCTTTCACTCCCCAAACTAGGTGTAACACAATAAATGGTTAAATGTCAGTTCTTTATTCAGCTCTATTTCCAATTTATCTAATACCCTTGGATCCCTCCCCCTAAGCTACCAATCAGCCAAGAACCAGGCTGGTGTACAGGAAATATATTTGTATTTATTTGGGTTATAGGTAATAGAAAATCACACTAAAATGTCACACCCCACTTTACCCATGGCACAACACAATCAACTCCTCTCTACATAAAGCACAATTTGGTGGGGAAAACTTAAATCACAATATTTGACTTTAATACAAATTTAAAAATAAATTAACATCAACTCTGGTCCCTGAATAACATCATTTTACATTTGCAATGCTGTACAATTTCAGGTTTCCTGTGCGCTTAAAAGGCTAGCAGTAAATAAACACAGGGTGACTTGGCAGTGGGTATTTCAGAACCCCATCTACTTTGGTCTGCGTTGGGGAAGTCAGGCAGACAAATCTGGATGAATTAAGAATTTGGGATTTCAGATCCCCCTCCACTTGAAGGCCTCTGTTGTGGAAGCTGGATGGTAAAAATTGGGATTATTTGGGAATGTTAGAATCAGACCCCCCTCCACTTAAAGGCCTGTGTTGGGGAAGCTGGAAGTTTAGGGATGTTTTTAAGTTTAGGGACAAAGACACCCTTATTTCTAAAAGAAGTCAGGATTAACCGTCAAAATATGATTACCCAATTACATTACAGTCTATAGTTTTCAGCGCACACTGGAAATTAGCTTTGTTAATTTTGAATTTTAAAAAAATGTACCCATGTTGCGCTGCCAGTGGGAATTTATCAAATAATATTTTTTAGTTAAAATAGGGTAAGGATCTACACCGTTGTGCCCCCCTCAGCCCACCGCCACCCAGGAAAGTATTTAAGGCCAGCAGATTCCCCATCTTTGGGTGGCAAAGGGTTCAAATCTGCTTACATTGAAAACCTCTGTTTAAGTTCAGGAATACCAGCAGCATCTGAAGACCCTCTGGAAGGACAGGGTCTGGTCACTCCACTCTCAAGGATGGTCCCCAGCACTCCACCATAGGACCCAGACAGCGTTTATGCCTTCCCAGCAATGGACAGCACCACCCAGATGCACTCTCAGCAAAAAATCACCTTTTGGTGTTTCTTTGTGGCTGTCAGTTGGTAAATTATAGCAAATCTTCCTTTCTCACATAGTGCATCCACTTTATATAGCAATGATGACACCATCAAGATTTCAAATTTGGGCAGTGCCATGCAAGAGTTCCTGCAACCAGATTGGACAGTTACCCTTCTCTCTCCTCCCAAGTCCAGCCTCTCTCTATGGATTGGTTTAGGAGTCTGGAACAGACATATGGCAACTTCCATTTAGATCCCATTTTGTTACCATGTCAACTATTTTGCAAAAATGTGTTATGTGGCAAAACTTCAGAATTGACTAGTAACTGCCATAATATATATATTTTCTGATTAAGCTAATTGGGGAATTTAATAAAACAACAGCCGTGTCTGCACCATTTTGCACGGCTGTCTGGCAATATTCTACTGTATTTGCAAAAAACATAATAGTTAGGAACATGTCATGTATTAACCACATTCCTAACTATACCCACCACCCGTTTGCCAACTCTCAAATTTGGAACATGTTCAGAGCAGCCAGGAACACCTTTTAGCTGGTCATTAAAATTCCCTGAGTGGAGTAATTTTATACCACCAATATTGCATTGAAATTATCTAAACAATAAAACATAACTGTATACTGTGTGATTTGTAGTTTCTGAGAATAAAACAACATTTGTAACAGTCCATTTACACTAAGGGGAATTTTCATATGTGCAAATATGAGCTTCCCTTCTTCTGTGCCATTTGCCACCCTTGGCCATCCTGTGACTAAGGTTTTTTTTTGTTTAATTATCCTCTTTGTTGTTGGTAGCTGCCGGTCATAAAACCTGGGGCCTTGCCAGCAGAGAGAACCCCATCCCCCTATTCCTGGCATGTACTGGCTAAAACATTTGCCTGCTCAGAACTGTAAGACAACATGTCTTAGTAACCTTGTTTTTGACACTCCCGGGTCACATTTTATTGTAATTGTAAACAGTTGGGATGGAAGCCTGGCTTTTATTGGCAGAGTCCTTTATGAAATTTGCGCAGGGACCCACGATTTGTCCTTGGTCGAAAGGAACTCACATATTGCAATTCCTAAGGGCTTTAAGGACATTAAGGGGCACCAGGGTTTCACTGCACGGACCATCAAGGGGTCAGTCAAGGCCTCTCTCTGTCCTCCAAAAAGGTCCTACTCCAGCTCCTGGCTTTACTCCAAGATTAGGCCCAATTCCTCAAGGATGGTTCCCGATTTTTGGCAGCTGCACACCTCAAGATTTTTAGGGAGAGCCTTCATTTGAGGCAGAGTGACCTTTTATAAGACAAATGAGATCAAAGATGTGTCATATTTCTCGCACAACTGATAGGGCACTGGTCCAGGGTTCCCTTCATCAGTGATCCGATAGGTCCAGAGAAAATGGGTGTTTTCTGGGAAGCCAAGGAAGGAGACCCCATCCATCATCTAACTGGGACAGGGGGTTACATCTGGATTTTGCACCTGGAAATTCTTACAAATGCCTTTTCTCATCATGTTGTGCCACATATGGCAGCATTTTTGGATACTATATTTCTCAGTGAATCGCATAAAATTTGATGACTATGCAATATATTGGTGTGAAGCTACAGAATTTTCTCATTATTTGCTCCTTTTCATTTTGACATTCCAGGAGCTGATTTCCATGTTAACCCAAAGCCGGCCTTTTTACTAAGGGGCATGTCCCCCCACTACCTCAAACCTTTAGTTATGGTGTTTTAGGGATATTTCACCCTACAGTGCTGTGGTTGGATTTATGGATTATGTGCACTGGTTTGTTCTGTCTAAGGTTATGACTAGAGTCTTTGAAGTATGTTGAGTGCAGGAGTTAATTAATGCTATGTGTAGTGCGGCTAGCCAATAGTAGTGTGTAGTGGCATGGGTTATGTTGGAAAGGCAGGAGTGGGGAGTATTGGTTAGTACATTGGTCAATCTTGACAGTGCCTCATAGGTGTGTCTTTAGCGCATATCCTGTGGTTGGTGATGTTGTCACATAGTGCTTGGGTTGGGATGACATCTTTGTTGCAGGACAAAGGATTTTTTTATCTCTTTGATGATTCTAAAAAGTTCTTTTGGTGGGATTCTCGCTGGATCAATTCTTGTTGCTTTGAGTACTGTTGCTTTGTATAATCTGAGTTGTCCCCGGTATTTCATTTTGTCCAGTTGGTTGTAGTGTTCTCCCCATGTTTGCCATTTTGCTGTTGGTTTTCTTGAGTTCTTTCAGCTCTTCTGTGAACCATCTTGTGGCGAGATTTGTTGGTGTGGCTTTGAAAGGTTTTGCTGGTTCTAGCCAGTCTAAGGCCCCTGTAATCATGTGCTAAGTATGTATTTGGCTGAGTCTGGGGTCATTTCGTTTAGCTCTGTGGTGTTTGGTTCTGCTGATCGGTTAAGGACTCCAGGTCTAGACTTTTCCATTTTCTTTTCCTGTTGACGTGTAGTATTGCCTTTCCGTTCGGTATGTGGGTTTGGAGTTTGATGTAGAATGGTATCAGGTAGTGGACGCTCCAAACCATTGGACCTCATGGGGCGGATGCGCAGAGTCCTTCTCTGCAGAAGTTTGCGTCCAAGGTGTGTCCGGCATTGTTGGTGGATCCACTTACCATTTGGTTGGAGTGGGGAGTGTGCATAGTGAATTCACAAAGGTTTCATTTTCTTTTTCAAACCAGATGTTGAATTCTCCCAGTATGACTAGGTTGTCATGGTATGTTGATAGTACGGCAAAGGCGTCTGCTAGATTCATTGTGAAGTGTGGGTTGTAGGGTGGCGATCTATAGATCAAGAGGAACACTATGTTGGCTTGGTCATTTAGTTCAATCTTAATGAGAAGGGATTCACAGTTTTCGATGTCGGTTGAGGGGAGTGGTGCGGCATGGATGTGCTCTTTGTGTACCACTGCAATTCCGACTCCTGTTTGATGCTCTCTGTGGGTGGGTATTAATTGGAAGTTGTCTGGTATGGCGTCATGCGCAATGGTTTTGTAGTTGTCAGATAGCCATGTTTCTGTGAGGAAGAGCGCGTCTGTGCCTCCATCGATCGGGGGAGGGGGATATCTGTTCAGTGTTTTGCCATCGATCTAACGTTCAGCAGGCTGCAGTGTAAGTTGTCTGTTTGTTTTTCGTCTGTCTGAGTCAGTGATGTCTCAGTCGGGTTTCTGTTGTTAGAGGTTCTCTTCTGGTTGTGCTTGCTGGGAGTATTTATTCTTGGGTGGTCCAGCGCTTCATCGAGTGGTCTGATGAGGTTGATGGCAATAGAATAATTAATGTGCCTTACTGAGAGAAGAATATTGTCAAAACCTAGAAAAAACATATGCGTTGTTTCTGCTAAAAGGTTATCATTCATATCAAGGTGAAAAAGCTGGTAAACGGTTATTTCACTTTTTCAAAATATCCTTGTGCGAAAGTGGAGCAAGACCATGAGCTTCAATGAGGGCTCCTGGTTGCTTTGCATACAATCAAAGAGCATTTTGGGAAGAGAAGAAAGACCATAGAACTTTATATTTGAGAAAAATGTTGACAATGAAAGTGTTGCGTACTTGAATCACTAAGCACATAATGTACCCTGGGTTTGGTGTCATTTAGATTTTTCACCACACTCACCCTAACATTTCAGAGTTTGAACGTGAGGTTAAAAGTGGGGCTTCATCTGCTAGTCCATTGTCCAGCAGAAGTCTCATATAAAATGTGAGAAGCTGTGCATCACACATGCCAAGGCCCCATTCACAGACGTCCACAGGTAACTGTGCACACATACGTATAGGATACTGTAGAGACACTAGGCCTGGTCTGTAGCTAGGGACATGTATTTGAACTATTAGCAGTTGTAGCCTTGTAAGCAAGAACAGAGCCCATATGATAGCACTGCAAGAAACACGTGCATTGAAGACTGTATTGAGAGCTAGGGTCGGGATCAGAGGACTTATCACCCCAAAGCTTCCTGTGCAGGGGCGTTGCTAGGGGGTGGCTAAGAGGGCTATAGCCCCTGATCTTTTACTTGTAGCCCCGGATAGAATCTCAGGAGCTACAGCCAAAAGACTAGCTAGCCCCCAGTCCAAACAGTTCCAACATCAGCGTAGCCCCGGGTCATTTCCAGACCTAGCAACTCCCCTGTTCCTGTGTAAGGTCGGGATATTGTAATGAGGCTTCTGGAGTTAGTGGAGGCTACATTTCTTACAAGGTTTTGCCCGAAGAGAGCAAGTGAGGCTTGCAAGCCTGAACCATTTTGCGGGACAGGGGTGGGGGTGCTTTTTCCCCACGAACATTATCCGTTTAAATAATTCATTTTCAGTACAGATTTCTGAAATATCGGGTGGAGGAAAATAACCCCACAAATGTACACTCGTTTAACTGGGGGTCGCAAGAATAAGGGCAATTATGTGTCTGCGTCTCAGCTTGCAAGGCGCCCCCCCCCCCCCGCTGCTTGTAGCTGCTGTGTGTGTTTGGGCAGTGGTCGTGAATGCGGGAATGTGCAGGCTACCTGCAGATTTCTGGTCATCGCCCTTTGGGTCAGGGTCGCCAGTTTGTGGGGAGGGGCTGGTCAGAGTGTGGTAGACGGGGCGAAGGGGAGGTCTACTGAAGGAACCCAATCTTGACGATTTGCATAACAGCAAAGAGCATTGGGGGATCTGGATAACTATCACAGAATGTTTTAATAATAATAATAATAATAATTATATATTATTCGCAGTATGTCTGTGTTAGTGCTACAAACATGAAATCCGTCTTAGCAAGTACTGCAAGCTAGTCTCTCGTCTCTGTTGTCGTGTGTCAATACTCCCCTGTGAGGAATTCAACCATCCACACGGTGGGAGCGCAGCACTAGCCTTTGCTTTTTTTGAAATTTTAAATAAAATTGAATGATGGTAGCTCAAACTCTGGAAAATGTGTGGGGCTACTCCGCACACATTTTCCTGTGCTCACCACACGACATATGCATAGACTGGATGGACGCAGCCTACAGGCGCAGATCCGCTGTCATATTTAGTTGGGATATGACAGGTGGAGAACACGATACATTGCCAGAAGGGGGGGGGCAAACCTTCCTCCTGCCATGGCCAGCCTAATTAACTAACAAAGGCTCCATGGATCCATCATGTCCTTTTTTGTTGGGTCATGTAGCTGGTGGCTGCAATTTGTATACTATTCAGAAAGTAATTGAAACAGGGCCCACATGGGGCCTGGCTACAGATGCTAACCAAGGATACAGGAAATCCGAACAACCTTTCATATGCAACCTGAAGCCAGCTCCCAGCCTCAGTATCGATTGACAGTGAAATGTCATGTCGGGGACTGCATGTTTATAGTTGTCATCCCCGCAGGAGGACCCCAAACAGAAGGTACGAGTATGTGGTTTGACGAGCCAGAAAGTCTGGTCTCGTCAGAGCTTCAAGGGAGACATGCCACTTTAATCAGGAACAACAGAGAGCTCCATTAACCAGATGGACCATTTGATCCACAACAGAGGAAGAGGTGGGACTTAGTATTACAGGTTTTCACCCCTTTACCTTTTCTGTTGCAAAGCACTCTAGTCATGACCTCACCCATACAGGAGATTTCTGGTGGGGACCCAGGATTGGTTCATTATGGAAGGACTATCCTGCACCAATCCCTGTGGCCCATTTGGCTTTAAAAGAGGGCTGCGCTCCTCTTTTGACAGATCATCTGAAGACTTCACCAGAATCAGAAGGAAGAACTCACCATTGGACTGGCTGAATGCACAGTTTGCCTTACATCTTCGACCAATGAAGGAAGGCGAGGTCCTCCAAGAGGGAAGAAGGATCCCTCCCCTAAACATCTCCCAGGGAACAGAGGGAGATACTGAATCCAGAGGACCCTGCAGCAGCTCCAGAACCGGTACCCAGCCAGCACACAGCATGCCCTGCTAGGCTCTACAGTAAGCTTCCTGGCTAGGAAGGCCAGAGGGTCTATGAACCCAAAACTAAGGACAAGGCAGCTGCCTGCAACACACCCCCCAGCTTTGGGCCAATAGCCGTAAAGGATGACACAAGACCAGTGAAGAAGCTAGGAGGAGTGCATCGACAAGCATCTACTGAAGTCCGCCTTACAGGACATTTTTGAGCCAGTTGAGTCCCTCGAGCTGCAATTGACTGCAACACTGACTGTTGTTACACCGCAGTTGTTTAAAGGCATCCGAGATGTGCTGCAGAACTGCCAAACAGCACTAAGACCATGATTCCTGACCCAGAGAAGCTGTGTAGGCCAGCCCACAGCTGTCCATCCAGCTTCGCTCGGCAAACTGTTTGCCGCCTGATACTCGCAGCTGTCTCCCATCTTGAACTGTGTCACAGAAGCCTGTCGAGCACCAAGAACACCTACATGCACAAGGTACATTGTGGTTCTGTCTCCCTGGTCGTTCTCGGAAGGCCGCTAGACATATTTTATGACCCATTTCTCCCTGTGTGCTGAAACAAAGTATCCTTGAACTATTGTGATTAATTACCATACCCTGCTGTCAGTATCCAGAGTGCATCCCTTTCCTTCTTCGAAACTGACTGTCCTCTACATTCCAATACAGGGTGGGTTGTATTTCGTAGTGTGCTAGAACTCTCTGTTGCGATAATAGTGAAGTAGATATTTTGATTCAACCTTGACTGGACAGTCTCTTTTATCATTGGGTAATAAATTGTATTTTCTCTGTTTTGCAACTAACCAACGATCTACAACCTTTCAGAGATAAGCCTGCTGTTCCATCCACATTACCAAAATTGGAAAAGGAGGTTTATAATGTGTTTGTGTTTCCTATCTGTTAGGATCCCTTCTGGTGTACTAGAGGTGGACAGCAGATTGATGGGTTAGAAACCAACATTTTTCTTTGGACCCATGCTGCCCCGGAAGTTGATTTGTCACATCAACCTAAGTGAAAATGTCTGTAAGACACACCTACTCATTTGGATAGCCTGTCTATGGGGATGAGGCTTGGTCTGTTTCTAAACGGTGCTCATTGGTTAATTTTGCAGTCTACTGAAGTGCTGCGTATGAGTGATATGCGTAGACTGCTGAGCTAGCTTGAGCTGGGTGTTGGATTGCAGTCCCATCCAGTTCCCACCCATTTCCTCCCTTGGGATAGGGGATGTGGTTAGTGTACTCAATTTAATAGGGATATTTAAAGGCAGGAATAAAGGCATTAAGTCGGAATCTGCTAAATATTAGGGCTGCCTTATTTGCCAAGAAGCTGCCCTTTCACGTACCGTAGACGAGTGGGCGAGGTATTTCCGCGCAGTGCTCCCAAAATGTGCCAATTGTCACAGGGTGGGCCTCATTAGGACCCTGGCGGAGAGGGTATTACGCCAGCGTAGTGCATGGCGTACCTCTCCGCCATACTACGAGTTCCCGTAGCGCCATGGAGGTTTTCTCCGCCTGGTTTTACCAGCCGGAGAAAACCATGGCGCTACGGGACCTCGTTGTTAATTACGCCACCGTATTTTACGGTGGCGTAATTAACTCCTTCCCCACTCCCATTATACCCTATGGGGCAAAAATGGGAATGGGGAAGGGCAGAATGGGGATTGGGGATTTACCGCTCCGCCGAGGTCGGAATGGGGCGGTAAATCCGCCAACCCCCATGGCGCTATCGGCGGCTTTCCGCCATGCTTCGCGGTGCATTTAGCACCGCGAAGTCCGCCTGGGTCGTAATGAGGCCCGGTGTGTGTGTGTAGGAAGCAGAGCCATTTACAAAAAATATGTGCAATAAAATGTTTAAAGGCAAATATTTCAAAACCCGGTACATTTCTAAAAGCTACCTGTACATACATTGCACATTGGCCAATCGGAAATATAGAGTCCAGAAAATATGTTTACCTGATCAGTTTGATGGCCACCATGCACTTACGTGTGCTTCTTCTGACATGTGTAAGCCATGATGCAGTGTTGAGAAGTGTCCTGTGACTCCCCTAACCTGTACGATTAATCGCGGTGCACATTTTGCATGGTCTAGTTTGCACCCTCATGAACCCATTGTTGTGATTGAGGCCCCCTACATTTAGCGACCTTTTCTGTATTTCTGAATACTATAAAAGAAAGCCGTTTGAAATAGTTGGGGTACCTTCCACTCCACGATCCAATCCCATGCCATTTAACTTTGAAAGGTGTTCCCAAGTGTTGACCCACGCAGGAAGAACCTGGGCTCTCAAGGGGCGATGTGGCAAGGATGTGCCAGGTGAAGGTTTGAACCAGGTGCTTACCTGAACCTGGGCTCTCAAGGGTAGAATGTTTGAACCAGGTGCTTACCTGAACCTGGGCTCTCAAGGGGCGATGTGGCAAGGATGGGCCAGGCGAAGGTTTGAACCAGGTGCTTATCTGAACCTGGGCTCTCAAGGGGAGATGGGCCAGGTGAAGGTTTCTGGGCTCTCAAGGGGCAATGTGGCAAGGATAGACCAGGCGAAGGTTTGAACCAGGTGCTTATCTGAACCTGGGCTCTCATGGGACGATGTGGCAAGGCTGGACCAGGTGAAGGTTTGAACCAGGTGCTTATCTGAACCTGGGCTCTCAAGGGGAGATTTGGCAAGGATGGGCCAGGTGAAGGTTTGAACCAGGTGCTTACCTGAACCTGGGCTCTCAAGGGTAGAAGGTTTGAACCAGGTGCTTACCTGAACCTGGGCTCTCAAGGGGCGATGTGGCAAGGATGTGCCAGGTGAAGGTTTGAACCAGGTGCTTACCTGAACCTGGGCTCTCAAGGGTAGAAGGTTTGAACCAGGTGCTTACCTGAACCTGGGCTCTCAAGGGGCGATGTGGCAAGGATGGGCCAGGCGAAGGTTTGAACCAGGTGCTTATCTGAACCTGGGCTCTCAAGGGGAGATGGGCCAGGTGAAGGTTTCTGGGCTCTCAAGGGGCGATGTGGCAAGGATAGACCAGGCGAAGGTTTGAACCAGGTGCTTATCTGAACCTGGGCTCTCATGGGACGATGTGGCAAGGCTGGACCAGGTGAAGGTTTGAACCAGGTGCTTATCTGAACCTGGGCTCTCAAGGGGAGATTTGGCAAGGATGGGCCAGGTGAAGGTTTGAACCAGGTGCTTATCTGAACCTGGGCTCTCAAGGGGCAATGTGGCAAGGATGGGCCAGGTGAAGGTTTGAACCAGGTGCTTATCTGAACCTTGGCTCTCAAGGGGCGATGTGGCAAGGATGGGCCAGGTGAAGGTTTGAACCAGGTGCTTATCTGAACCTGGGCTCCCAAGGGAAGATGTGGCAAGGCTGGACCAGGCAAAGGTTTGAACCAGGTGCTTATCTAGACCAGGAGGGTTCTAGGCTCACAACCTCCAACTACTCTTAAAGGAAACTCTAATCAAGGGGCGGAATGCAGGTTCAACTTGACCTGAGTATTTCGGAATTATATTACTGAGGGTCTGAGTATACAGCCATGTATTTTGTCTGTGAATCTGCCCTGCTAGGGTTTAAACCCATGAATAAGGGGGGTCTCTAGAGAAGGCAGTAGGGTCCGTCCCACCATCCACATGGCTACTGGGGCCTAAAACCTAGAAAGGTATGGATGTTAGTCTCTGCATCATCATAATTTGATCATTACAATGATTTGGTATTTATATAGAGCTTTCGCCAAAGCGCTGTACATGGAACCTATTTACATACATGTATTATCCCAACCAAAGTTGGTACTCATTTATTGACCTCAGAAGGATGAAAGGATGAGCTAGCCTTTGCCAAGATTCAAGCCGGCGTCCTGCAGATCGCACCTCGATCACAGCAGCGTGCGCCCAATCCGCTGAGCTATCTTACCGGCATCATTGTGCTGTTTGTGAAAGCCGTGCTCGGAGTAATTTAACGAATCTGGAACATTTCCTGGATGCATTGTTTATCCTTTACAGAAGTGGGCAGGTTCTTTGCAATTGATGCCAGGGACCAGGTTTAATATGGATAAATAATACTTCATTCATCGTTTCCAAGGCATCCATTAGGCCTGCGTTCCATAGACTCTGGGAATGGTTCCTGCCATCAGCACACGGATGGCGACCACCTGTACCCGAGGGTGTCTGTGCCCAGGAGCTGTAGGGGTTCAGGGCCTGTTGTCAAACGCTCCCTGGAAATGTCCATAGGATTGCTGAGTCCATGAACGGGGCCGCTCCAATGCTAAACCGTCCAGTTTCTGGCTCGACCCCCATCTCTCTGTAAGAAACTCACATTCATAAAACAACCCCCCTTCTCCTCATTTAACTTGAACTCTCCTTGTTCTACGAACAAATTATCACGTGGAGTCTTTAGACGCAGACAATCTTCAGCCTGTCACATGACCAAAATACGTGACATAGCTGAGCGGTGCCGGATTGAACCCTGCGGAGGCCCCCACTCGCAAAAGATCTCCTTAAGTTTCTGCCTCGCTTTATTTGGATCCATTTTTGCGGGGCCCCTAAAAGCAGTGGGGCTCATAGGCCGTGCCTACTTGGCCTAATGAGTAATCCAGCCAGGGACGTGATTTAGGGATCACCAGGGGTCGCACCTGCGACCCCTGAGTTCTCCCATGCTACCCCTATAAAAAAGAGAAAAAAAAGTACCTTTTGTTTTCTTTTTTTTTCTTAAAAAAATAAAACAAACGGAGGTTTCTGGGCTGTGGCCAGCAGGATGTGGCTCTTTGTTTCTGGAGTGGCTGGTTTTCTGATACCTATAGCTCGTAAGATAGCTCAGTGGGTTGAACGCTTGCTGCTGCAATGTGTGTTTGATCTGCAGGTTGCGGTCGACTCGTGGCAAGGTCAACTCAGCCTTTCATCCTGCTGAGGTTGATAAATTAGTACCGTCACAGGTTGGGTGATATTGTCTGCATATTTGTTCTATAAGAAGCGCTTAAGCATGAGTGTTTCTTAGTAACACATCATTATCGTTTGGCCTTGGACATCTGCTGGCATTCACAGTAATTTGGTAATATGGGCCTTTATACACTGATATTAACGATACATATGGTGATCCATTCTTGTATAAATGTGTCTCACTTTACAGTGATATCATAACCAATTGTTTTCGAAGGTACTTAGAAACAATGCTATGTGATGCCACTTCCTGTTTTGTCAAGGGGTCAAAGGTTGTGTTCCATCTCTACCTGTGATGTCACTTTGGGGTGGAGTCAAATGACATCACGTCCAGTGATGTCATTAGAGATCAAGGGTCGTGTGATGTCAATTCCGCTACCCCCAGCATTTTGGTGAAATGACGTCCCTGAATCCAGCCCTGTCGAGACTCCACCCTTAGCCCCCAACCAGTAGGCATTTGTGCTACGAGAGAGAGGGAATCTACCCTGGCCGCTATATTAAATGTCCTCCATGATCTGGCTGCCGATGGGGGTTAAACACTTCTCCTTCTAGATTTCTATGCTGTGTTGGACACCATCAGCCTTCCACTCTTACTGGCCAGAAGAGAAAGGGCCGGCCTCTGCAGGTCTGCCTGTGGCTGGATTCATCCTATTGAGTGATGGTGGCATATTTCTTCAATTCATAGTTTATGGCTTGTGGTGTCCCTCAGGGTGCCTCCCTTTCTCCTTTGCTTTTCAATATGTATGTTCAGGCAATGGACCAAATGATCCAATAATTTTGAATATTAATTTATACTTATGCCGCTTAACACTGAATTACTCTGAAACATTGATAAACAAAGAGTTTCGATTGCTTTGTTGCTTCGTCAGTGTCTGGCCACCATCAATATATGGCTCAGACTGGACTCTGCTAAAACAGAAATCTTATTGGTAGGAGGGCGCACACGCCACTAAAACCAATCCTTTGACTCATCGCCACCTTCACTGGCTCCCAGTTGCTAGCCACATTTCCGCTGGGGCCCTTGGCATAATACACTGTGCCCACTATGGGACTGGCCCACTTTCCTCCTGAATACATTTGTCACATACCTACCCTTGAGCTCTGTACAAGGTGGTTCTTGATTATCAATCCTTGCTCCCCAGTCTAGAACCCCTTATGCCCTTCTTTAAGCTCTCAGGCTATCCATCGTGCTTTCAGTTGGGCCATGAAAAGCTGGCCGTCCTTTAGTTCAGTCTGAGCCTCCGATGGCACTGCAGAAGATGCAAAGAGTCCTCCTAGGTGTCGGGCACTCTCGAAGCGACAAACCGAAGCAATCCCTAGCTCAGTCATTGGCCATGAAGCAGCCGGTGGATCTTGGACCTTTTTCTCGTGAAGGTTTCTCCAAGTGGTGCTTGGCTGCAGTGCAGCGCCAGGGAGTGCGTTCACCTCACATAGGTAAACAGGGCCATTGGCTCGTGTTGTCGGCATGCTACTACCTCAGCAGGTTATGTTAAATTAGCTTTGTAATGCGCACAGATAGATGCCAATAAAGTGGCCTCGACGCTTAGTCGACGAGCGGTGGAGTAAGGTTGTATTTATAGGGTGAGAAACCAGGTCTTTAGCTTGCCTCTCAACAGTAGGCAGCTGCCAGACATACACACAAAGCAAGATAATGACTGGAGGAGAGAAGGGACTTGGATGGGAGGGAACAGGTGTGTCCACTGCGCAGAAATGTGGGAGCTGCGCTCACAGGTGAGTCTTGAGCAATGGACGAGGACTTAAAAGCACTTATAAGCAACCCGTTGATTTTTCTTGGAAGCCCCTACATCTTGTGGAGCACCACACCCATGAGACCCTAGTACTAGGTGGGCGTCAAAAGAATGGAAATCCTGGAATCACAAAACCGGGTAGTCTGTTAGCCGCAGATAAACCTCATCACCATAGTCAAGCTCTGACTGCACCAAAGAGACAAGCACCCGAGCTGGGTTTTCTCTGGTCTACATAAGGAAAGAGATTTAAAAGTGCATCCAAGAATTGGTTTTGCACAGATGAAGGGACAGAGATTTCAATTCTAAGATGATCTAAGTGTTGTTGGTCTAACTGCAAGCCGAAGGAGGACATCCTCCTGGCCCGGAGTAACAGGTAAATGTTGAAGAGCAGCAGGGCTAGGGCAGAACCCTGAGGGACCCCGCGTGTTAGTGGGGAAGGCTAGGCCAGAATGGTTCATGCGAGACCTATTGCTGTTTTAAAAAAAATATAGAAGTGAGCCATTTTGAAAGGAGGCCATCATTACCAACATCTTGAAATCAAGCAGGGTGCAGGGCTGACAGTGTCAAAGGCCACAATATTAATGAAGTTTCGACTCACAATGGACATCCTATATTTTACACTGGTTGGCAAATTTTATTGATGCCAGCGTACATAATATATGCTAGCCTTTTAACTACAAAACATATTTCCATGATGCATGTGCACACAATATATGCCAGCTTTGCCACTGTGCTACCTTTTCATGATGCCTGTGCACATAATGCATGCCAACGTTGCTCTCTGAAACACATTTCTGTTGCGCTTGTGTCACCATTGTATGCCATAATTGACACTGCAGCACTATTTCATGATGCTTGTGCCCATAATATATGCAAGCATTGCCCTGAAAAACAGGATTTTCATGCTGCAGGTGGCACAACAATAAATCCACCTTGAACCCAATAATAAACTGATGAACATAAACAGACCCACATACACAAAGAAGTGTGAGCATACATTCACAATTGCACTGTAATGGCCACCAGCCTCGGCATCCAACAGATCTACAGCCTTTGCCAAGGAGAACTTATCAAGGGAGGTTCACTGTGGGGCAAAGCATTGTTCCAGCCACAGACAGGGCATAGCTCATTGCAAGGCATACATTACTTTTCAAAAATTGATTAGCAGAGATTGATAATTAAAATGTTCTTGATTAGCAAACAAACTCAGTTGATTAGCAACGTTGTACTACTCTTTTTAATGCCAACAGAAGTTATTTGTACCCAATAAATAAAATGAGCAACAATGCAAACCTACTTTCTTTGGCACACTACTGCTACCCAGAGGCCAGCCATGCACAGTGAAATGTTTATTTGAGATTTACTGCAAGCAAAGTCATTTTTAAATAAAGGTTTCAAACATCCCCTGTAAATGTTACCCTTTGCAAAAATCTACTTGACTATGCAAGCGGGCAAGTAGACTTTGCGAGCCCTGGCTGATTGTCTGTAAAGGTCAGCTGCATGAATGGACACGAATAAATAGATATTGTAAAAAAGGTTCTGAAAAGAGCCTGGCCAGCTGTCTCCTGCAGGTGCTAATGTATAATGCAAAAAAGGTAGCAGGCGCCCCTGCCTAGAAAGAACATTGCATGATAACCTGTTCTGTGGACACCCTGCTGACTGTGCTCAGAGAGGCACAGCCCCACCTCACTGATGAGCAACAAGGCTGAAACACGTGTCGGGGTTGCTGTTGGTACTCTTATTCAAAGGAGGTTTGCCTGCCATTTTGGTGCTGGACGGCCCATGTGGGCGGGGCAAAGAATGATATGCAAATGGATATTTTCCTATATGTGAAAGGTACAGTGATCAAAAAGCGATGACTGTGGACTCTCAAAGTGGGAAAAAAAACACAGAACAGGTTATCATGCCATGTTCTTTCTGGAGAGGGGCGCCTGCTACCTTTTTTTAAATAATGTATAATGCAATCATAGAGCAAAGCGAGTTCTGGAGGCTACCTACAGTGCATGGTATTGCAGTAGATCTGTAGATGTACAGACTGGATGGAACTATTAAATCACTACTTTGTGTAAACATCTAATTTGATTTGTGTATTCATTATGTAAGTGGAAAGAAAGTAAGAAACTAAGCAGATTGGATGGCGAAGCAGGCAGAGAACTGGCCAAACTAGGTGGAATATTGTAGTTTGCGGTCATCTCACTTTCAGGGTAGCTTGTATAAAAGCAACAGGTTGATAAGATAGAATGTCAAGAAGCATGGGTTCAGCTCATGGGTTGAGCATCATTTGCACAGATGTATGCAACCAGCAGGCCACAGAACTAGGTAGGTTTTCCATCAAAAGCATTTGGCTGTGTGATCATGTATATTTTTGAAAGTGTTCACTCGTCGATATGATGCATCTTCTCCAACAAATTGAAATACAGTTCAGACTATGAGATTTAGATACACTAACCTAAACTGGACTGTAAAGCATGCCGACAATGCAGCGTTTTACAGTAGCAATACAGTAATTATACATATAGTTCCTATATCCTCTAAACACTTACCAGTCTTTGCCAGACAGGATATATTTAGCTAAATATAAGTATTCTCCCAATGTACTTATTTTGAGAGATGAATGCAGGGTGAGCTGTGTTTTCCTTGAATAGGGTCACTTAAATAGCTAGTTTTGCTACACACGTTTTAATTTAATTAGCAAACCTGCAGAATTGCACAGCAAATTGCTATGCAACACTGCTTATTTTATGCCTTGCATTGGAATCCACCTGCTTCCATGGAGAGTTTTCAGGGTCATGGGTGACAACCGTGAACTGCTGGAGGTCCCACAATTTGTTTGTTTGCCCTTAACCACTTTTCAAGGATCCCGAGGTTTCAGCACAGTTTGTGGACCACAAGTGCCATCATACTCCCTAATGACATTAACTATATGTTTCTGCTTGAGGTGCGACCTAATGTTTAACCCTCACACTCCCCCTCAAAAAGGAGTCAATGCAATGCCAGCAGAATGACTGGCTGGATGAAGCTTGGGCGATGTGTGAGGTGGAGGAGCTGTGGGCATATGCATTATTGTTATTATTACTTCTATAGCGCCACACGGCCGGAGGACTCAGGGAGCACACTGAACAAGAGACAGACAAACAAACAAACAAAAGAAAGCCATGAAATAACTCCTATGTCAGAAAAATATGTTTTGATGTCTTTCTTAAAAGAGATCAGCGAGGGCAACCTCCTAAAGGTCAATGGCAGGTTCTTCCAGGACCTGGCCGCACACACTTCAAAGCTGGTGCCCCGAAAATGTTTCAATCTTGAAACATGGCTGCGTAAGCTTCCTGTCATTGGTTGAGCGCATAAGCATTGTGGCTTGTGCGAGTTCGAAACAATCCCACAAGTTTTGGGTGGGCTTGGCCAGATTGGCATTTGTAGATCGGTGAGTGAAGTTTGTGGTGATCCTATGTACAGCCAGTAACCAGTGTAAAGAGTATCTGGCCGATGTCACATGGTCCTGCTTGGGTTGACCACAGACGGCCCTCAAAGACTCATTTTGGATGGCTAGGAGGGTCTGCAGATTAGCCCTAGAAGTTCCTACCAAGAGACTATTGCAATAGTCTAATCTTGAGTTAGTGAGGGCGCTGGCAGGAAAGGATCTATTTTCCAAGGAGAGGAAGGGCTTGATTTGGCTAAGCACCCTTGTCATGTAGGAGCATGATGAATAAAGGTAGGAGACATGAGGTTTCATTGAGAACTGTGAGTCCAGATAGACTCCTAAAGTTTTTACCTGTTTAGCCACAGGGATTATACAGCCAGAAAAGGAAAGAAGACTGTACCAGCAGGCTAGTTCTTTCTGTCTTGGACCTGACCCAACAATCAACAGCTCTACTTTCTTGTCATTAAGGGCCAATAAACTAGAAGCCGTCCATGATTGAATTGCTCTGTAGATGGTATTCATGGTCTCTGAATCTTTTGTGTAGTTGCCTGACAACTTCAAAAGGATCTGCATCTCATTGGCCTAATTGGTATACCGTAGGCCCAGAATGCCTAAAAGATCAAACAATCGTATGGTATAAATGTTGATTAGCCTGGGGGACAGGCAGGATCCTTGCGATACCCCACAGATTATAGAGCTGGGGGACGACTGGTAATTGTCAAATGTCACCCGTGATGAATGAGGACCAAGAAACAATGAAATCCAATCAGCGGCGCTCTTGCAACATCGTGCACTATCTAATAGCCTGTTTGTAAGAACGTGTGGTCCACAAAATCAAACACCAATAAATCAAGTAGCATTAGTAGCACTGGATGCCCCTTCTCGATGATACTAGTAATATTCGATGTTAGCTCCACAAGGGCAGTTTCAGTGTCACGCATAGCCATAAAAGCCGATTGACGAGTGCGAAGTATATTGTTCTTTTCGAAAAGAAACTCCTCCAACTGGATGTAGGCAATATGATCCAAAATGTTAAGGAGAAAAATCTAGAGACTCATCATCACCATCTCATGAAGTATAAGTGGGTAGAGACCGCACAAAGTGTCATGTGCAGCCATCACACTTCTGTGGAATTCCGCTTATAGCTGCCACTTAGCAAATATTTACTTTCAGAACCAGGATCCCCGGTGTCATGTCCATGTCTCATGTAATCTGCATTTCCACGCCTGTAGCATTGTGAACGTGTTATAAAATTAGTTAATTCACATCTTCAAAAATGCAGAGGAGCAGTTGCACACATTTTCCCTAACTCCCGCCCCCTCACCACTGTCCTACTGAAACAGCTGTCTGACACTACATATGTTATGCTTATACATCATCGAGTGTACGAGAGACAATATGAACTCAGACAACTGTATTGAGTGTACCCTCACACTGAAAGTATGGAAGGATGTCAGCACACACCATTGGACATCATGAAGCACTGCGTGAAACCAGACGCGATGTCATAGGGAAGATATGCAAATCCATGCTGAAATGATAGGAAAATACTTAAGAGAGATGATGTAACTGAAACAATAAGAGAAACATAAAGTAATCATGAATGGAATAGAAGATAATGTAACTTACCGACCAATAAGTGTAAATGTGCAGTAACGCAAGGTAGAAAAGACACATGGAAGCGTGCTATAGAGGAATATATAATTTGTCAAGAACGGTCATAGTTGGAAAATGGACACCGCTATGTAAATATTCAACTCAACTAACTCAGAAAAAGATCATGGTTGCAGAGGCAGGAGACGCTGGAGGAACAGCTTTGAGTGCAAAACAAAGAGGCATCAATGTTGGCTTGGGATCAAGGATGCTATTTTTAAGGAAGAGCTGCAAAGTACGAAGGGAGGTAGACGATAAGCCATGGACGAGACATATTTCTCTTACATTAAATAAGAAAACATCTGCAAGAGCCAAGTATTGGACAATTAAAAGTGTATAATGTCTTTACAAGGTACAGTGAGCACGTCTCTAGAGGCCAAGAGGAGCAATGACACCCAGTATAATTAAAATCAAATAGCAGTAAATAAGAGGATAAAATTGGCAAATTTGTGGTCTCTTCACATGTGAATCAGAAGTAAAAAACAAGGGCTATTTATCAAGCCTCGGATGGAGATAGTGATGTGCTATCACTCCCTTGAAAGTCCCAGAACAGAGAGTAGGGTAAAAGGTCAACTACAGACGGGAAACATTGGCTCATGGTTGGACTAAGTAGAGATGATGGACTGATTGGGAAAGTGGGGAGTAATCTGACGTGATCCAAGCACATGGGTTTCGGTTTCTTTACGTGCTGCTAGTCGAGCTGAAAGTCCAAGGTTGTGTGAGAATGCCAACCAATCAGTGGGTCTATGGGGAACCTGCTATACAATGTTGCATCCGCAACCATTTTGTTTGCTATAATCAGTATTATATGTATTTAGAGGTAGTTCAATGGTTGGCTTATCGATAACAGACAGTCAATGAAGTACAAACCCATATATATTCTATAAGTAGACATGTTCCCCTAACCAATCCCTCCCGTGAATAAGTTTCATGGTTTGCCACATAGGATGACGTCATAGATGATGTTAGGTTATAATATTTCTGTGTAATCAAGTTTCTGCATGAGTGTGCAAGCATCCGTCTGATGTTTGCCAGTTAACCCTGCTTTATTAAACTGAGAATAAAGTAGTACTTTGCCATATTCCTTTACTCTGTCTGGTTATTTGGTCTGAAATCTTTGTTGGTAAATCCATCTAGCACAAGAGATGCTTCAAAGTGCTACACCACATGCTGGCAGCGATGCGGATGGTTCAGGTCTTGTTGACCTAGGCCCAGATCTACTGATTTTTGGCTGCTGAGCCATTAGCCAGAAGACGGCAGAGCTTCCTTTGAAGAACGGCGTGCAACAATGCACGTGTAAAAGATGTGGTTGGCAGGTGCCCCTTTGATGAACTGGTTGATTGTGCCGAGGGGCTCGAGCTGAGCCACGGAATTTAAGTGGAACATTGAAAGTGGCAAAAATAGGGGTAAGGGATTGTGTTGTAAATAATGTATGTATAAAAGTAATAGGATTTTCTGGGGAGATTATAAAGAAGAGAATTAGGTACCTCGATTCCCGTTTCCAAAGGGACAGAAGGGTACACACTAAAACAAATCTAAATAGGTGTGCTAAGGATTCCTGAGGCAAATCCGGCACTATATAAAACAATAAATACAAATACAAATACAACAAGAAAAGTGCGCATCAAGCTCCAAAATGGCTCAAAAATTAGATGAGATACATTTAGGAAAGCGTATGCAGGGGAAAATGTTTTAAAGTGCTCATGTGTGGGATTATAAATGTCAGTATAAAACTTTGGTTGTGTTTAAACTAGTGGATATAAAATGATGGTAAAAAATTAAGTAAATTAAGGTGTTTTATTGATTTTTTGATCAAGAGATTGACGTCCATCAGAAGGATACAAATCAATGACAACTAATAAATTAATGAAGTAGAGACTCTTAAAATATCAATGATAGGACAATGAGAGATTACAAATGTATAGGAAGTGTAAACGAAGGAACAAAAAGAACATTGTTGTGCAGAATTTTAAAAGCAGATAAAATATTTGGATTTTTGGTTAATCAAGCAGCAATTGATTGTGCCTACTGAAAGTGATCAGTGTGGTATATTTGATAACATAAAGAGAAGAATGTAAAATTGGGTAAGTATAGACAGTCGAAATCGACTTGTCATCATTAGAGACACTCGTCTTCTGCACTTATGCAGGACATTGTCAAGATACACAGCTAAGATAAGGCAATATCATTCGGAACTAATGAGACACTCATGACGTGGACTCAGGAGGGTTTGTTGTCAAAAAACAGTTTGCGACATACGACAAAGTAGTTGCACGCTACATATAAGGGAAAGATATTACAGAAAAGGTTGGCTGTTTCAGAGCTATGGAAGATGCATCAGAGTGAGAAAGAAGATCCAACAGAGAAGGAGTGGATGCTTAATCAGCATAAATGGGAGGATAAAACGCCTTTGGCTCCCTTTTCCCCTCCTTAAAAAGGAGCTTAAACACAGAAGAGAATGGATTTTCTTCTTTAAAGAAATTGAAAGCAGTGACGGGGTATGTTAATCCCACATACACCCCCCCATGCTTATAACAGTGAGGACAATGCAGAAGAGAGCAAAAGCAGAGTACACGAAAATATCTCGACACACAATGAAAGTAATCAGCGTGATAAGAGGAAGGACAGACAAGATAAACAGATAGAGGCCGAAGCAAAAGAAGCAGAAAGAAATCAAGGACAAAGTTAATGGAATAACCATAGTATAGAACACATGGATGGGAGGACAGATATAACTCTAGATGGATTATAAGAGCATTGATGAAATTAAATTATATTTTAGTTTTATTGCACTCATACACAAGTGTTTCAGAGCATGACACACTTGCTGGGGTTCGAGAAAGAGAAGAGAGAGAAGAGCGGGAAAAGAAAGAAAAGGAAGAAGAGAGAGCATATAAATAAGAGAAAGAAAGAGAATGAAAACAAAGGGAAGTACGAAGAAGGCATGAGTCAAGGAAAGAAAAGGAGAGACTAGAAGAGAAGAGAAGAGACAAGAAGAGGTAGAAGCACAAAGAATACAAAAACTTGGTTGCAAAAAAGGCAAAGGGAAGATGAATTAAGAGAGATGAGGAAAATGGAAGGAGAAATTAACAGAAGTAGGGAAATAAAAGATGACAAGCTAGAGTATCTATGTCATAGAAGCATAGTGTCGATCAAAGCACAAGAACGTCTTGAGGAAGAGAAAGGGTCACAACAGCCCCATAGGGAGCTCCACGGGGTTCCAAGAATACCATCATGGCTGATGTGTGAGACGCAGAAGGCGTAGAGAAACGACTTGGGGATTTATATAGGCAAATGTGGGATAAAAAAGGGCATAAAACCCAAGAGAAGGATCTCTATTAAGGGAAACTGGTGGTAGGTCAGATAAAGTCAGAACAGATGAGCACAGAACGCTGTCTTTAAGTAGACTAGGTCTTGATGATGTGGAAAAGGATAACAGTCGTACAAGCTGGGGCATAATAATGTCTGACGAAGAAAGGGAAGACAATGATAGTGTGCATGCAGGTTTTCAAAAGAAATGAGTTTTTAAAAAAAAAGTAAAATGGACATGTCTAGAGGACCCCAAAGATAGAACACCAGAATTGACATAACATACTAAGTGACCAAAAGCACGAACGCACAGTACAAGGGATGTATCCCTGCCTTATGTGAGCAGATTAAGGGCACTACCAGGGCAGAGATAAACGGGCGAGACTAGCCCCGCCTATAATACCATACGTGTAGGCCTCACATGCTTATGGACCACGATTTTCACAATTCCCATTATTAGAGAAAGGGGGAGGAAGACCACAAAATACGCCATGGCCACACATGGATAAAGACAATTTAAGGTGTAAGCTACAGAGTTTAACTTCCAGTGGGGAGAAATGGATTTATGACCTAGAGAGAATGACCTCAGGAATTACGTTAGTTATAGGTGACATTAAAGGCTGCTACCAGCAATCATAGGGGGAGAGCTAATGACATTTGGAAACAAGCCGGTGTGAAGGCACAAAACACGGCACACGATGGAGCACCATTTAACAATTGCAGAGCAGACGCATTGCAGGCACTCAGAATACAATTTCCCAATATACTAGACATCGGTGTAATTATGACTAGGAAAATGGGAGAGAATGAAGACCCTGTTGCTTATATTCAAGATATTCAAGAGAAATGGAACCTTGATACATGTGAACCAGGGGATACAACAGTAGTATTACTTTACCACATTCTGTGTCAGGCACTGCCCGAGCCAGTGCCACAGAAAATAAAAAATACAGGTGGAAATGGAAGCAAAGCCATGGCCAGAAATACAATTGACGATTATGCATCGCTGCCAATTAATGCAGGAGAAGAATAAGAAGAAAGCTGAGAATAGAAACCAGGAGGAAGCGACGTTAGTCCAGAAAAAGCTATGGAGGGAGAGTATTGACAAGTAATGAAGGTGGGGTGATGCAGGAGATGCAATCAGTGCAGCAAAACAATGTAGGGTATCCCACAGATCAGAGTGGGTAAAGTATTGGACAAGAGGAAGAGGAAATGGGCCGAGAGCAGGAGGATGAGGTGGATTTCCAAACCCTCACAGGAGCAGAGGATTTAATGGCAGACAACCACAACAATGCTTGAATTCCAGAAGAATAGGCCACATAGATAGAACATGTAGAAGCAGAGGAGGAAGTTCCAAAAGGGGGAATGGGCTATGTTCCGCAATATAGTATAGAACCACCGGAATATTATGCCTAAGACCACATAACAGGGAATAGTGAATATTTAGAGGTGAGTGAAAAGTGTGATGCCACCCCTGAAGTGAGGAGCTCTATCCCGGCTGGGATTTCGATTAATATGTGATGAGAAGTATCTAGTACACGCTATGTATAGATGAGATTCCGTGCATCTATATGGATACACAGCCCCCTTTTGGGGAAGTAGGCAGCAAAGCTGTTAAATACAGCGGTTCCATTGCGAGCACCATTGTTTATAAATTGACGGTTTGTTCATTAGAAAGCGCTACATTAGCACCCGCATGCGTCTCAAATATTAAACAAGTCAAAGCATTTTGAATAAATTCATTAGAACAACTTTAAAAATTGTATTTCCCCATGTCCTCCATGGGAAATGGATGGACAAAAAGTAGATGGAGGACTTGTACCATAATCAACCTCTTTGCATTTTTTAGAGTGCACTGAAGGTCGGAAGAATATGGCATCATGTTTGCCCTTCACCTGCACATGATAAACAGCTACATACAGGGTGACTGAAAAGTGACATTTTTTACAATTGGTTCATTCTCCGCAGCTGAGAGGAATACATTTAACGTTTTTCTGTAACAAATGTGTGATTGGTGGCTCCTTTGATTTTTATCTAGTGGATGTGAATTTGGAAGACCACATGTGAGTAATTCACTGCAAGTGAAGTTGAACTGAGGCAGTCGACCATGTTGCCCAAAATTAAGAAAGGCTACATGTAAGTGATATGAATAGCATGGGTCACATGAATTTAAAGCGACTATGTATACAGACAAGGTTTAGGATACTTATATATCCCCTTGTGAATACTATATTTCTAGGTGCCTGTAATTAGCAGCAGTGACCTGGGGGATTTATTTCCAGCATCAACACTACCACTGACACGTTTCCGGTTAGAGGCGAGTGTAGATGAGTACCACCAAATAGATGAATACACACAAGTGAATTGTGTCGCGATATAGTGAATAGGCTAGAGACTGACAGTTATGTTTTGTTTGTTTATCTTAGAGATATATCGCTGAAGACATCATTCTTTCAGTTAAATTGGGAACCTTGAGTTGGGGCTCCCAGATCCTGAGAAAGGTCGGAAAACAAGGGGACCAATTGTGGTCCGAACATGACTGAAACATATGTAGATCTGAGAGAAAGCAATTATAGCTATTCTTTGAACAACAGATGTACATCCATATACAAAAGAACAATACTGACATTGATGGGATGGTTTCATGTTCTTGTATGATTATTTAGGCTTCATGTTTTCTTCGAAAGAGATGAGATATTTATGATATGTGTGAAAGTTTGTAAGAGGAGAGGCTGATGTGAAGGAATGTGTGGTATATTATGAACAAATAACATTTAAATTGTGTGTTAATATAAAAATAAGAATTTATTTATTGTGATGTTATAAAAATTGTAATTTTGAATAAATACGCCCTCTAGCCTCATGTATGCCTTGGTCCATTGTCTATTTTCTATATTATACTTTACCTGGAGGCCCTATGTTATTTATAGGTACCCTTCTATTTATCCCAAATATTTTGCGGCCATAGATTTAAAGAATGCTTTCTGTTCAATTCCCCTCCATGAAGACTCACAGTATTTGACTTCCTTTTCGTATAGAATGATTCACCTGAAACATTACCCCAGGGATCCTGTGAGTCCCCGTCAATCTTCAATAGAGTCCACCATATGGACTAAGGAAATGTTCCGCACGAAAGTGCAATAGTTCAATATCTGTTCGAAACTTTTGTGTGCAGTGAGACAAAAGAAAGATGCAGAGAAGATTCAATTAAGTTTATGACTATCCACTCAGAGAAAGGATATATATAAAGTGGACAAAGAGAAGTTACAATACTGTCAGGAAGAGGTCTTCTTTTTAGGATAGTTGATTTCTCATGAGGGGTGGAAAGTGACGCCTGAAGCAATTATGAAGACCCCAGAACCTAAAAAGGTGATGGAAATGCAACCATTTTTAGGTCTATGTAATATTTGTAGGGCCTGTGTTTTCGATTACAGTACCTATGTTTGACCACTCTTAAAAGGGCTTAAAGAAGCACAGGTGGGTAACAGTAAAATAATATGAACAGGTGAAATGTCTGAAGGATTTCAAGAATTAAAAAAGGCGATCAGTACAGCTCCTGTGTTGGGAATTCCAGATTATCATGAAGAAATGTATTTATTTTCCCATTCAAATGGAGAAGTCATGACAGCAGTTCTTACACAAAAGACAACATTAGGACATGGACACAAACCATTGGCTTATTATAGTGGGATTTTATGAAAGGGCATTTACCCCATGAGCAGCCATTAGCTGCTGCTGCATTCACAATTGAAAAAGCTTCAAGTGTAACAATGAGGTGTTCAGTAATATTATTTGTCGAGCATGCATTATTTGCAATTTTAGAGAAACCCAAAAGTACTTTGACCACACAAAGAGCACCAGGATGCAAGGCAATACTATTGAATCCTGCGATTAAAATTGTCAGATGTAAGACAGTGAACCCAGCAATTTTCTTAGCTGAACCAGTAGGGGAGGATGATTATGTACACGATTGCACAACGTATACTGTGTATTATAATGAAATTCCCAAAGCTAGAAAAAATGCCCTTCCGAGTGGCAGAAGGTATTTATGTTGATGATTCTTCAAGGATTGATCAAACGACTGGCGAAAGGCACACTGGATTAGCGGTAGTAAAGCTGAACCAAGAGGGTGAATTTGAAGTAGTGACAAGCGCAAGATTTCCTTCGCATTGCTCAGCACAGGCTGCGGAATTAGTGGCGCCTATCGCTGTGCTTTACAGATTCGAAGATGAGGAAGTGACATTGTACTCCTATTTTGCTTATGTAATGTCAACCGTACATGCAGGTCTGTCACTGTGGAAAAGGGGGGGCATCTTCTGCGCAGACGGCACTCCAGTGCAACATGCAGCCCTATTGGATAAACCTAATGAAGTGTTAGCAAACCCATTGACTCTAGCAGTTGTAAAATGCACAGCACATTCTAAAAGGACAGAATTAATTTCTTGTGGAAACCAAGCTGCAGATTTAGAAGCCAAAAAGGCAGCCTATTTCCCAACCATTTAAAAATTTGAAATAGAAAGTGTTAAACAGATGACAGGACAATGCATGTTGGTATAGAAGGGGTTAAACATGCTGTCTTTTGTCCAGTTAATTGAGATACAAGGATGAGCACCACAAGAAGAGAAGGAACTATGGAAAAGGAAGGGGTGTTTTTTATCCCCCACTGAGGCAATTCGGAGACAGGATAGTACTGGAAAGCCAGTTATGCCTCTAGCATTATGGATGGTAGCAGTGGATAAGCTCCACTACCCAGTGCATATGACTCGAGAGAGTGCAGCTGCTACAATAGCAGAAGAGTGGATTTGGCTAAACCTGTTCGAGCATGTGGCACAGTTTATTGTAAAATGCATTGTGTGCCAGATATGTACTGCAGGGCACACTTTGCAAACAGTGAGCGGAGCAATTCCTAGAACCAATGGCCCATTTCACCATCTACATATAGACTATGTAGACTTGCTGCAGACATGCAACGGTTACAGATATATGGTGGTTGTGGTAAGTCCTTTTTCTAGATAGATCAAGGCAGGTCCATGCCACACCCTGAGGCCATGTTCGCTGCCAAGTTCCTTGTGCATGAAGTGTTCCCAAGATGTAGTGTGTGTGAGGATTTGCGGTCAGATAATGGACCACATTTTATAAATGAGCTGTTTGACCAAATAGTTCTTTTATTAGGCATTAAGCATACATTTTCTCTATTTATCACCCACATGTGGATAGTGTTTGTGAATGATTAAACAGATTATTGAAGTAAAGGATTGCAAAGATCAAGATGACTCTAAAGAAGGGGTGGCTACAATACCTACCGCTAGTGCTATACGCTCTAAGCATCACCTTCGAACTCCTGAGTTGGCCACTGGAGGCTGCATGAGAACTCCCTTGCTCCTCCAACTAGGTTAAACACTGATTCCCATAGTGTCACAAACACATTAGGTGACGAGATGCAACAATGACTGCAAGTGTTTCTTTTATGTCTCAACAGGTCAAGAATCGAAGGGAGGGCTCAAAGAGAAGCAACAAAGAAGCAACAAAGATGATCAACCCATTGAAGCAGAGGATTTTTTAAAACAACCGAGTCTATACTACAGAGATCAGGTGATGGTACAAATGTTTGTACACACTTGGAGCACTTCCCACTTTGAAGGTCCATACGAGGTGGAAGAAGTTACACCAACAGCAACCGAGCTAAAAGGATGAAGGTCATGGCTTCATTTACCTGGCATTAAGCCTTATAAAGGAGAAACACCAACCCCTCCTGCAACTACTGTAAGTAACTCATGGCAAACGTAAAGACAGACACAATTCAAGGGTGTTTATTAAACTGTTAATACAGGCCTAAACTAAACCTAAATCTAAGATGGGAGCAAGCGTCGACCATCAAATGAAAATAAGGCAGTCCTTGTGGCGTCATGGCAAAATAAAGGGCCTATACTAAGAAAACATATTACCAATTCCTTACACTAAATACAAAAGTGTGTGTAAATGGAAAGTGTTCACAAATAATAAGTCAGAATGTGATTGTCTTGAGATCTCCCTTCCCCATGTTTATAGCATGGGACAAGGTGGGACTTTGGAACACAGCACAGCTTGAGCCCTTGCAGCGCAAGCTAACAGTCTGTAGCAGCTATCAGGATCATCATCGGTTCAAATAAAAGTCTCTTGCCTTCAAGACCTGATGCTCAAAACAAGCAAACATAAAGTTTTTGTTCTAGGAATATGTTGGGTGATGGCTTCATCCATGGGTCCCCCTCTTCTGGCTGCAGACCCCTTTGCAAGTCGTGTTCAACAACTGTTCCTTTCTTAATGAACTTTGGGTGGTGACTTTCCACCCCTGGATCTCCCTAAATTGGACTTGTACACAAGGGTGACAGTTCACCTCCCCTTGTCTTGCACTGCTTCTCACTTTTACAAGTCTACTGTCCTTTTTTAAACAGTTCTTCAGGCTTTGCCCCTTGTTGTCGGCTACCCTCTGTCGGGTTAACTCTCACCAATACTTACGAAACACAGTTCACTCTTCACACGCCTTTGTCGGGTTCACTTCGTTTCACACACTATTTGTGTTGTTGGCTTCCCTCTGCCGGGTTCACTCTCACCAGCTTTTACCAACAGTTCATTACAGGAGTGTCCAACCTTTCCGAAACACAGTTCATGTGCTAATTCTGACCATGCAGGATTCACTTACCTTAACTTTCATAATCATCCGTTGGTCGAAGGCTTTCGACGGTAGAGAGGATTTTACAAGACCCCTGTTTCACCACTTTGACGTTTTTTCACCTCTTCCCAAGGCCTTCTGGTTATGGTAGTCTTTACCATTGGTTATCGCCACTTGCTATTTTCCGATTTCTTATTGGTTCTCCACTCGACTCACTGGCTGTGATCAACCGCTTGGCCTTCTTTTTCCTTGGAGTCAAGGTTGGTACCACTGAGACAAGCGTCTCTCCCCAGCTTGGTACTCAGCAGAGAAGGGTCTCATGTACCATTGACATCTGCTGCAACACACGTTGGCTATTGCTCGCAGACGTATTATTCCATCTGCGGAGGCTTCACAGCCTTGTTCAGAAAGGACAAGGTGACTCTCTCCTTGTCACTCTCTTGGTCTGCGCACTTGCTCCTCCTCTTGAACTGCTGTTCTGAGTAAGCTCTCATGTCATGCGGTCTCCCTTGTTCATAATGTGCTGTCGGGCGCCACCTTTTATCCATGTGTGGAAAGGAAAGCGCCATCAGGTGTGTGTGATTCAGGTCTATTGCCTGACTCAGCCTGGCCTTTGGGTTGGGACATGTGAGGTAAACAGTTTTAGAGTTAGTCCATAGTTTTCTACGGTGTGAACAAGTGTTTAGGTCGGGAAAGGTTTTTTTTGGAGTGTCAGGGTATCCTACATGGTAGGATCGGGAAGACGTGTTATAGGGAATTACAACCCTAGTATCACGAGGGTTGATGACCTTAGAAGGTGAAGATTGATAGGAATGACCGGGATTGTTATTGTGAATGGAACAGGGGGGATTGTGGGACCGGTAGTGTTTAGTCCAAGTAGAGTGGATGTTCGGGACAGAATAACCAGAGGGACTGGGAGTATTAGGATAGGGAACAGGAAAACAGGAATTCTGAGAGAGATGGTTTCCGAATGCAACAGGGTGTTCAATCCTAGGGGAGTTGTTATATACGGAGGGGTCGGCAGATTTGAGTAGGAGAGATTCAAATAGATGAAGGGGGGTAGATGTGGTACAGCCACAAAGGCCTCAGGGATCTCATCCTCCACTCCTTCTTCCCCGGTGTAATACTGCATCTCAGTTGGGCTATTCCCCCAAGCATAACCATGCATAACTCTGACTTCCCTTACCCAGGTAATCCTCTCTCGCTCGTCCACCATCAGGGTAGGAATCTGAAAGTGTCAGCACATCTCTAGCCACCTGAATAAGGGATTCTCAAGTACTTCCTGGGGAATACCCTAAGGTTTTTCACACTACCCACAGCAAAGCAAGCAAAGACATTCTGCATATACAGACTCATTCTATGGCGAAGAGTAAAGACAGGGAAAGTGACGAAAACAGCAGCACCTTAGACTAAAAAGGCAAACATCTTTTAAAATTTGACAAGGAGTAAAGGGACTTGCAGTCATCCTGGAACTTTTTTAGATAGGCTCAAGAGACAGTGCACTGAAGTATCGGAACTGAAAGAAGAAAAGGCACACTTCATTGTTATGTTACCTATTGCAATAATATTACACACATTCTTGTATGCTGTTTTTACCTACATGTTACAGTCTTAGACAGCTCTAATAAGATATGTCAACGTCATACCATTTCTTAGAAATCCTAAGAACAACCATATTATTTTTAGAATAATTGTTGCAATCATCTTGCAGTTTTTGATATAAAGGTTTGATTTATAGAGACATATATTCAAAGTTTGAGCAAAAATGAGAAGGTTTCAGAATATAAGAGGCTTATTGACATCAAGAAAATCTATGAGTTTACATAGAATAATAATCGTGCTGTCATTCGGCATTATGATTTGTGTTTTCATCTTGATTATTATGACATTTAGACAACTTATAAGAAACACTACAGATATGGTGGATGACAATGAAACATTTACTATTGCCCCTGATGAAAACACGAACATCATTGTTTATAATCTTATTAGGCATTTGTTTCAATTTAAAAGGGGTATTGGGGAAATCATGAAGGTATAAATATGTATCTTGACACTTCAGCTAATTTAAAGAATAACCTATGGTATCAGCATATGAAAAAAGTGGGAAGGAGGCGTCATATGAAAGCTGCTGTGTGTGTTCCTTTATACCTTATGCTTTGGCAACCTCTAAGATATTCATAGCAACATAAGTATTAGTTAAAAAGGCACATTACCTGATGCACCTTGCACTTTGCCTAACCGGAGGACAGTTCTAAGGCAGAACAGCATCCATAGTGTGGAGGAATAAAGCGTCATCTCAAAGAGAAGACAATTATGTACAAGATATAAAGTCAAGAGAGAAGCCAGAATCAATGCATCAAATAATAAACTACAAACAGCCTTGAATAAATGGAGCAGGATTCAAGATCGAAGAAAACAAGAAGCTACTATGCAAGGATAAGAATGGCAAGGAAATACAAGAATGCTGGGAAAGCGATCAACTACAAGGAACCGTGCTTATGCCTGAAGGATTGCTTGTGTGCAAAGCAATGTCATTAACCGGACAATGAAAAGTAGTTGTGGCAAATACTGAAAACGAATGCAAGAATCAATGGCATAAGATTGCAAGATTGTTGACATGGGTCAATGATGAGGGAGAACCATTGCAGATACTGCCCCAGAAAAATGTATCTTTACGCGCAAGAAATAATGGCACAGTGAAAGCTGGAGAAAAACGCATATGTGTCTGAGTTTTTGATGCAGAACAGATGCAGTGAGACGGCTATTATACGCAGCCTGGAGTCCATTACATAAAAAGGATCTAGCTTTACACAGTACGCAGACGCTAAGTACAGACTTGCACAGCAGATGCTGTTCCGTCCTCATTATGATGCAGATCACTCCCACCGATTGATTTATACTGAAGTATGAACAACCGACGCAGAAATCCCAGACAAGCTTGATTCCAAACTGCAGTAAACAGAAGACCAGGACTGAGCAAAGTTAATTGCCGAAAACCGTACAGCAGTGTAATTCGGAATAATGGACGGTTTATTTAATAGTATAACTGAAAAAATATTTCTTTTTCTCATACGGAACAAGAATTGCAGACACACAACGACCCAATATTTGCACCCCTAAAGAGTTTCCCCCGAATGAACTACAGACTATATGTAACATGGGAAACAAACAAGTTGGGTGAGAACTGAGCACTAGAACATTGCTCATCTTAAATAGTACATTTCATATCTGTCATATGTTTCCGTTTGCGTTTCTATGTTTGTAATCATTTGTGTTTTTCATGCTCCACTCTCCACTTGAGCATGATCAACTGTGTGGTTGTTCGTGTCTCTTGAGTTAAGGGAAGGCATTTGTGTTTTAACTTGCACTTTGCATTTTAGCACTGTTTTTTAATGTAATAGCCACTTCTGTGTTTATCTATAAATAAAATCTTTTTGATTAATAAATTCATCACGAGATTAGAATTCGAAATTTAGAGTGATTATTGAATCATTAGTCACTCGTTCCCAGTATTTTCCCTTACGTGGTTGCTCTGTCGATTGGACCGTTCTTCAAGCTTCCGGTCTACTAGTTTGTTTTGTACTTCGAGTTTTCGATGTGCCAAAAATGAAGGAAGGAACAGCAGTCCTGATGGACCATTATTGGGCCTGTGGATCAAGAGCATAAATAAAGTTGCCACCAAAATAGGGAGGAGTTTGTTACTTGGTGCTTATAAGCATATGAGCCTTAGCAGTACCACTAAATGACCTGCAGATTACAGACTTCCCAAAAATGGACACGCACCTGAGGAAGAAACAATCGTTTTATCAAAGCAGACAGAGGAGAGATAATTACTTCTCAGCAAAATCAATAGCAGACTTTTATGATATTCCAGATGAGCATAAGTTGTTCAGCAGAACAGCAGTGATATTCACAGCTATATTTCTGCCAGGAATTCAGACTGCACTGATGTGGCTGCTGGAGCGGCTGCAGGTCTTCCCTTCCCCCACCTTTTGTCATCCTTTACTTGTGACACTGACACCTCGTAAGGTAAACCGCACTCTACTGGGCTACGACGAGAGATGCGATACGGCGCACTGAATGGATTTAATTTGTGTTTAACTTTGCCTGCATAGGCTCCTAGGAAAATGATTTGTACAGCCTTAGCAGCCTGTGGCCCTTCTCCTTGTTTGTGTCACTTTAGTGTGGAATTGTGGTAGCTGCAAGTGAAAGTTGTTTTTCCTGAGACTGTGCAGGATGCTCAAGATATGAAAAAGAATAAACCTTTTCTGCTTGTGCTTGCACTTTCCTATATGTATGCAAATTACTTGTACATTTATTGTTTGTTCCTCATAATTTTTTCATTTCATTGCGTTATGAATTCATTTTTCCATAGGATCTGATTTTTGTTGCTCATTAAATTTATTTGCATTCATATGGTACAACAATGTATACACATTATTAGTTCATTAAATTATCTTCATATAATTGGTTAGATTGTCCCAAATTGTTTTTTCCTCATTGAGTTTATTTACATTCATAAGGTGCATCAATGTATACACAATATAGGTTCATGGAATTCTACTCATTTAATTGGTTAAATGTCCCAAAATTCCTCACACTCACATGGTGCATCAATTTGTACACAATATTGGTTCATTGAATTAACTTCATTCAATTAGTTGATTGTTCCAACTTGCCTTTCCCAACAGGTGTTTCCTCGTCTTGGTAATGACGGTTCTTCAGGGGATATTTTGGCTACTGTCTCTATGTGGTACTCCTGATGAAGCAAAGGGAATTTTGAGTCTCTTACCATGTGTGTTTTGTATGTTTTGCTTTGGTATTCAATGCAAGCTGTAAAAAGTAGAGATAAGTACCCCATTTAGGGTCAAGTTATAATGACTTCTAGACTTGTTATTGTAAAGTCTAATAGAGATACTTACTTGAGCATTATTGGCTACTCAGTTTATTAAGATCTTTTAGCTTAATAGGGACAGATATTCTGTTCTTGCCCATGTATTGGTTCTGGTGCTCTTTCAATAATCTGTTGAACTTTAAAAGAAAAACAGTTAAAGTACCTTTATCACATAATATTATTCTATCATTCTCCTCATTTATTAGACGTCACTTTTATGGTGAACTTATCGCATGTTTAGAGTCTATGGGCCTCATTACGACCCTGGCGGAAGACCATGGTGCTATTAGCACGATGGTCCATGCCGGTAAGTTACCGACTCTGCCATGGAGAAAGGGGGAATAACCACCCCATTACAAGGTTGGTTGGGCGGTAATTCCCCCTTCCTCCCTGGCCCTTCTCCATTCCCATTTTTGCCCCATAGGGCTCAATGGGAATGGGGAGGGCGCTAAATACGGTGCCGCAAATTGTGGCACCGTAATTAGCACCAAGGTCCCTTTGCGGGTCCCTACTTTAACGGCTGGTCTACACCAGCCGTTAAGGTCGGGTCCCGCAAAGGGACCTCGTAATTTGGCGCTAATAGGTTAACGGCGCTGCAGCCTTATACAGCGCCGTTAACCCATTAGCGCCTGGGTCGTCATGAGGCCCTATATCTACGTATAGGGCTCTAATGTGGTACGCACTCTAGTGCATTTTCAATTCTTTTTGCTTTCTAATTCTCGCTGGCATCTCTATATCAATCATTATATTTCTCCTTACGTTAGGGATTTGCATCTGCCACATATTATACATATTCCTCCTTTATATTTCTCTCACAATATTAAAACTCCTGCAATCTCCCATTTACCTGTTTGCTTCATACTCTGTTCTTAGCGTCTGGTGATCCGGTTCGATTGCCGGTGTTTCCTGTACGTGGAAGCGTTGTTTTTTTAAACGCAATGACGCCACGTGGATGCAGCGTGATTTCGTCATGCGTGACTGCCCTCTTGGACTGGGGTATTCTTTCCGATGTCTATAGCTTGTATTTTTAATTGCAGCAGACTCTAACTAGCGATTATTTATTAGATTTCGATTTCTCGCTTGTGCTGTCATTTGATTTTGACTGGTTGTTAAATATATACCTGGCAATGAGTGAATTTTAATTTTTTGTTGCTTAACGAAGTTGGCCCTAAATGAGTGGCTCCCTCCATTGTTTCTTAAATGTGTACGCTTAATAACTGAGGTTCAAATTGTGTTGATTTATTTGGAGGCTAAATGAGATCATTATTTATCTCTATTCACCCTATGTGATGGACAATCAACCAATTGAATGAAGCTGCATAGGCACCTGCACCATCTAAATTATTAACCCTGAGAGCTCTAATAAAGTTCTGCTGCTTTGCATCGCTGTTGTGCCACTTTTCGTTATTACCTATGGAAACACCATTCCAAGATGGCCGTTTCCTTTGCCTGCACTGGAGTGCTGGGTCTGGTGCTGATGGGGGTCCAGGATTGGCCATTGCTTGATTCATCTAGGCCAATGGGAAGGCCGGCAGGCTTGGCCGGCGCTCCTCACAAGGCCCACTCCAAGGTCCTGTCTACCCCTGTCCGCCAAGGTACGCCACGTAGATGCCCACCCATGTGAGTGAGTATGCTCTCCCCACCCCCCCTAGTCACCTGTGAGTGAGTATGCACCCCCACCCCATCCCCCCATTGCCTGTGAGTGAGTATGCTCCCCCCGGTTCCCTGTGAGTGTGTATGCTCCCGCCACCCCCTCTGGTCGCCTGTGAGTGAGAATGCTCCCCCAACCCCCTTGGTCACCTGTGAGTGAGTATGCTCCCCCCACATCCCCCCCGGTCGCCTGTGAGTGAGTATGCTCCGCCACCTCCCCGGTTACCTGTGAGGGAGTATGCTCCTCCCAGCCCTCCCTGGTCGCGTGTGAGTGAGTATGCTCCCCCACCACCCCTGGTCGCCTGTGATTGAGTATGCTCCCCCCACCCCCCGGTCACCTGTGAGTGAGAATGCTCCCCCCTCCTCCCCCTGGTCACCTATGAGTCAGTATGCTCCCCCCAGCCCCCTGTGATCACCTGTGAGTGGGTATGCTTCCCCCACCACCCCTGGTCGCCTGTGAGTGAGAATCCCCCACCCTCCCTGGTCGCCTGTGAGTGAGTATGCTCCCCCACCCCTCCCGGTTGCCTGTGAGTGAGTATGCTCCCCCCACCCCCTCTGGTCACCAGTGAGTGAATATGGTCCCCCCACACCCCTTTGGTTGCCTGTGAGTGAGTATTCTTCCTCACCCCCCTGGTCACCTGTGAGTGAGTATGCTCCCCCATCCTCCCTGGTAGCCTGTGAGTGAGTATGCTCCCCCACCTCCCCAGTCGTCAGTGAATGAGTAGGATCCCCCACCACCCTTGATCGCCTGTGAGTGAGAATGCTACCCCTTCCCCCTCCCACGCACACTATAATAAAAATAAATTTCACCTGGGCATCCCATATTGCTCAAAATGGGGTGTGCCTTATGTCTGTGCAACAATATTTTGACTCACCGCATTATATGTTGAGGCCGCCCTTTAATTTGGGGTGCACATCATGTCTGTGCCACATATTTTGACTCACGGCATTGTATGTTGAGGCCGCCCTTTAAATTGGGGGCGCCTCTTGTCTGTGCCACATATTTTGACTCACTGCATTGTATGCTGAGGCTGCCCTTTAAGATGGGCTGCGCCTCATGTCTGTGCCACATACGCTTACTCACTGAATTGTATGCTGAGGCTGCCCTTTAAGATGGGGTGCGCCTCATGTCTGTGCCACAAATCTTGTCTCACTGCATTATATGCTTGAGGCCGCCATCTAAGCTAGGGTGCACCTCATGTCTGTGCCATATATTTTGACTCACTACATTGTATGCTGAGACCGCCCATTAAGATGGGGTGCGCCTCATGTCTGTGCCACAAATCTTGTCTCACTGCACTGTATGCTGAGGCCGCACTTTAATTTGGGGGTGCCTCTTGTCCGTGCCACATATTTTGACTTACTGCATTGTATGCTGAGGCTGCCCTTTAAGTGAGGTGCGCCTCATGCCAGTGCAACAATCGCTGACTCACTGCATTGTATGCTGAGGCTGCCCTTAAGATGGGGTGTGCCTCATATCTGTGCCACAAATCTTGTCTCAGTGCACTGTATGCTGAAACTGCCCTTTAAGATGAGGGCACCTCATGCCTGTGCCACATATTTTGAGCCACTGCATTGTATGCTGAAGCTGCCCTTTAAGATGGGGTGCACCTCATGACTGTGCCACATATTTTGACTCACTGCACTGTATGCTGAGGCCGTCCTTTAAGATGAGGGCACCTCATGCCTGTGCCACATATTTTGAGCCACTGCATTGTATGCTGAGGCTGCCCTTTAAGATGGGGTGCGCCTCATCACTGTGCCACATATTTGACTCTCTGCGTCAGATACTGCCGCCCCCGTCAAAAAGGGGTCAGGCATACAGTATGTTCTTTGCTGGCACTGCTGTATCTAAGATCCCTCACAAGCACTTATGTAACCAAGTAAGCCTTCTTAACAGCGCCACGATGCCCGAGGGCAGTTGTGCGCTTTACAAATGCAAATAAATAAATAAATGCCAAGTGGCTGCAAACCACCAGATAGGAGCTGCTGCAATTGATCAACATAACAATAAAAGGATTTAAAGCGATCAGAGAAGAGTTGAGGGCCATCAGGCTTATGGCCCTTCAGAACAGGTATGTCATGGACTTAATTACAGAAATGGAAGAAGGCGTGTGTGCCAAGATCGGGCCTTTTTGCTGTACATTTTATACCTGCTCATGATGAAGACAATGGGACTTTGACCGAAGCGATAACAATGTGGTCAACCCTGCATACGAAGATAGAGGATGAAGTTGACAAGACCGAAGAGGACAGCTGGTTTTCATCTCTGTTTTCATGGAGTGCAACTTGGTAGGCGAATGCCTTCAAATTACTTGGTGCAGTACTAGTGTTGGTATTGCTAGCATTGTATTTCATAAGGATCATTTGGGACAATGCCAGAAGACAGCCAAGAAAGCTATTGGAATGAAGATAATGATTGATAGTGATGCTGGAGCTGCTGAGCAGATACAAAATGAGGAAAGTATCCATGAAAACATAAAGAAAAGTACTCTTGCACCTCCAGAAATGAAGTTCTACTATCCCAAGGAGCATAAAAAATATGTAGGACGTTGGATATTCTATTCACCATCAGGAGATTGCTGCCACATGACTTGGAGTGTGGATGAACATATAAAGAATACAGGTCACCTGAGGGGAGGCGGTGACAAATGTATGGGTCCAAAAGAAATGAATGACGAGATGATGAAGGAGAATGAAGAGAGGAATGAGCAGAAGGGGGATGTTTGGGAGCAGGAAGATACATTTTTCCTAACTCCTACCCCTCACCGCCATCATACTGGAACAGAGCGATAAGGGCCCTGTGTTAGACTCCATGTGTTATGCCTATACCTCATCGAGTGCACGAGAGACAATATTCACTCAGACAACCATATTGGATGTACCCTTGCACTGAAATTGTAGAAGGATGCCTTATGTAGGGATGTCAGCACCCACTATTGGACACCATAAAATGCTGAGAAAAACCTCAGAAGGATTGAGTGATGTCTTAGAGAAGATATACAAATCTATGCTGAAATGATATGAAAATACTAAAGAGAGACGATGTAATTGAAGTGATAAGAGAAACTTATACGAAATGATAAAGTAATCATGAATGCAAAAGAAGACAATGCAACTTGCCGACCAATAAGTCAGAAGACTCTGGAAGAAAAGATTTGCGTACAAAACAAAGAGGTGTCAAATGTTGGCTTGGGATCAAGGATGCTATTTTTAAGGAATAGCTGCAAAGTATGAAGGGAGGTAGATGGATAAACCATGGACAAGACTTAGTTCTCTTACATTAAAGAAGGAGAAAACATCTGCAAGAGCCAAATATTTGACAATTAAAATTGTATAAAGTCTATTCAAGGTACAGTGAGTCTCTAAAGGTCAAGAGAAGCAATGACACGCAGTATAATTAAAATCAAATAGCAGTAAATAAGAGGCTGAAATGGAAATATGTGTGGTCTCTTCACATGTGACTCAGAAGTCAAAAACAAGGGCTATTCGTTAAGCTTTGGGTGAAGATAGTGATAGTGATGTGCTTTCACTGCCCTTGAATGGCCTAGACCAGCGAATAGGCTAGAAGGTCAACTACAGACGTGAAACATTGCCTCATGGCTGGTCTGATGAGAGATTATGGACCAATTGGGAAAGTAGGGAGTAATCTGACGTGATTCGAGCACCTGGGTTTCGGTTTCGGTTTCCTTATGTGCTGCTAGCCGAGCCGAAAGTCCAAGGTTGGGCGACAATGCCAACTAATTGAAGGTCTATGGGACAACCTGCTATACAGCGTTTCACAGACCAATCCGCTGCCATTTTGTTCACTATAATCAGTATTATACATATTTAGAGGTAGTTTGAGGGTTGTTTTACAGATAAAAGACAGCCAATGAAGTACTAAACCGTATATATTCTATAAGTAGACATGTTCCCCTAACCAATCCCTCCCACTAATAGGTTTTATGGTTTGCCACATAGATTGATGTTATAGATGATACATGTTGGGGTATAAGGCCTCTGTGTAATGAAGTTTGTGTGTGAGTGTGTAAAGACCGGAGGGGGGGGTCTGTACTTCCGCTCTCTATTTGGTAGAGGAGAGACACAGAGACCCCTGCCAAGATTCTCTATTATTGGTATCGTGGTCGAGCAATCAAGGCCTAGCTTCTGAGGAGGTGATGCAAGCTTGTTCTTAAGTACAGTGTAGTCCCCAAGCACCCACAAATGAATGTCCACACACTGTATTAGTTAAAACACAGTCTTTATATAATTAATATTCGAAGGGGTGTACACTATCACGATAACTCACTTTGTACGCAGAAATTAACAATGGCAGTTCTTTACAGTTCTAAAGTGGTACCACTAACGTTATCCAATCTCATTAAAGTGCATACGGTCAGAATGACACACAGCTCAAAATAAAGAGGAAACCAGCAGTAGAGAGAGGAAGGAAAGCAAGATGGTTGAACAATTGGCAGAATACTGGTCCTGCTACCTAGACACAGTTCCGTGTGGAGATCCCCCCTCCTGGGCAACCTGCAGAAGAAAGATACAAGCACAGTCCATAAATGGTTCACACTAGACTTTCCAATAGTTCTGCAACCCCAAAGAACCTTGGCGTTGTAGCGTTCCGCGTCAGGGTATCGACGGCCCTTCTAGAGTGTCTTCCCTTTCAGGCAGGAGTCAAGGGTCGTCGAACGTCCGACGGAGAACAGGTCGAGCTACGACAGTGAAGAGGCCGCGTCGTTCCTAGCAGTGCTCGTTGCCGGGGAAGCGTAAACGTCCTGCAAGGAAGAGGCGTGCGGGGCACCTCAGTGTCAATAGTTCTGGACCGCAAAGAGCTGAAGAACTGTGGCCCAGCAAGGGCATTGAGTCGTCGGCGTCTCGGTGGTCTTTGGGTGGCGGGAAACCCACCAGTGGATGCTCCTCGGCGTGTCGATGGTCAGGCCTTCTCCAGCAGGATACAGCGGTGACGATGCGGACGAGAGCGTCCTTGGATCAATGAAGTTCTTAGGCAACAGGAGCATGGCGGCTCCAGTCGGTGATGGCGGTCGTCGACAGTGGCGAACAACAGTCCGCGTGCTTCTCCTTGGAGTTCCGCAGCAATCCCCATATCGGGTCGACAGCCTGTCGAAGGTCTGTCTACCAGGGAGCTTAGGCAAAGATCAGCTGTGCACAATGGTCCCTCATAGCTCTGGAAGAGAGCGCCTTACCAGGTCCTCTCTGGGTCAGTCCTTGAGGCACAGCAGCTTTCAGATTGCGAAAGAGAGCAACAGCAATTCTTCTCGTCTAGCAGGACTTCAAGATCAAGCTTCAGTTACTCCAGTTACTCGTTGTAGTGGACTTCAGCTTCTGAACACGATTCCTAGCAGTGAGAGGTCCCCAGATATACTGCTGATCTCCCATTCATTCCGCTGGGTCACACTCAAGCATCCAATCATGACTACGGTCATTCATGCAGGCAGGCAGCCAATCAGACACACAGTGCATTCAGGCCATTCACTTCTCTCCAGACACTCATAACTAGTTATGTGTATTGGGACAAGTACAGAGCCATTCAACACTCCAAGCTGCATTCATACCAGTTTCGGGCACGGCTGTCTCAACCATTGTGTCAAACACCAGATACTAGATACCCACAACATAGAATGTGTATTCGTCACACACTCTATTCACCGAGGTCCCACCCACAGGCGTACCCACAACATACGGTCGTTGAGAAGGCTCCAGCCAGTCTGATCGGCACTTCCCCACACTACCATATACGGAACTTCCACCCAACAGCCAGTCAGGGGGAAGGGACAGAAGCAGGGCTTCCCGGGACTTCAGGAAGATCAAGGAAACAGGCGATGGAAGGCAAGAGGCCATGGGGGCCATTTTGTCTCCATCCAGAATCTTACGATTCCAATGACAGAGCCTGGGCATCCCAAAATGGAGGATGTTCAGGGCACCAGTCATTTCAGCACGGAGCTGCCACCAGCCTGTACCCTGCTCTGTGGGTCACACACAGGTGCCCCAAAACATACACTAGGGGCACAGGGTTTCACCCCTACCCATGGGTGCCATAAGGGTATCCCATGGGTCTGTTCATCAAACCGAAAGAGAGAGAGCTGCACCGCCAGGAGTCCCACACAAACGCCTGCATGGAAAACACAACAGAACACACGATAAAAAGCAGTAAAGGACAAGGATACGGAGGCCCTGTCCCTACGATGCATTTCCAGCATCACAGAGTGAAGGAAGGCATTGTATCAACAGTAAGATAGACACAAGTGACCACAGTTCAAGGGTGTTTATTGAACTTCAATTGGGTTGAAAAACGTCTATCATATCTAATCCTAAATCTAAAGATGGGTGCAAGCTATGACCATCAAATAATAATAAGGCAGTCCTAGTGATGTCTTGTCAAAACAAAAGGGCTTATACTAATAAACCTATTGCCAATCCTTACCTCTAAGTACAAATAGTGTGGGAAATAATGTTATGCAAAAGAAAAGTGTTTAAGAAATTATATGTCAGGATTTTCAAGCCATTGGCTTCCCTTCCCCAAGTTTTCAGAACGGGACAAGGCGGCACACTCAGGCTCAGCATGGTCTCTGGCTTCTCAAGCACAAGGGTGCAGTTTGTAACTTCAACATCATGGCTTTATGTGCCAAAGACTCTTTGCCATTCAAAGTCTCTTCTTTCAGAGAGCCTGATGCAACAAACAAACAATAACGTTCCTTTCCTTCATGTATTTCACATAGACACCATTTTTAAAGGTGAATTACTATTCACCTCATATCCCCCACCGCTGGGCTCAGATCCACTTTAAAACAATGTGCTCAGGATTTTCACGTATCCAATTTATCGGGTGATTCACTGTTCACCCCGGATACCCCTCCGCCTGGCTCAAATCTGATTTGACACAAAGGGCCTCATTACACGGTAGGCGGTAGGGACATACCGTTACCGGTAAGGGATTACCGGTATCGGTAAATCCCCTCCCCAATCACGAACCGGACATACCGCTATTAGCGGCACCGCAAAGTACGGTGGCACTATTAGCGGCAAGTCCGTGAGCGCGCGGCCCCTCAGACCGGAAATAGCGGCATAGCGCTAATATCACGGCATCACGAGCCATGCGTACATGGCAATACCGGCATGTAGTAGACCCAAAGAACCCTTACCGGCAAGGCGCTAATACCGGCATCGCGAACCACACGTTAAAAGAGCACAGCAGAGTTCCCACCTGCCACAGGTGGACAAAATCAGCACAGGTGGAGGCAATGGAGACTGGCAGCACAAAAGAGCACACCACACCCCTCCCCACACCCATTCCCACACCAAGATGGATGCAATACTAGCAGCATTACATGGGCTAGAGGACATGATTGCTGTGCAGCAGCTACAACAACAGGCAGCACAGAGGAGACGCAGGAGGAGGAGGAGGAGGGCAAGACAGGCGCAGCAAGCACCACCAGTGCACCTAGTGATACCACAGAGGCAGCCACCAATACCCAGGATCAGAGCCAGTCCAGTCAACCTAACCCCTGAGCAGATACACACCCTGTACCGTCTGGACTGGGATACCATCACCACCATAGTAGACATGATATACAACGACATTGTGAGTCTCATTGACATCCGTACTGCCATCCCCCCTCTACTGAAGGTAGTAACAGTGCTCCACTTCTTGGCCACAGGCACCTACCAGCATACGGTAGGTCAGATGCATGGCATATCACAACCAGTATTCTCACGCACACTGAACCAGGTGCTCGATGCCCTCCTGCAGCACACAAGTCAACACATATACATGCCACGGACTGCCCAGGAGATCTCCAACACCAAAGTTGGCTTCCATTCACTGGCAGGCATCCCAAGTTGCATCGGGGCCATCGACTGTACCCATGTAGAACTGCTGGTCCCACATGCCAATGAGGTAGTGTACCGTAACAGAAAGCAATACCACTCCATCAACGTCCAAATGGTATGTGACTCCAATAAGATCATCACACATTGCTGTGCCCGATATCCCGGTTCAACCCATGATGCAATGGTCCTGCGGAACTCGACAATACCACGATACATGGAGCGACATGCTGGACAACGTTCGTGGCTACTTGGTGAGTAGCAGGCCGACCACATGTCAGTGTGATGTGGATTGTGAGTGGGGGGGTGATGCATACTCCAACTGTGCGTGAATGGGGGGGGGGAGATGCATACTCCAACTGGGCGTGAACTTGTGTCATGAGAAGAATGGACATACATATTTGCATCACTGTACAGTGAGGCAGCCCACAATGGACCAGAGACAAAACCACATGCCGGAAGTGAGTGCCACGGCAAACATATCAATCCATTACGCCAAACAGGCCATTCCAAACAACATGCACACCGCACAACACACCATTCCCCCATTACAAAAATCAGCAACATGCATATCAAAATCACAACTGAAATGTACGCTGAACAACATCAGAAATGGTCCGCGCACATGAGTGCATACAAATGGATCCCCTGTAGCCATTGTGGTGAGGCACACCCGTACCCCACCACAGAATTGCCATCAAACAGCATGGGGACATCAACTAAGGAATGGCAGTGTACTAGCAGTGTGGCACTAACGTTGCCAGGGCCAGGAAACACAAATCACTTAAACTCTGGCGGGACATGGCAATCCCTGCTGTATGCATGCATGGTGCATGTCCACTTGCAAGGACCACCTCACCTTCCCACATTGCAGTTACCCTGATTGCCATGCGTGCTTGGATCAGTGGATGTCGTTGAATATGCAATGTTTGTTTGTGTGATATGTGCACGCTCCACATTATGTAGACACTTACACATACCCATTGTTGCACCCATGCAGGTGATGCAGGTTATCCCCTGAAGAGGTGGCTCCTTACCCCTGTGCGGAACCCACAGAACAGGCACGAAGAGGACTACAATCATGCACACACCCGTACCCGCGTGGTGATCGAGCAGACATTCGGCCTATTGAAGGAACGCTTCCGGTGCTTCAGCAGGTCGGGCGGGGCACTCCTGTACGGGCATGAGAAGGTGGCCAAGATCACCATGGCATGTGTCATGCTTCACAATATGTGTATCAGACGGAATGTGCCAATGCCCCCTGACATAGAACTGCGACCACCGTCTGAGGATGATGACGGGGATGAGGATGGAGGAGAGGGGGCTGCAGGTCATGCAGGTGGCGATGCCCATGAGGGACGTGCTGTGCGGCAGCACCTGATAGACCATTGTTTCTGATGCACATGGATTAGGAGGGTGCAATTGGTGTTCAGCTCAGGGCACGGGGTGTATGGAGGACATAATCACAGTGCACCCTTCAACAATAAAGCACACATACACAATTATCAATGTCCAGTCATGTGATTATCCATGCCATTACGTGTGTATTGAGCATTATGACATTCAAACGTGCATGTACCCTCCACCCCAACAACCCTCACCCCTCTCCCCCCACAACTCCCCCAAACACCCTCACCCCCCTCCCCCCACAACTCCACCGAACACCCTCACCCCACAACTCCACCGAACATGGTGTGCACATCAGTGCTGCATTAGTTCCCAAGTGTCAACAGGGACAGGATGGCCCTACTTCCCTCCTCCACTACCACCATTGGGGGGTTGTGAGTCTGACCGCCGCAAGGACCGGCTGGACCTGCGCAGGATGGTTGTCTGGTCGGAGCTAGTAGACGAGGGCGTGGCTGGTTGATCTGCTCCCTGTGAGTGACGCATGCTCTCCATCGCCTCAGCAATGCGCGTTAGGACCTGCCTCACAGCGGCCATCTCGTCACATAGGCGCGTCGTGTTGCTGTCCATGGCAGCTTTCATGTCCCTTGACAACACCCGGATCTCCTCCCTGGTCGAGGCAGCCTCGCTCACTTGCCGGGCAACCAGGGCATTGAGCTCCTCCTGGCGCTGGCGTATCAGGCTCATGGTGTCGTCTGCGGCCCTGCCCCTGTTACTCCTCGGCGCAGCTTGCTGCATGTGGCCGACATCAGGTGAGCTCGCCACGGGACTGAATGACCCATCCATTGCATCTCCGGCATGCACCTCATGGATGCTGCCATTGGATGTGTTGCATGGGCTGTGGAGTGGGGACAGCTGGGGGCTGGGTGTACGCTGCCCTTCCGGTGTCGGACATGGGTCGTCCACATCACTCATAGGTGCCGTGGCTGCTGCTTCCCCAACGGAGCTATTGGCTGTGGACGGCGTGCCTTCTGGCACTGGCTCCTGAGTGGTGGGGGTGGGTGGTGGGGGTGCTGCCACAGTGTCGGATGGCATTTCGACCCTTGGTGTGGTCGTTGCGTGGGTGGCTTTTGAACGCTGGGCCACTCCAGATATCCCAGTGCCCCTCGATGTACTGGGCCTGGTGCCTGCATCCTTTCCCTTGGCCTGCTTTTTGGGTGGTGGGGCCTGCGTTGCAGAGTCCAGCTCCTCACTGTCAGATTGTGACCCTGTGGGGGAGCAAGACAGGGATAACATCAGTGATGGGTCAACGTGCATCATGCATATGTTGTTGTTGCTGCAGTTCTTTGGATTTGGACATCTACTTTGGGCCTGCAGGTTGTTGGCCAGATGGGTGGGTCATCCGGACATGTGTCAGGGTGACACGTGTGTGAGGTGCTGCATGCATGTGGTTGTGTGGGGATGTGCAGGGCATATATGCAGGGTTGTGTACATGTGTGTGTGATGACCCCATCCATTAGCTGATTCCCAATTCACATTTGGGGGAGGGACTCATGCTTGGCATTGCTGTGTCTTGCGTGGTCACTCACCTCCGTCTGACGTTGTTGCCACACCACACTCCATTCGGCCCACTCCCTCGATGGATTCTATGCCAATGGTGCTGGCAATGTCTCCTCCCACTCCTGCATCTTCATCGGGGATCCACCTCCGCCTCCTGTGCCCATGGCCAGATTCCTGTTGGCCGATAAAATGCTGCGTACACGGAGGCGCAGATCATCCCACCGCTTGCGCACGTCCTTTACGGTGCGGGGGGTGGAGCCCACCGCACTGACTTTCTGCGCCACCTCAGCCCAGATTTCCTTTTTTCTCAGGAGTGCCGGGCGCCGCATGTCGCTAGCGAACACTACGTCTGCATTTGCAGCCAGGGTGTCTGCCAGCATTTTCAATTCCTCGTTTGAGAAGCGTTCTTTGCGCTGGCGCGCATCGGCTTTCTTTAGGGCCTTGGGCATTGTTTGTTCTTCTGGGATGTGGTTTTGCCAGTCGTGGTGTTGCTGCAGGTCCTGAGTGCAGGGGATGGCAATGGATTGTGTTTTTAAAGATGGCCGCCGGGCTCTTTCCCGTTCCGGTGCGATGACGCTATTTCCGGTTCCGGTGTTTTACGGTGACCGCTAATAGCAGTGACCGCTAACAGCGGTGACCGCTAATAGCGTGCAGCATGAGGGCGGAGGTGCTATCAGCACTTTGGTCGGAGCCGGTAAGGTGCTTTTCCGCCATGGCGGTAGGGTCATTTACTGGCATGGCCCTATGCGCGTGTCCTCTAACTCGTAATAGAACGCTATTAGCGGTCTCCTACGATGGCGGACACGCTAATAGCGCCATGACGGTAAATCACATTTTTTAGCGCCTACCGTGTAATGAGGCCCAAAATCTTTAATCATTCTCCCTCTGTCGGACTCGGACCAATTTATCTATTGTAATACAAAATTTCCTTTACTATATCAACATCGAAGACTTTCGATAGAGCGCGTGATTTTGCTTGACCCTTCGCAGGACCACTTCGATTCACAATCCTTTGCAACTCTTTCACTTTTGTCAACTCTCAGCTGGATACCTTACAGAGACCTTTGATTGTGCACACACACAGTGCCAGACCACTCTGCCAAAGGTATCGTATTTTGGTTTCAAATTTCTCATCCGCAGTTCAAATTTACTTGCGTTTGTTATCACACAAGTTTTATACAATGTCTTTTCAGCGCTTGCTCCGCAATGCTGCCACTTGCAACCTTGCACAGACCGGTCCTCCCCAACTCACCGGCTGTGCTGATTTCACTGACGCTGCTTTGTTGTTGGAGCCAAGTACAGCACCACGGCAGCTGGCGATTCTCCCTGCCTTCATTAACGACATGGGAGGGCCACGGGTACCTCCGACACCCAATGCAGTATTCCTCAGCCTGATTTCCTGATCCTATGCCTTCTATTGCCTATTGAACTTCCTTGTGTTCCCCTTCTGTTTTGCTGTCTTTCTCCACTTGTTAAACTGTCATCTTGGAACTGATATTTCCTTGTGTGCTTTGCCTTGCTCAGAGTGTGTTCTTGTGCGCCGCCGTTTATCAGGGTGGGGAAGTGTAATGGAAGTCAGGTGTGTGTGATTGTCAGTAATTGCCTGACCTTGCCTGACCGTTGTATTGGGAAACGACAGTATACGGCATGGGTGTTAGTCCGTTTGCTCTCATAGCGGGCTGACTGTGAGAAAGTGTTTGTGTTATAAAAGTGGGTAGGAGTTGAGTTCCTAAATATCCTACCTGGTAGGATGGGGTAAAGGTGTTACAGGGTAGGGTATACCGCGTCTCATCATCCGGTGTCCCACTCCTACTCCCCGAAGACCCCTCATCCAGGTGACCCTCCTGCACTGGTCCACCCCCAAGAACTGGATTCAAAAGCGATGGATGTGCCCTGGCCACCTGGTTGACAGGTTCCCGGGGACTAGTAGGTCAGACACCTTCTGGTTTCTCACAGTGTGCAAGCATCCGTCTGATGTCTGCCAGTTAACCCTGTTTTACTAAACTGAAAATAGTTAGTACTTTCACACATTCCTTTAGTCTGTCTGGTTATTCGGTCTGGGATCTTTATTGATAATCCCATCTGGCACAAGAGATGCTTCAAGGTGGTAGAGCACAAAAACTAAAGAATTAGACACAAGCAGAGGCCCTGCTGCTGTAATGTCTGTGAGAAGTCCTCAATCATGGGCATTTATGGTCATTAAACTTTTTTCATATACATTTGTAAAGAGTTGTACAAATAGAACATAAAGATTCTTCTGCTGCATGTGCTGCTTCAAGAAGTTTCCATTATGAGTTTATGAATTTCCTTAGAAGGAGTACAAGTAGTGAGGCTTGCTTGAAGCTCGATACCTGACTTACATCTGGAATTTATCCTTCTCAAACAACCATTATGTTATGATACTTTTTCATGATAAGAATATGAACAATACAAAGAATCAATGATAAATCCTTCATTATACTCAAAGCCCTCAAAGTCTACGGAAGAAGTGCAGAGTTCAAATGTTCACCACCGTGGGCCCTGGGCCGAGGGATAACCTGCCGCCTCCTGCTGTGGAAGCTTGGTCACGTGATCTATCATGTGACACCTCCTTTCTTTCTCTATTCTTTTTGCCTTTCCACAGCGTCTTCTCCCTGGGCATCCAAAACGAAGGCCGACCATCTAATGGCCTTCTTTCTATCCCTGTTTGGCCTGGTTCTGACCTGTAGGGCTATCCCTCCTTTCTATCTCCTGTTCTTTCATGCTGTTTGTTACCTCTTCCTGTTCTATCAGTATTCCTACCCATGTTACCTGTCACTCTCCTCTCTCTTTACTTCAGTACCGTACTCATAATACCAATAATCGTATACATGTTCCATGCTCTGCCTTATAAACTTCTTATTCGGTTGGTCTTCTGAACGCCCACTCAGCCAGTAACAAATCGCATTTAATCTTCAATGCTTTTTTCCACCTTAACTTTCAGTTCCTATGCCCAACAAAAACCTGGATTCTACCATTGAAAACCGTTTCTTCAGCTGTTCCTACCTCTTCCACCTCTGCATTTTCTCACTTCCCTATTCCTCTGAGAAAGGAGGTGGCACTGGTTTTCTTTTCTTCTTTTAACCCTTCATTCATTCCTCTCACCCTGTGAATCCACTATTAACTTTCTCAATTCATTACGACCACTTTATCCACCCCGCTCCTATTGCTTTTCTTAACATTTATCAATCACCTGGTCCTCTAACCTCGTTTTGTGATGACCTAAATGTTCTTCTCTACTCACTTCTCATGCTGTGTTTTTTTTTCTTGGAGGGTTGGACCTGCCTCTCCTCTGTACAACGTTCCTGTCCTTTTCTGACTCCTGTCATCTTCTACATTAACCTTCTCCCCCTCTCATATTTCTGGTTCCTCTATCAATCTTATCTTTTCTTCCTTTCCTTCCTCATCTTCTGTTTCCTTTCCCTCCTCTGAACATTCTCCTCTTTACTTTCATTTCACTCCTCCGGCTCAACCCACTGTCAACATTTTCTCCATGAGACCATCAAAACTTCAATTCTTCTGAGTTCTTTCCTTCTTCCTCACTAGGCTCTGTATCCCCTACAGATTTTGCTGAGCAATCTGCAGGCTTTCCCTTTTCCACTTTCAACACTACTCTCTTTTCTACTCTCGACCATTCTTATCCTGCTCACTCCTTTAAACCTTCTTGTAATTCTCCTCATCCCTAGCTCGCCCCAACCTCTGTTCCTTTGCTCCTCTCTTTGTTGTCCCAAACGTAGATAAAAAAAATCCCAACCCTTCCCTGATCTTCAAGCCCCATCTTGTCTGCACTCTTGCTTCAGCTCGGCTCTGATCAACGCCCAAAAATTCTATTATTCTAATCTCATTTTCATCCTCTGCACCTCTTTCAGTCACTAAACTGACGTTCCCTGACCATTCTCTTAACTCCCCTATATCTCCTTCAGACTTAATTACCTTTTCACAGATGCCGTTCTTCTCTTATGGGCCTTGCTCCTTCGTCTTCCTGGTGTGGTCCCTCCCCATCCTTTGCCTCCTTTTCCCCTTTTACTGAAACTAATCCAGCTAGCCTCACGTCTAGAGACCATCCCACTGCATACCCTCTTGATCCCATTCCCATGTCACTCATTCCTAACAGTTTTCCTCATCTTCTCCCATATTTTACGGCACTCTTTAATCCATCTCTCACAGGCTTTTCTTTTCCCTCCCTATTCAAGCATGCAGTCATTCACCCAATTCTTAAGAAGCCTACTCTTGACTCCTCTGCCCCATCTTTCTATCGTCCAATCTCTCTTCTTCATTACCTTTCCACACTCCTACAACCTGCCGTCTACTCTGAACTTTCTATCTATCTAGATCAAAACTCTCTTCTCTCTCCCTTCCAATCTGGTTTTCGTCCTCTTCACTCGACCAAATCTGCTTTACTTGCTGTCATGGATTCTCTTATCTCTGCCCGCCATTCTAATGTATCCTCTATTCTCATTCTTAAGGATCTTTCTGCTGCCTTTGACACCGCGGATCACTCTCTCCTTCTGTCCTCTCTTTCCTCACTATTACTGGGGATGCCCTTCAATGGTTGTATTCCCATCTCTCTGATAACTCTTTTTATGTCTCTTGGACTGGTAACCTTACCTCACTTGCTCCCCTCCATCCTGGTGTCCATCAAGGCTCAGTCCTGGGCCCTCTCCTTTTCTCACTATAGACTGCCTAGGTTGTGACCGTTATTAAACCCTTTGGTCTTTCATATAACTTCTATGTAGACGACACCAAGAGTTTTCTCTGTTTCATTATCTTTTCTGAAACTATCCATACTAACATTTATGATTGTCTGCTAACTACTTAATACTGGACGCATTCACAATCCCTTCACGTCAGTCAGTTTAAAATGGACATTCTTTTCTTTCCATCCACCTATATTTCTTATTCTCTCTCTCCCTCGTTCATCTTGTATCCCTCTGTTTACCTAGGTTTGCAATTTCAGAGTCATCTTTCACTCTAATCCAGTGGTTGACGTGAGCAGGAACGGCCGGGAACGGTGTTCCACTACTTTCATTTTTTACTGTTAGCAGCTCCACTACTTTTTGCAACCATTTTCACCATTCCGGAGCTGTTCTTTGTGAAGTTAAAGCACACTTCTCCATTTTACCACCAGAAATCTATTTCAACTCAATTGACTGTCTTCCTTCCATCCTACTCTGTCCCCCACCGGAGTCACAGTTCAACTACATTTTTGGTACTTTTCTATCACTGCTCGAATAAATTCTTTGCCTGCGACATCTCTGGCAACAACCAAACTTGCCAGGTTTAGCTCTTCAACATTGGTAGAATTCTTCCTCTCCTGACATTTCATGCTACAAACTTCTCATCTCTTCTCTGGTTCTTTCCAGACTTAATTACTGCTCAGCCCTTCTTATCGGTCTCTCAGCCTATCTCCTAGCTCCTTTAGGATCAATCTACACCTCTGCTATATGTACTCTCTTCCATCTTTCTCCTCAAACCTCTATTTCATATGTGTTATGCTCTATTGCTTGGCTTTCATTTGAGTCCCACCAGGTATTGCATTGTTTGTGCATTGATTTTAAATGTTCCTATGGGTTAGCTCCCCCCTATCCGTTCTCCTTGGTTTTGTTCAATACTCCTGTTCCTTCTCTTCTCTGCCAATCTCCCTTTTTCTTGACCATCCTAAAACCTCCTTGTGCATTCTCTCGATTTTGATATTTTTCATGTTTTCCCCATCAACTTTGGAATACTTCACCTCTCTCCATTCGTTCTTCTTCCTCTTTGTATTCGTTCCACTCCTCTCTTAAGGCACATTTGTTGGTGTCATCTTAATGTGACATTGTAACATTACCTTTGCATTTTATTTCAGTTCTGGCTGATAAAAATATTATGGACAGTTATCAAATCAGCATACATATGTGGTAGAGAGGCCATGTGCTTGGTCCTTTTGAAGTAGTCAGACAAGGGAGGGATGGACTTAACTAGCCCAGGAGTAAACTTCGGTCCATAGATGGTCCCGCCATCTTGGATTTTGCTTGGGCTCCTCAACTTCCTGTCCTGCTCCCCACTTCCCCACTTACTGAAGACAAGGCACTCTGGGTATGACATTAACAGGAAAAATACACTTGTTACAGCAGCCAACAGCAGGCATGCTGTGGACCAATCCTCTGTAGCACTTTGCTTATATATGGGGGAGGGTCCCCGCCTTAGGTGGTTCATCTTTCGAGTACAGAAGAAGTAAGTTCATCGGGTCCAAGTTGGGAGTACAGTCTCCTCCAATGGCCTCTGTCAGAGAGGTGTATATCAGACACTTCTTGTATCCAACCATCCTAGAGACATCTTTGGGGAGAAGCTCTTTTGTGGACCAAGGACTACCTGCTGTCTGGTAGCAGGATCCAGCTCGTTGGAACCAGCAGTTCCTGCAGGTGCACGCTGATGACCTTCGTGGCATGGACGTGCAGAGCAAGGACTACCCTTACCCATGGAAACCCTGGGCAGGCCCCCCACCCCCGCATCTAGAAGTCAGGGAACCAGCCTGGGTGCTGATTTCTACCTCAGACCACTTGTGCGGTACACCAATGCGGTCATCGCCTGCCTGTCCTAAGCATCTTTGTGCCACATGCCATTGCTATTTGGATCACACTACGAGCTGGGCCCAGGCGACCAGTTGACCAACCTGGCATGAAATCACTGCCTTTGGAAGCTCCCAGGAGCTGGCTCAATGCTGTTGAGAACACAGAACAAGGGATTCAAATTGGTCCAGTCCTTCTGGCCTCCCTTTAAGGGCCCCAGTGACTTTTAAGACCCTACTATTTACCTTTTGTAAGAAGATCTTAGTGAACTTGTACATTTGCTACTAAAGGTGTTGCCTGTCTGCCGCCTGTCATCAACCCAGATTGCCTCTTGATTCCAATCTCTGCATTCTCTGTGGTGTCCATTATGGGGGTGGGATGTAAGTGTTATTGTTAGGTTTGTATTTTGACTGGACATTTCTTTAATTTTGGAACCACATCTCTAGTGCTGGTTTTGATGCTTCGGTGCTAGCTCACATCCCATCTTTAGCGTGTAGCAGCCTGCACGCAGCCCACGCTACGGAGGTGCACCATTCAGGCTGTGTCTGTTTCATCTTCAGGGTTGCGGTCACTGCTGGTTTAGTAGCAGTGCGGGGGTGAGCAGGTGCTTTAGCCACTGCTCATCTCTGTACTCCCACAGAGTGGTAGCCATTTCATCACACGGAGCTGATCATCACTCAGAGTGTCACGGACGCGGTAGAGTGGGCCCAAAAACACTGATTCCTGGAGGTTTATGGCAGAGTCTCAAGAGTGGGGGAATTGAGGAGGCCTGGGTATGAAGTGTTGAGAGGGGCACAAAGGTTTTCCTAATCTTCAGACTAAGGGGAGAGTCTGTCAATTGTTCTTCCGCAGTGAGGCACATCGCCTATGAGCTGTTGGTCCCTAGCCATCCCCCGTTGAGCTACTGTTCCGCCCCTGGAAAGAATCCCAAGAGAGGAACTTGCAGAAAGCCAGAGAGGAGGATCCTTTGCGTGACTTCAATGATCAATCAGCTTTCTTGGGTCTTGTCGAGCCAATGGTGGGTGACCAGGACCACCATCGCTAGGTGGGTGACCAGGACCACCATCGCTAGGTATTTAGATGAGGGATGAGAGGGGCTGATTGGTCAGAAGTATCTTACATGACGCGGTGCCAATAACCAGCACTTCAAAGGCTCCCAGACCAAAGCTAAGGAAAGAGACCTGCAGATGCGTGCTTGCTTCAACAGCAAAGGGCAGAGTTTTAGTTGGAATGATGCAGAAGTCTATTTTAAAATGTGTACTTCAATGTATGATGTAGAACTGCACCTAGATGCAAAAGATCTAATAAGAGCCATCTAAATGAAATCGAAAAATCAGAAAGCATATGTGTATTTTAGCCTTTGATGTGAGAACCAAGAGGTTAAATATTATGGTAGTGCGTTCCACAAATGGGGACCCATGCCAGAAACTGCCGATGTCCTTCAGTTTTGCATCTGGACTTGGACCTGTTCGGAACTCATGCTCAGAATGCAGGGTACAGTGTGGCTTTTTGAGTGGCTTCCTACCAGCTATCTCCATTCTGGAACGAGAAGCGAAGCACTCCTTGCACTGCTCCCGTGTATTGTGTGACTCAATAGAACAATATCAGAGCAGTCCTTAGACCAGGGATGTAATTTCACCAAAATGCCAGGGGTAGGGGTAGGGATACCACACGACCCTTGACCTCTGATGACATCACAGGAAGTGATTTCATTTGACCCCACCCCAAGTGACATCACAGGAAGTGATGGCACATGACCTTCAGATGCGTCTAACACCTGTGTTTCCACCCAGAACATTCTCACATTCCTTCACCCACCAGTCACTCACTCGTACACCTCTTAAATCCACTCTCACTGCATTCTCCACACAGGCACATCCCCCTCCCACCGCCCGAACATTCACACACACTATCACATTCCTAATCATACACCCACCACTAGCTGACCCATTCAACATACATACATCTGCCAGGCACTTCACACATGCAACATACATATCACATTTTTTTTATTAAAAAGCCTTCTTACCTGTTTTTCCAGCATCGAACCGTCACTCCAGTCCACCCTCAGCTACTCAGTGCTGCTCACAAACAGGAACAAGGAAACTGGAAGAGCTTCCTGGTTCCTGTATTTGCGCCACGAGGAAGCAGGAGGAGAACGGATTGGAGCCGAACGTGGCATGTGACACGTGCCACATGTCATGGTCAGCTTGTCCTACTGAGTCCTGCCTTCTCGCGCTGCAAGCTCTGGCCCAGCCTTCACCCTGATGGGTGAGTACTGGGCTATGCCCCCACCCCCCGAAACCTGGTGTGGCGTTCCACAGCCATTCCAGTGCCCAGGAGCTTCAATCTTTTTTAAAAAGGGATTTTTTGTTAGTATTTTCTCTTACAGGGGTAGCAAGGGAGACTGCAGGGGTAGCAAGGGTGAGCACAGGGGTCACACCTGCGACCCTGGGAGACCTACAAATAACATCCCTGCCATTGACCTGACATTTCATTGATATGGAGGGTGCACGATAAAGTGCCCTGCACAAGGCATTCAACCTGAGATTAAACTTCAAATTGTGAGTAATACGCCAGCCATGGCAAACAAGCGCTCGTGATGGTCTACTCCATTGATGGAATTATGAGAGCATCCAAAGAGACTTCTGGGCTCGGATCGGATCTCAGGAATGGGGTGAATCCCCGCGACAGCAGGAGGACAAGGTTCCACAGGGTATCGCAGCAGCTGCCTCACTACAAGCTGCCCTAAAGACTTTGCCAGAACTTGCAGCCGTGGAACGCGTCCAGAATTATCGGGTGGAGCTTGGTGTAACGTAGATTTCTACAATAAACATGAAATCAACGCTTGCCTTAAACTTCTGGAAACACAACCTTCCATTAAAAAGGAGATAATGACGTATGGAGGAACAAGTTAAAGCCAAAAAGCCGACTCTCACAGAGCCAGGCTGGCGCCAGGTAGGTGTAACGAGGAGTCTTTGAAGGAATAAATTATGGATCGCGTCATCCACTGAGACGATGAAAGGTTGTCCGGATTAGTATGATTATGTTCCTATGGTTGCATTTATAAAGCACCATAAGGTCTCAGGCTACTGAGAAAATGATACAGACTGTGGTGGGAACCTATTGGCCAGAACTGAATAAAAAACAGGTCTTCGGTTTCCTCCTGAACCATAAATAAAAGTCGGCAGCATCGGGTCCTGAGGAGCATTTACAGTGATAGAAACGTTCCCTGCTAAAGACTGAGGAATGTCTGGTCTGGAATTGAGTGGTCTTTCCATATTTTCTAGAATTTAATAGAACTACAGATACTCCAGCGAGACAGAGATAGTTTGCGAGCTAGTCTGTCAATTTCTTAGTAGTGCCAGGTTTTCAATTCCGTTGTTGACATCACCCCATATTCATAGAAGTTCTCAAACAGACTGTGGTCACATAGCGCTTGAGATGGAAAGATAAGTACGCTATCTTGGAGGGAGACATTTCCGGGGTAGCGTGTGGTCCGGTGCACAAGGGGTATCACTTCCCTCTTTTGTGTCCGGATCAAGCCTGTTCTGAATATGTTATGTGTGCAGCTTTTATACTGTGCCAAATGAAATGTTAGGTTATTTATAACGCGCTTAATACCCAGAGGTTTCTAAGCATGGATCCAGGGATTGAACCTGTGGTGCTCCGTGACGTCTTGCTTCCAAGGTGAGCATGTTGCCCCTGAGCTATCCTCCCGAGACAATCACTTCTGTGCTGCTCTTCTTTGGAAAAATATGGGGCATTGTGCCTCGGATATAGGTATCTAGGCTGTAGTCTGTGGAAGGAAACAGAGAACGGGGCTCGATAAGTGGGTGGGAAAGAGGGTGAAGATTGATGACATAGAGGCGGAGGCAGCAAGGGGAGGAGAGTGATTGTAATTGCATGGCTGTGTGTGGTCCTTTCAGCAGTCCATGAGTGGCGTAAAGATTAGTTAAAAAATAAAAACGTTATTAAGCGTCCAAAACATTTTTTTTCTCCAAATGTGCGGCCTACTCTCCATTCATTTTCCCATAGACAAACAGGGTCAATTTTTGCCAAAGCCCACAACCCAAATTGCGGGACGGATTTGGACCAGGTCTGAAATAACCTGGGCACCAAGCGTTGACTCGCGATCCATGCCTCATTTGGGATTATTCCGTGCAATAGTTATTTAAATATTTGAAGAGGGGGGGGGTCCTTCTCAAAAACAGATAGCTATATCTCTGGGATGTAACCGAAACTGGGGATTTTTAGAAATAAAACACCCGCCATCTTGTTTTTCTCTCGATGCGAGAGATATCCATGGCTGTAGCCGAGGATATTGGAAAATGAAATGCAGGAAAAATGCTATTTGAAGCTAAAAAAAAACATGCGAATGCCATCAGGCTACAGACAGAGGGGGTGGTTAGAGGGCAGTGAGTGTAATTTGGTAGTTGGAGGGGTCTAGGGGCTGAGTTTGCAACACAAAGCTTACTGTAGCTTCGGCTATAGCGTTGAGTAGCTGACATTTCATTGCATTTCTGTGGCTATGCCTTTTTGCCAATATTCGTGGCTATATCCGTGGCTTTGAAGGACTAGATATACCCGTGAGTAAGACTAGTTCCGTGCCCGCAGCTATACATTTTGGGATATCTGTGTTGTATTTCTTTTTTTAAAGTTATTTTTATAGGTATAGTGACGTGGTGGGTGAAAAATCACTGACCATCACCAAAGGCCATGGTCAGTGAGAAGGCGGGTATTTGGGAGTCTTATCTATTTTGTCTGTATGTTTTCAGACTTCCGTACATCTGAGAGTGTGGAGAAAAAAGAAGAAAATGGTTTAAAAGACTTAATACAAAAAGGGGCCACCCTACTCTAGTTGTAGATGTTACGTTATGTTATGTTATTGCAATTTCTAGAGCATACGGTCGCCCGAAGACTTCATGGCCTAGAGAGGATGAACTGCTGAGCCAGGAGGGGCACCGGAGCAAAGGAAAACAGATCTTAGAATAAGTAGGTTTTCAAGGCCTTACGGAAGGCCAAATGGTTGGAATACAAATGTAAAACAGGAGGCAGACTGATCCAGAGCTGGGCAGCTGTGATAGAAAAGGCCCGCTCTCCCACCCAAGAACGACACAGGGGGGAGGGACGCATAGCAGACCAGCCGAGCCAGACTGCAGCAGACGGTTAGGAACATAACCTTTGAATTTTGTGCGTAGGTACTCAGCCCCCTGATAGTGCAGAGCCCCGTGCACGATACAGAGGAACTTGAACTGGATACGCTGTGCCACCGGAAACCAGTGGAGGGATCACAGCACAGGGGATATATGAGACCCATAAGGGGTCCCAGTTGCCACCCTAGCGGCTAGATTCTGGAGGCGCTGTAATCTGGCAACTAACCCCTTAGGTTGTGCCAGATACAGGGAATTGCAGTAATCCAGCCTGCTAAGGATCATAGCTGCTACAACCGGTGGACACATTGAGACAGGAATCAAATGGAGCACTCTCCTTAAGATCTTAAGATGGAAGTGCCCCTGCTGACACACCGAGGACACTTGGGCTGTCAAAGAAAGATCGGCTGACATAGTCACCCCGAGACTTTTTACCTTCAGAGAAGGAACCGGAAGAGAGCCCAAACATAGAGGCCAAAAAGAGGAAATCCAGAGGGAGGGATCAGGAGGAAAGCCCACCACCAACACCTCGGTCTTGTCCCCAATCAGTTTCATCCAGTTGTCGCCATCCACTCTCCAATGGCAGACATGCGCTTATACAGGCCCGGGGACACCACAGCTGGGTCCAGATCTAAACAGATCAACAGCTGGGAATCGTCCGCCTAAGAATAGCATCTGATGCCGAGGGATCCGATAAGGTGAACCAGGAGGAAGATACAGATATTGAAAAGAATGGGGGACAAGGCAGAACCCTGGGGAACACCACAGCTCAAAAGTGAGGAATTAGAGAGAAAATGTGGCCGGTAAAGAGTTTGAGATCTGTCATCCGAAAAGGAGCCAAACCAGGCCAATACATGTCCCGATATGCCGATCTGGGCCAGGCGAGTAAGCAGGATACCATGATCCACGGTGTCAAATGCCGCTGACAGATCGAGAAGAATCAGGGCGCCGACCCCGCCTTAGTCGATCAGCCTGGCCAGATCATCCTGTACGGACACAAGGACACTTTCTGTCCCCATGCCGGGCGGAAACCTGACTGGGCCGGATTAAGCATCCTGGAGGACTTCACAAAGGAAGACAGAAGAGGAGAGACCAGTGATTCAAGAAGCTTCATAAAACAGGGGAGCAGAGAAATAGGGCGAACATTAGATGGCAGTGAAGGGTCCTGTAACGCTCACCTGATTCTCGCAGAGGCGCCGGTCTTGACTGGGCGACTACCGTATCTTCAAAGGTGATGTGTAGCACCCGGTTGGCTCTTTGGGCTGGACCTCTGTGCACTGTATGCCTGACGTGTAGAGTAAGATGTCTGCAGATAGAAAATATGGGGTTAATGAACTGGGGTTATTGGGGTGTCCCTATCTCTTTCCTCTTCTCCTCTCCTGTAGACCCCCAAAGGTTAACACTCTCACCTTAGGTAAGTGAATGCCGAGCTCTCCATCTGCCTCGGGGCAGGGTGCTGTAACCAGTTTCTTCACTGGATAGGTAGCGCAGGCCTCTTGACTTCAGAGGACTGCTGTCCGTCGTTTACTGCACGAACGGTAAGTTTCGAGTCATTCAAATGTCTTTAAAGTCTTTAGTAATGATGTCTCTTGTTTTGCAGGGTTCCGGCGATGGCGGATGACGGGCTGAAGTGAGTTGAAGATGGAGCCCGTGTGATGAATAGAAGCGCCTGGAAGCACGTAAGTAAGCGCTTGTTGCCTGCTTCACTATGCGCTCTAACTGTCTTTTTATTTTGCAGGTACGAGTTCGGAGCGGCTGCAGGGTGCCGGAATACCCACTGGATTAGATGTGGAAAGGAGTAATGGCACGTGAGTATTAAAGTTCCCCAATGTCTTTAAACGCACCTTGTTTTGTCTTTCAGATGCGGGATGCAGCGCCGAAGGCCTCCGGAGCGTGCAAAGAGTTGGTAAACTTTTGTCTTTCAGATGCCGGAATGCAGTGTGAAGACCTCCGGAGCGCACGAAGAGTAGGTAAGCCTTTGCCTTTCAGATGCCGGAATGCTAACCTGTTCTTTCTTGTCTTTATAGGTGTTGCTGAAGACTGGATTCAGGATGGTAAGCCTTTGCCTTTCAGATGCCGGAATGCTAACCTGTTCTTTCTTGTCTTTATAGGTGTTGCTGAAGACTGGATTCAGGATGGTAAGCCTTTTTCCTTAGGCCCCGGACCGGATGCAGAAGACACGATGAGCGTTCTGCTGCAGAGGTTGCAGAATAACGCAAAGCAAGATTCATCCACCGGGTGTGGTTTAAATAGCCTCCTGTAGTGCTTAGGTGTCTCCTTCCACAGCCACGCCTAAGTAAGAAAAGAGTTCCTGGTAAGAAAAGAGTTCCTGCCTTCCAGAAGAGTTCCAGTGTTCTGAATCTAGGGAGTGGCTCCAGCCCCACCCAACAGGAAAAGTAGTTCCAAACAGAAGAGGATCAGAGGCTCAACTGGCAGGCAAGTAAGCAGCATGGTCTGCTGAAGGTAAGTCCACCCAAGCATTATGAGCCCGGCGCTTCCAGCGCTGGGACTGGGCATATTTATGAGCCTGGTGCCACTGGTGCCAGGACTGGGTCCAAAAGGTCCCAATTGGGACTGGTTGGCACTCGGAACCTGGGTTATGGATCTGCTTCCAAGGGAGTTGGGAAAACCCTGACCTTTTGGAAGCAGAGATCATGACAGTACCCCCCCTCAAGGCCCCTCCCAAACCGGGCTTCTCCGGGGGTTTTGGCTTGTCAGGAAATGTTCGGTGAAATCTTTTGATTAGGCGAGGAGCGTGGACATATTCAGCAGGTTCCCAGGATCTCTCTTGGGGGCCGTAGCCTTTCCAGTCAATTAGGTAGAATAGTTTAGATTTGGAGATCTTGGATCCAGAATGCTTTTGACTTCAAACTCGAGTTCTCCATCCACTAGGATAGGTTTTGGAGATTTGGTTAGTCGGGTTTGAGGTTGCACGGGTTTTAATAGAGAGACGTGGAAGACCGGATGTATCTTCATGTGCGGGGGCAAGTCCAACTTGACCGCTACTGGGTTTACTATGGTAGTGATGGAATAGGGACCAAGGTATCTTGGGTTGAATGTGCGTGGCCCTTTTAGAGATAGATATTTGGTGGATAACCAGACTTGATCCCCTACTTGATAGTGAGGGGCTTCCTTCCGATGTTGATCTGCTCCTTTCTTGTATTGTTCTTTAGCCCTTTGAAGGTGAGAAACAGCTTCCTTAAAGGCTTGGGTGATTGTAGAATGCAGGTAGTCTACTGCTGGTGTTTCAAGATCTTGGAGGGGATCCAACTCCGAGGTTCGAGGGTGACTGCCGTACAAAAGAAAAAACGGGGTTTTCCCAGTTCCCGAATGGACAGAGTTATTGTAGGCATACTCGGCTATCCAAAGGATATCTTTCCAAGTCTTTTCAGTTTGTTGCAGCATGCAGCGTAAATACTGTTCCAGAGTTTGATTGGTCCTCTCGGTTTGTCCGTCGGTCTGAGGGTGGTGACTGGTCGATAGTCTCACATCAATTTGAGCCGACCGACAGCAACTTCGCCAAAAATGAGAAATAAATTGACTACCTCGATCCGAAATTAGAACCGAAGGAAAACCGTGCAGTCGGACGATGTTTTCGAGAAATTCTCGGGCCAGAGTTGCTGCTGTTGGCAAGCCTTTGAGCGGAATGAAATGCGCCATCTTGGAGAATAAGTCCACGATTACTAGAATCGTATTGTATCCGGAGCATGGAGGTAGAGCGGTGATGAAGTCCATAGAAAGCGTATGCCAAGGCCGAGGTGGGATGTCAATAGGGCGTAAGAGGCCTGCTGGTCTTTCCTTTTGACTCTTGTTTTGGGCGCATACTCCACAGGACATTATAAAGTCTCTGATATCTTTTTTCCAAGACGGCCACCAGAAGTAGCGCTTGATCTTTTCTGAGGTCTTGGCTATACCGGGATGACCTTCCATTAAAGAGTCGTGATAACAAGAGATTACTTTTTTCTGTAAATCTGTGCTGGGTAGGTATAATCGTTCTTGGAAATACAATAAGTTGTCCTTTACTGCAAAGTCCTTTCCCTGCAGATGCCAATTCTGTATGTCTGCTGGAGTTACAAGTTGCCTGGCTTTATCCTTAACTTCCTCTATGGATTCTGTGGCGATTACACCCAGAATTCTTTGTTCGGGAATGATTGGTACAGGTTTAGGGTTGACCAAGTGTTCTTCCACTCCCATCCGAGAAAGGACATCGGCTTTACCGTTCTTTGTACCAGGTCGATAGGTAATTATGAAGTCAAACTCGGCAAAGAATAATGCCCAACGGAGTTGTCTAGAGGATTGGGCTTTTGCGGTCTTCAAATATTGCAGGTTTCGGTGATCCGTAATCACAGTAACGGTGTGTCGGGCCCCCAGCAGATAATGCCGCCAAGCCTTAAAGGCAGACTTGATAGCCAGAAGTTCCTTGTCAGTAATCGTGTAATTGATTTCAGGAGGCGAGAATTTGCGGGACCAAAATGCCACGGGATGCAACTGATTGGTTACCGGGTCCTTTTGTGATAGAACTGCCCCCATGGCAAGGCTTGAAGCATCAGTTTCCACGATGTAGGGGAGTTCGGGGCGAGGGTGTTTTAAGATTGGTGCAGAGATAAATTTAGTCTTCAAATCCTGGAAAGCTTGTTCCGCCTCGGTAGACCATTCAAAACGTTTGTTTTTCTTTAACAAGGCAGTGATGGGCTGGACTATTCGAGAGAATTCGGGGATAAACCTGCGGTAAAAGTTAGCGAAGCCTAACATGCTTTGCACACCTTTTACGGAGGATGGTGATGGCCATTTGAGAACTGCATCGACCTTCTTTGAATCCATACGCACTCCGCCAGGTGATAATATGAATCCCAAGAATTCAACTTCAGTCACGTTGAAAACACATTTTTCCAATTTAGCGAAAAGTTTGTGTTGACGCAATCTTTCGAGGACCATTTTCACGTGTTTCCGATGTTCAGATTCCGATGAAGAATAAACGAGGATGTCGTCAATGTAAACAACAACACATACATCTATGAGCTCTCTGAGGACATCGTTCATAAAATATTGAAAGGCGGCCGGGGCATTGCAAAGTCCGAAGGGCATGACCTGATATTCAAATAGCCCATACTTGGTGCGGAAGGCCGTCTTCCATTCATCGCCCTCTTTTACTCGTACCAAGTGGTAAGCTCCTCTAAGATCCAGCTTTGTATATATGCATGCTTTTCTGACTTGGTCCAGGAGTTCAGGGATCAAAGGTAACGGATATCTATTCTTAACGGTGATCTGGTTCAGGGAGCAATAATCGATACAAGTTCTAAGGTCTCCTTCCTTTTTTGGAACGAAGAACAAAGCTGAAGAAGCAGGGGACTTGGAAGGACGAATAAACCCATTTGCCAGGTATTGATCCAGGTATTGTCGAAGGTGAAGGTTCTCAGGCTCGGTGAGGGCATAAATTCTACTACAAGGAGGAGTAGATCCAGGTATCAGGTCTATCTGGCAGTCATAAGACCTATGAGGAGGTAGAGAGTTAGCCTGATCCTTCCGGAAAACATCTTGGTATTCTAGGTATTCGGGAGGTAACTGGGGAGTCTCTGAAGAAATTGCGGCCAGTGCAACACCAGGTGGAGGGTGACAAGTAGAGACACATTCTGGAAACTGGACCGTTCTTGCTCGCCAATCGATCAGAGGATTGTGTTTCTCTAACCAAGGTATTCCTAGAATAATCTGAAACTGAGGGGCCTTGATCACATCGAACACGATCTTCTCATGGTGTCCATCTTGACTTACTAGCGTCACCTCTTGAGTGGTATGCGTTACTGGCCCGGAGGCTATCTCCGTACCATCCACCGTAGTAATGACGTCCTTTACAGCCTTGGGACAAAGAGTTAGATTCATCCTCAAAACCATTTCATGATCCACATAATTGCCGATGGCACCGCTGTCGACGTAAGCTTCAATTGCATGTAATCGATCCGGATTATCAGGGCTAATGAGGACCATAGGTATCACGAAATGCGAGGTCACGGAACTGGTTTTCACGCTCGGCAAGAGGACCTCTATTCTTGTCGGGCGAGGTCGTTTCCCTGCTCAGAGTTTGTAACTTTGGTAACTGCAGCTCCTACTGCCTTCTTGGCAGGTTTCACCGGACAGTCTCGAAGAAAGTGCCCTGAGTTTCCGCAATATAGGCATAATTGCAACTGTTTCCTCCTTTCCCGCTCCCTTTGTGTTAGAGGACCTTTCAGACCCCCTATTTGCATGGGTTCCCCGGAGTCTACTCCTTTGGAAGGAGTTGGCGGTTTGGAAAATACTCGAGCATCGAACTTGGAACGATCGGCCTTCCTGTTCTGCAGCCTGTGATCTATTTGAACGACCAAGTCTATATAATCCGAACAGTCTTGTGGGGGATTCACTACTTGGGCTAAAACGTCTTTGAGCTCTCCACGTAGACCTCTATAAAACAGCGTAATCCTTTTGTCCTCAGGCCATTGAGTTTCCACTATTAGTCTATTGAAAGATGCAATATAAGCCAAAAGGTCTTGATTACCCTGTCGCAACGAAAGAAGCTCATTGTCCAAGGCCTGCCCCTGTGAATGTCTTGCGAACAGTTTTTCCATACTAAGCTGAAAGGCTTGAAAATCATGGAGAACCGGATCATCTTGATTAACTAGAGGGATCGACCAGTCTGCCGCATTGCCACTAAGGTACGAAAGTACAAAAGCTACTTTTGCTTGATCAGTTGGAAAGGCTGCTGGCCGGCATAAGAAGTGCAACCGGCACTGATTGATAAATACTGCAAACCTCTTTGGGTCACCAGAAAATCGTTCGGGCGGAGCCAGAGGTACATTCCCAGGTAGGTTGATCTGCACTGGATTCATAGAGGATGTTGAAGGAAGATTTGCCCCTGATGCGGGTAACGGGGTCTGTCCGGCTTGTGACTGTAGCACTTGTCTAGCAAGATTGTCTGTTCTCTCCTTGGAAATAATTAGTTCCCTTCTTAGAGCATTCGTTTCCTGACGAGCTGCATGCACTTCTGCCCTTAGTTCCCCAAGTAACCGGGCTAGGGGGTCAGTATCCGAGGTTTCCATAGCGCCTGGGCGAGAGTTTTGGGTAGGCTTTGCGTTCTGTAACGCTCACCTGATTCTCGCAGAGGCGCCGGTCTTGACTGGGCGACTACCGTATCTTCAAAGGTGATGTGTAGCACCCGGTTGGCTCTTTGGGCTGGACCTCTGTGCACTGTATGCCTGACGTGTAGAGTAAGATGTCTGCAGATAGAAAATATGGGGTTAATGAACTGGGGTTATTGGGGTGTCCCTATCTCTTTCCTCTTCTCCTCTCCTGTAGACCCCCAAAGGTTAACACTCTCACCTTAGGTAAGTGAATGCCGAGCTCTCCATCTGCCTCGGGGCAGGGTGCTGTAACCAGTTTCTTCACTGGATAGGTAGCGCAGGCCTCTTGACTTCAGAGGACTGCTGTCCGTCGTTTACTGCACGAACGGTAAGTTTCGAGTCATTCAAATGTCTTTAAAGTCTTTAGTAATGATGTCTCTTGTTTTGCAGGGTTCCGGCAATGGCGGATGACGGGCTGAAGTGAGTTGAAGATGGAGCCCGTGTGATGAATAGAAGCGCCTGGAAGCACGTAAGTAAGCGCTTGTTGCCTGCTTCACTATGCGCTCTAACTGTCTTTTTATTTTGCAGGTACGAGTTCGGAGCGGCTGCAGGGTGCCGGAATACCCACTGGATTAGATGTGGAAAGGAGTAATGGCACGTGAGTATTAAAGTTCCCCAATGTCTTTAAACGCACCTTGTTTTGTCTTTCAGATGCGGGATGCAGCGCCGAAGGCCTCCGGAGCGTGCGAAGAGTTGGTAAACTTTTATCTTTCAGATGCCGGAATGCAGTGTGAAGACCTCCGGAGCGCACGAAGAGTAGGTAAGCCTTTGCCTTTCAGATGCCGGAATGCTAACCTGTTCTTTCTTGTCTTTATAGGTGTTGCTGAAGACTGGATTCTGGATGGTAAGCCTTTGCCTTTCAGATGCCGGAATGCTAACCTGTTCTTTCTTGTCTTTATAGGTGTTGCTGAAGACTGGATTCAGGATGGTAAGCCTTTTTCCTTAGGCCCAGGACCGGATGCAGAAGACACGATGAGCGTTCTGCTGCAGAGGTTGCAGAATAACGCAAAGCAAGATTCATCCACCGGGTGTGGTTTAAATAGCCTCCTGTAGTGCTTAGTGTCTCCTTCCACAGCCACGCCTAAGTAAGAAAAGAGTTCCTGGTAAGAAAAGAGTTCCTGCCTTCCAGAAGAGTTCCAGTGTTCTGAATCTAGGGAGTGGCTCCAGCCCCACCCAACAGGAAAAGTAGTTCCAAACAGAAGAGGATCAGAGGCTCAACTGGCAGGCAAGTAAGCAGCATGGTCTGCTGAAGGTAAGTCCACCCAAGCATTATGAGCCCGGCGCTTCCAGCGCTGGGACTGGGCATATTTATGAGCCTGGTGCCACTGGCGCCAGGACTGGGTCCAAAAGGTCCCAATTGGGACTGGTTGGCACTCGGAACCTGGGTTATGGATCTGCTTCCAAGGGAGTTGGGAAAACCCTGACCTTTTGGAAGCAGAGATCATGACAGGTCCAAAGAAGGCTTCTTCAGGAGGGAACTGACTAGAGCAGCCTTAAGTTCCGACGGGATGACTCCCGACTGACAAGAATGGTTAACAACTGTAGTAATCTCACTCAAAAGGTTAGCAAATAGCTGTTTCATCACTTCAAGAGGCAATGGATCAGAGAGAGAGTAATATTTAACCCTTTGTAGTGCCCTAGACACCATGTCTTCCGATAACATAGGAAAGGAGGACCAAGTGGAACTAGGGGATTCAATGGCTTTGTGATTGGCCTAACAATGAGTTAAGGAAGTGTTGGACGATGAAACGTGGCTACTGTCAATATTAGCATGGATGGTAGTGACTTTATTAATAAAGAACGCGGACAAAGAGTCGCAGAATTCTTGAGTAGGTCTTATAGCCAGGGTGCATTTGGTGGAAGAAGACAGTGATTTGATCACAGTAAAAAGAGTCTTAGGCATATTTAAGGCAGTTTCAATATTCTCAACAAAATAAGATTTTTTAGCACTAAGAATGGATGCTGAATAGGCTGAAAGGGCAGCCTTATACAAAATGTATCAGCAGGATCATAGGCACGGCACCATTTCAGCTCAAGATGCCTCACCCTCAGGCGCGCTGATCTTAATGGATCTGTGAACCAGGGCTCGGATGGAAGTCTACTGGTGGAGAGGAGTTACCTCATTGGCCAGATCCATAAACAACATAGACAATATAGACATTGAGCGAAGAGGGTGCCGCTGACCACTTTTCCTGAACAAGCCTAACATAATTTGGTAGGTTGGCATTGCGCCAGCAGCACCCTAAAATAAGCTCCAGTAATATCTTAGGTGGTTCGTGGCTCCTTAATAGAGTATAGGTAACCAAGTAATGGTTAGTCCAGACCATGGGCTCAGCAGAACCAAAGGAAAGCAGGGTTTTATTAGCAAGCACAATATCCACTGTATTACCTAGCTTATGGGTTAGACCATCGACCTGCTGAAGGAGGTCGAGGTCTAACAGGCTATCATAAAAGAGATCTAAAGCTGGTGTCCTGGGAAGATTACATTTTAGATTCAGGTCACCAAGGATAAAAAAATGAACCTACTGTGCCTGCAAATTAGCTATGAGATCGACCAGAGGTTTGAGTAGGCTGCCAGAAACTCCAGGGGGACGATAAATAACCACAATGTGGCATACAAAGGAAGTAGAGATAACACAGAGAAGTAGTAAAGCTTCCATGTTGATACTATGAGAGCAATGTAATTGAGAGCAGGTAAAGTCTGATTTAAAAATAACAGCAACCCTGCCACCCTGATGAGGTCCGGGCCTATCAAGGTGTAGATGCCCCATACACTGTAGTTTAGTCTGTGTATTGTCACTCATGCTGTTATATCTTGTACCTATTAAATGTCTCTGTACCGAGTTTTTTGTCATGTAGTATTCTCTGCTTTGTTTGACTTCACCTACTTTGCATTACTACATGAGCTGTGTTGCACTGTTTTAATCATTTTAAGTTCTATTGTATTTTAAAATCTGAAGTGTGCCACCCCCTTTTAACTTACAATTTATAACCGTGGTTAAAAATAAAATTAATGAACTATAACCGCAGGTATAATTAAAAAAAAAAAGTTTGTTATTATTTTATTGTATTTCTGTATATTTATTGATAAGTAGTCCTTAAAAGGACTGTTTTGGGGTACACTGAGTGTGGGACTTTAGCACATCAGGAGTAATGTTTTGATGTTATATAGGAACACTGCATTTCCTTCATCGGTTGGGTGTACTCCATCATGTCTATAGAAATTGGCCATGTAGAACTGTATGTTGTTGTTTAAAATCCGTAATTGGTTGCGGTCTCTCATAAATGCTGAACCTGCTTTTTTAGCATTCCGCCAGGACTTCTCAATTTTACCATTAAATCTGGTGGTCCATCTCCATATTTGCCTCTGAGTCAGATTGGAAAAGATAAGGATGCCGTGAGGAAATAGTTCCATTAGTTTTGCCATGCCTTGTTTCATCATTAAAGTAAGGGCAACCCCTCGTACATTCCAAAAATCATTGCCTCCACAATGAATTAGTATGACGTCTGGGTGCCCTGTACTTCTTAGACTTAACAATTTTGGAAAAACCTGAAACCAACGCATTCCAGCAATCCAAACCATTTAATTGTAAAATCTTTCAAATCGAAGTCCATGTTCATATTTAGTTTCTTAGAAAAAGCCAGTAACCAAAACAGCCAACTGTTTTTTTTACAGTTGTTATTTTTCCTCCATGGTCGGCATTTCAGTGTGACTACGGCCGGCAGTGATGATGAAGTGGTGTGCGTGGCTTCAGCTTTACTGCTGCGGAAGAAGAAATCTGCATTAAAAAAACCTTAGCTGACAGTTGGTAATATTTACGCATAAAGGTCCAACACAGCAAAATGGAGATTGAGGAGGTCATATGTAATTTCTGCGGTAAGGTTTCATGGAGCGGAACTTCTCGCGAGCCATCATAAAGCTTGGGGACATCCATGTTAATTCAACATCTTGTCCGTGTTCATTGGGATGAAGTGGAGGAATCCTATAGAAAGGCTTATGATAGGATATGATAGGTTAATTTATAACACACTTAATACCGAGAGGTTTCTAAGCACAGACCCAGGGATCACACCTGTGTTGCTCCATATCGTCTTGCTTCCAAGGTGAGCACGTTGCCCCTGAGCTATCCTCCCGAGACAAAATGTGAAACATACGGTCAAAGCACTTGGAGCAAGATCAGCACAGCAGTAATTGTCATCTGCACCATAGACTTCCAATATGATTACTATTTTCCACCAACTAGCACCCAACCTCACTACATCCTGCCTGCACCTGATCTTTCTAATGTTATTGTGATGTGCAAAACCTGTTACAGTACAATCAAGGTGGGAGCCTAGACGCTTTCAGGAACACCTTTTTGGAACATACGGCCAATTGGCAATTCTAGGTATACCTTTAAGTGTACATTATTTTTACCCCATTCTTTAGAAGAAATAAAACAAAAAATGTACATAAATAACATGCAAAAACGTAAAGGTTCTTTCTTTAACCTTTTGTTATATGTATGAATCCTAGTGTTTTCCCCTTCCTATTTCCTACCTCTTTTTTTCTTATCCCCCAAAACTGCCCTTTTCAGGTCCAACTTTTCAGTTATTAAAATAGAGAATAAAACCACATACTGTAAATATAGATCAAAGACATGCAATTGATACATTCAATACAATGGGTGTTAAAAAAACAATATATTTTTATGTATTTTATTAAAGCCGCAAATAGAGCCCCTCAATCTCAGCTGTTGTTGCATCTATCCACACATGTATTTTGACAGCCACGGCTATAAAACAATAATTAAAAAAACATATCTCCATATATATATATTTATATATATATATAAGTATATAGTCAATGAAAAAACTTTGTTAAAGGGACGTTATCATTGAGTTGCACTAATAAAAACCTTTGAAATTCAATGAAATAACTTTGTTAAAGAGACGTTATGGTTACAAGAAAAAAACGAAAAAACCCTGAAATTCTCCAGTTATGGTAAGCTAAGCAACCATAACTCGTGCCACCACCGTGCACTGCTAATACTACCACCCAGGACATCAAAGATGACATCAGAAATGAACCAAAAAAAACTCAGGTTTAATGCAGTTTCATTGAATGGTGCCAAAGTTATAAGTAATCCAAAAATGTCTTTTCACCAACCATGTAAGTGTCCGCAAACTTTAAAGGACTGTTGGCGAACATCCAGACCATTTGCAGAATTTTACCATGAAAAACACATGTTTTTTGGTTCTTATGGCCATAACCCATCCCATCCTCATCACCCCTCACCTCCTCAGAGATTGTTTGATAAGTTTGACAAGTGCAATGTTGTGTTTCGTTACATGTTTTTACCGCGATGTCCGCGGACACTGGCAGATGAATCCATAATGGCGGGCGTTTCCAAAATCTGACACACTTTCCGCTTTTTACCATCCAATCAGTGGGCACGTCTGATGTCCGCAGATATCACATCACCCTCTGGACCAATCAGAAGCACTGTCCATGGACTGATCCCAGATATCACAAATTATTTGGAACCTACTTTTTGGTCGTTTTAAAAAAAAACGACTGGACGGATTTCCACAAAATTTACAAAAGCACCAGGACACCGCTCATGATAATAACTTTAGTTGCAGGGACGATATGGTGAGCAACACATTGTAACAAAATCTTTCAAATTCAAGGAAAAACTTTAGTTGCAGAAACATTAAGGTGATGTAATTCAACAAAACCCCTGAAATTCAGTTAAAGCAACCTGAACTCCGTCCACCTGTTGCGTAGCTTATGTCCACAATAATACTTTCATACTTATTCTATAATTTAAAATGTTCAATAATAAAAGACTAGGCATGAAACTTGTGACAGTTCAACTAATAAAGTCATTGCAGCATAATGTTTAAGTGCTGTGTCTCTAACTCCTGCTTCCTAGGGTTCTCCAAAGGCAATGTACAGCATAAATGTTCTTTTTTTTAAATTCTATTTTGTTCTATTTTATAATGTTGCTCAGAGACAGTGCCATCCTCTTTTTGAATGTATGTGCAGTGTAAGTGGAATATGTGGTGTGAGGGTGTGCATGTTATCTGACAGGGTGCGCATGCAATGTATTTGTGTTTGATGTGAACATGTGTGTGTGTGTACATGGTGTGAAAGCGTGTAAGAGGGTTGTGCATGCAGTGTGCGTTTTCTCTGTGATGGTGAGTGTTAGTGTTTGCACATGAATGTGCACCTGTGTGTGTATCTGAGCATTGTGACACATTGAGTATGAGGTTTCAGTGTCAGTGTTTATGTGTAGGTGTGTGTGCATGTCTCCATGTGATTCGGAAGATTATCACGCAGTTCTTGTTTTTTTGTTGCATTTTGTGACTTGTAGTTTTGTTTTGTCCATCAAGTGTCCTGTACTGCAAGTCCCAACATACAAAGTAAAATGTAAATCTAAATGATCATCTTCCAAATAACAAGGGACGTTTGGCATATATATATATTTTCACTTGTGGAAAGGGAGAATAAGGGGCTGGAGATGAGTGATGTCTACTTGACCCCATCATTTTAAAAGTTTAAAGTAGCACAATATATTAAGGGAATAATGGGACAGTGGCGCAAGCCCCTCCCTTGAGCTGCAAAGAAATTCTTGTTTGCGCTGGCTCACATGCAATGGAAGGCGCACAACTATTATTAACCCTTTGGTAATGCCGCATAAAGACCTTCTTCAAATCATGCAGTGATTGGGTGAACGTTTCCATGAAGTAGGCCACCTGGATCAAAGGCATGCCTGTTAAGACTACATAGTCCATAATACAGAGTGTCAACCGAAATATATTGTTTTACATTTAAAAATCAAAAAAGTCTTGACACCTGGTCTGCCAGAGTTCAAGGACCAGCATGCAACCACTACACCACAATTGCTTAGTGCTTCCTGGTGTATATATTTCATACTTAGCCTACAATAAACTTGTGAGAACCAAAGCAATACTATCAGGGTAGCATAATGGTTAAGTTCTGCATCGTGAGCTCCTGCAGGCCAGTGTTTCCAAATGCTGCATTCAGCCCAAATGTGTTTTTTTTTTTCAGTTTTATAATTTTGCCCAGAGACGGTGTAATACATGTTCTAGTCTGTTTTATAATGTTGCATTAAATACATGTGTCTCATGTTTAATATATGTTAAATTCATCAACAACGGTGTAATACATGTCAAATCCTGTTACTAAAAGCAAAGTGCCTGCAGGATCATGCCGTGCCAATTGTGACCACTCACACAAAAACATCCTTGCGCCTAGTGGTCCCTGTGCTCAACTGGCTGTATCTAACTGAGTGCACCCAAAAGGGGACCTGCGGTGAAACGGTTGCACCATAACGGTTAGCGCCTAAATGTCCATGCCGCAATGTCCTGTCCTGTGCTCCAAGCCCCTTGTTTTCTGGCAGGTCTCTTGGTGAATGTTGTGACTCATCGCACAACCCCATCTAACCACATTTAAGCAGCATGGAAACTGTAAAAAATGGCCGGCTGCACGAATAACATATGCCCAGGTACTTTCTGCATCCACAGCGAAAATCAAAATCTGGCACCCATGAATACACACACAGTACTTAGCTTCAAAGTGAGTAAGGGGCCAGCCCCCTCAGGCCATGTTGATCTAAGTGGTCTTGTATCATTGCCTCACTTGTTAGGCACCGGTCAGATGGGGCTGGCCTTTTCTTCACCTTGAAGCTACGCAGAGTCAGTCATGGTTACTGCATGGATGAGAGACCAAGGTCACCAGTGATTGTTCACCCTGGATGTCACTGCAGCTGTAAAATAATTACTTTTGATTATGTATAAAAGATTTCAGGCTTTGAGAACTCCCAATGTTTTTAGTGAATGACCTGTGTGATTAAATTATTCTCCGAGGATCACACACTTCGGTTAAGCAGCATGCTACAAGTCCATTGTTTTTTTCTGGTATTTTGTTGACTGTTTTCATACATTGGACAACACCAACTAACCATATTTAAGTAGCAAAGAAAAGGGAAATAAATCATCAACTGCAAGAATAACATATAGCCTGGTTCTTTTGCCCCGTAGCTAAAATTTAAAGTTGGCACCCATGAATATATGCACAGTAAGTGAACACATATCTTAAAGTGAAATATACAAATGTAGTTCAATAGACCTACTCCTTAGTCGAAAGTGTGCAAAACAAAACAGCATTGGACTTTTAAAAAAACGTAATGAACACCAGAAAAATAATCTGAGAGAGGAAATGTTCCAAGAAATATGCTGGCAAATTAGACCCAACAATCTGTTGGAAAATGCTCCCTGGAAAACTAAATCCCAATTATGAAACAAGTGCTTGTGGTCTTCTGGGTAAGTGTCTGCCTTGGGAATAGCCTGAGTAAAATCATGGTAGCCAAATACTTGGGAAAGCTTGCCAATCTAAAAAAAAACCAAGGGGTTGCATCCGCCCTCCGAAAAAAGTGACACTGTCCACCCACATGTGTCCATTACTGGTGCCCTGAAAAGCAGCCACAATCAGGAGAAAATAACTGCACCAGTGTCCAGGATTGCAAACTCACTTGCCACATTGTGGCCAAATACTCATGACTTACTTTTCCTCTCATCATTTCCCCTCTGCGCCCCCATGTCTAGCTTTCAAAAATACTCTGCTTTATAAAGTTAACTTGAAAAGTACACATACCATAGTGTTACTCAAATATATAAATCCTCATAGAACTGTAAGCTAAAAAGTGTACAATTGTGGCATTATACCCCACAGCTTGTCTGTCCAGAGACTGCAACTACCAGAATGCAATTCAGCAATGGTCTTTGAGTGCAGAAATGCCAAGTTATGACAGTAGCATGGTTTAAAAGAAGTAATGTGGATGCTGTGTGTTATGAGATATTTAAAACTAAGAAAACACATGGCATTTGAGATTGTGGATTGTCTCCCACCCATTCAGTAACCGGGACCAACCCTGCTTAGATTCAAAGCAAGGAAGAATACAGCCCCTTTAGGCCATGTTTATTTACATTGTCTTGCAAGTTGGGATCATTTATTAGGCAACATGGCCTTAGGGGGCTGACACCTTCCTACCTTTGAAACTAAGCAGGTTTCGTCTCAGTTACTGCTGGGATGGGAAACCCATTTTTTAGTAAAAATATAGTTTATTTATTACTGTCTGCTAGACTACAACTATCAGAATGCAATTCCGCAAAAGGAAAAATATGGTATTCGAGTGCAAATATTTCAAGGACTGACAGTAGCAAGGTTTGAAAAAAAAATAATTTGGATACCTATCCATGCAGTATCCAGGACTGACTCTGTATACCTTTAAAGCAAGGAAAGGCCGGCCCCTTTCTCTAAGTGGTCTTGTAACTTTGGCTCATTTTTCAGGCAACATGACGTGAGGAGGCTGGCAGCTTCCTCACTTTGAAGCTACGCTGGGTCTGTCCTTGTTACTGAATGGATGGGAGTCCTGGATGGCAATCGTGTTCTGACATCACTATAGCTGTAAAAATATATATTTAAAAAAAGCAAAAACACCCCTGTAACCAGGTGTACTGAACTGCACATACCCTTGGCTGTTAGGCAGAATCACATGAAGTACCCATGGGAACACTACATGCAATTAAGAATACAAGCGAAAGCACAATTTCACCTTTGTTACAAGTATGTACTACACAGTAAAGTGGTGGCAATGGCTGAGCAGCCAGACTTATCTCAAGAGTTTAAGTAAGCAGTAGAACAAGTTACACAAAGGACCAACTAATACAGTGATTCAAATAAACACTTAGTCAAGGTTTCTTGGTAAAAGAATATACATTTATTTACTCAGTCAGTTAGAAACATTACACTAGCATAAGCAGCTCAATATCACACACTAATAAACCACAAAAAATTAGCTCCCCTGAAATGGGAGCAAAATGGCAGTTCATATACTTAATAAAGGGGTAAAAAGACAAGGTTATAAGAATAGACAGCCCAAATACATTCATAGGCAGGGCAAAGGGTTTCAGTTAACTACAACCAGCAATTCTTCTCAATAGGCCTGGGCGAAAGTCAATGTTTCAGAGTCTTTTGTATAGGACAGCACAGTTCTGGTATGTAACGGTTAGTCTTTGCCACAGAGTTTATAAGAATTTGGCTAGGCGAAAAGTTTGACGAATGATTAGGGATTGACAAGCCTTCGAAGTTGAGGAAAGTTTCACACACTTTCTCGATGGCTGAAAAGATTTACGACTCGTGTTTGCACGGTACCTTGTTAATGAAGAAGAGCTGTAGCTGAGACAGTTGTTCCTGGCAGTTCCAGCAGGTCTTGCTGTTCCTGAGCGTCATTCGTGGGGACGTCTGGAGGTTTAAGGTATCAGTTCCTTAAAGTCCACAAACTGGTTTCCTTCCCTCTGGCTATCCGGTTTTCAACAGCACTCTGATGAAAATTCGACCAGATGGGGATGGTGTCCAGGTGGCTTGCGAGGTAGTTGTTCCCACCAAACTCAAGGGAAGAAATTAACCTTGAAGGACTTCTCTGTCGATGGAGTTTCAGGCAATTCGGACCCGCAGCAGGGCTTCACCAGTTGTCCAGGAGTTCCAGCAGTCCTCTTCCTTCAGCTCGTCTTCGGTTCTTTCGTTCCAGTGGTCGACACTGCTTTCCAAGTCCCTGAGACCTGCTTTTAAACAGTTTTGCCCCATTCATTCCAGCCTTGCTGTCACTCACACAGCAGGGTGGCTGTCCTTGCTGGACAGCCAGCCGGCCAATCACGCCAGAGTGCATTCAGGTATTCTTGGAGACTAAGAACAGGGAGTTTCGCCCACCTCCCTCACATCCTGTCCACCCCAGACACTCGGGCGCCAGAGGAGGGCTTCAGCACTGAAGCCCACCAAAGGCAATGAACAAACGGACCAAACCTGGTTCGGCACGCAGAGAAAAACACAAGAAGGACTTTTCCTAAAAGAAATGGTGACAAACTATGACTGGAGTCTGTTTTTACAGATAGGTCTGGGCCGTCATATTGAAAAACATGGTTGACCCGATTATTAGCTACTGTTGTTAGTGGTCGGGAAAAATCATGGTAGTTTGATCTAAAACACTGACACCAGCCATTTAAAGTAGGAAAGGGTAACATTTGACTGTTACATGAGTGCTGGGTCAGTCAATTTAAAGAGACTAGTAAAGCCAAATTACCTTTACATGCTCTGGGAGACAGAAGTCAGTCCCGAGAAGGTAGCTAAACCTTGGGAAGTCTGTAAGACATCCCTGTGCCACTGCACTCAAGGTGCTGTGTTCCACACAGAAAAAGATGATGCCTATGGAGTTGTGTTAAAACTCCATAACCAAAGAACACAAAAGTAAAACACACATCAAAATACATGGAAGAGTGGGGGGGAAAAAAAGGCTCTCACTCTTCCCAGGGAGAAAAATGAAATCCTAGAAATCCACCAAAGTTGCTGGGGGTCTCAAAAGGTAAGGGAAATTAGCACATTTTGATAATTCTCCCTAATATTGGCTATCCATAGCCCTTGATAGCCTTGAACATCAGCAAAACAGCTGAAAGAAAAAATGCTTTCCAGTCCCCCCGAGGCCCTCACCAAGAGCTCCCCTCGTCTGTGCCAGCTCCCCCACTCCCGAGATGGCCTCCTCGCCTCTCAATTTCCCCCACAACACATGCTGTTTCTGTGATGATGCTTTGAGATGTCGGCTATTTGTGGCTACAGAAAGCTTCCAAATTTCACTTGGTGCCCTCTCGCCACCCCATCCACCTCTACCCTGATGGCATTTGCATGTTTTTTGACCTGAAAATATATTTTTTTCCTGCATTTCATTTTCCCATATCCTCAGCTATCGCCGCAAATATCTCTTTCATTGAAAGAAAAACAAGATGGCGGTCGTTTCATTTCTAATCTCCTCCAGTTTTGGGTAAACCCCTGAGGTATCTCTATCTATTTTATTGGAAGAGGGCACCCCCTTCAACGTCAAATATTTAAAAAACGACTGAAGGGAATAACCCTAAACCAGGCATGGATTGCGAGTGAACGCTTTGTGCCCAAGTTGTATCGGATGTGTTCTAAATCCATGCAGCGGTTTGGGCTGTGCGCTTTGGCAAAGTTAACCTTGCCTGTCTGGGGGAAAAATAATGGGTAGTAGGGTGGTCTTTTGGAATAAAATTTTGATTTTGGCGCTTACTAACCTTTTCATTTTTTAACTAATCTTTACGAAACTTTACCGTCTGGGGGGGGGGGGTTAATCACTATGGAAATTTCGGCCAAAATCATTACTTGAATCAAAAGTTATTAACAATATAATTTTGAGGGGTTCCTGATGGAGTCCACCTTACCTCACCTATAGGGTGGCCATCGCTGCCCTATTATATACATATATCCATATGTTAGTATGAAACCATTATGTATGCGAGAAGGGTTTACAGGACAATGTTTATATGATGTTCTTACTGTGCTTGGGTGTCCTTGGTCTGCCCTTGTGGACTGGTAGAGGGCTTTGGCGTGGCTTGTTTTTGATTGTTGACTGGTAGTCAGATCTGGAATGGTAAGTGCAGGGGGACTGCCAGTACTGGTGCAGTAGGCACTCAGTCAAGGGTAGACCATGGGTAGGTCACGTAAGCGGGGGAAGGAGCCGGCCTGGTCTGTCATTAGCGTTCCATGACATCCTGAAAGCCTTGCTCTTTGGGTCTGCGACATTGAAAGCTTATGCTTGCTGTCTGTGGTTGGTTATTAGACCTGTAATGATGCGTGGAGGAGATATATAACAGGAACGGGTTCGATAAACGGGAGAGTACATTGTTTTCCTGTCTCGTTAAGTGGGAATAATGTACAATTAACTCGTAAATCACCGGGTCCTTCAGTTTGAGCCTTAATAGAAATAACCAAATGAATAATTACTTCCTTTTTTTGCTAAGTTGAAGATTCTCCTAAGATGGTGAATGATTAAGAGCAGAACTTGAAACTGAACTGAACTGAAATCTGATAGGTTTGTTGTGGTCTGAACAGACCTGGCCTGGCGCCATTTTCTTGCAATGGGTCTAGCATGCTTGCATCTGAGGTCAAAGTTCATTATGCTGGTGAACCGCCTACTGTTTCACCTAAAATTATATTTATGTGGTCACATGGCCGGCTCATCTAACCCCGTAAAACATTAAGGCGGACAAACGAAATGGTTAAGGACACAGCACTGACCTTGGCTTAGCGTTGGTCAGGATATTAAGCCTTACCAATGCCATGGCATGACTGGGAGCCTGGGAATGCTGAAACCATGCCCAGGTCAGGACTACATGGAGGGCAAAGCCCTTCTACATGTTATGCACTCCTACCTGCATGGCCTCACCGCGTAGCTTTAGAGAGTTGTCCTTAGCATTGCCAGTGATTATGATTCATGTAAAACCTTCCATCTATTTTTATACAGTCCACGAAAATCACCAAATTCATATTTTTGGAGCAGTCCTCTCTGGTTTTGTTGCTGTGGTTACGAGAGGCACCACAAACTGTAAAAAGCCTCTTCTAAAGGCAGTGTAGGCCTCAGTCGGCCATTTAGGGACATGCTACTGGGGTGAACGCCCATGTCTGACGCTTTGGGGAAAAGATAAGATGGCTACGTATGGTTGCAGTTTCTAGCACGTGTTGTTGCTGCCACTGAGAAGCCCCTGCCCTCTTACTCTAACTTGAGGAGCAATTAGTTTGAACCCTTGTGTAGATTTTACATTTGTCTTGGTGTATTCAGGAAACCTATTCAGAATGGTTTGAGGGCCGTCGCCGTGACAGGGCTCAGCTTATTACCCGCAAACCTCCGTCTCGTGGGATGGCTGGATGTACTCCAGTTACTGAGCACGACCTCAATGTGCACCCACCGGCAGCTTCACTCAAGACGTGGGCCCACTCCAAGTTACTGGAGAGTTGATCAATGAAACACATTATAAGGCGCGTCGCCCGGGTGATGACGACACATGCTAGGCTGTTTGACACCGCTGATCTGAAGGAAGTGTGTCATTCACTCAGAGCCAAACTGCCCCCATTTCTTTAAGGATTCGCCTAGGAATCCCCATTATTGAAGATGATAGGCAAACACCTGGTAGCTTTGTGCATATTAATAGTTGGCATCACTCCAAGACAATGGCCATGAAAGTTGGAGGCCACCAGAGTAAACGGAGAAGGGGGACCACAGGTGGTTTAGAGGCTGCGTAACTTTCACAATTAAAAAATAAAACATGTTCAAATAGTCGAGCAGCACATTCCAAAAGTCAACAAATGGTACCCCTAGCCCCTCACACAAACAACAGAAGGGGCCCCAGGTGGAACGCAAAGCGTTTCCTCCCCAGGGTTATTTTGACGCTGCACAGGCCAGCGAGGTGGCCTGTGCGCAGAGCGCCACTCCTTGGGGTATTTAAGAGTCACAGAAGGTTTGGGAAGCAGGCGACGGTTGGGGACTTTAAATTGAGCAGTCCTGGTCGCCTGCTCCCGAGCCTTCCCTGTTTGGGTGTTTAGGGTTATTGGAGATGAGGAGTTGGGTTAGTTTAGATAGTGGGCAGGTAGTTAGTACCTATATAAATATATAAATAAAAATATATATATATTTTGAGGTACTGTAAATAAGATACCTTTATTGCCTGGTCTACTTTCGTCTGTCAGTTTTTCCTTGTTAGCGGTTTTGGTCTTGGGGGGTCGTGGACTCTTGGCCAGGTTGCTGCTTTGGTGCTGCGGCATGTTAAGTTTGTGCCGCGTACATTTCCGGCTGCGTGGGAGCGACTGGGGCGGGCATTATTTGTGGTTCCTGGTGGGGGTGCGGGGTTGTGTTTGTCCGCCTTGTTTCGGGAGCGGAGACATTGCCCCCCCCTTTTCCTCTGGGGCTTCTCTGCGCTCCGCGCGGCCCCGTTTGCAGCCTGAGAGGGCGTTCGGTCCCCTTTTGTACACATTCCTTTAGTGCCTCCTTGGTGTGTAGGGCTGTGGAAGGGTAGGGTTCTGTGCGTTGTGAAAGAAGGTGTTATAAGTCCTTCTTAGCCGCGGTATCTGCCTGTAAGCATATGAGGCGGCGCGGATCATTTAAAGGGACCGTGCCGCTTTTCTGTCATTTCGGTGCGGTGCTGACATTTATCTGGCAGGGGGCAGTGCGGTATGGCCATTCTTTGTGCCAAATTGGATCCTGTGCTTCTGCTGGTTTTGGGTGTGTCTCTTTGGGGGCAAATATATGGTATTAGGTAGGGCTCTTTTAGGACAAGAGTAGTTTCTGGGGGTGAAATAATATTAAAAAAAAAAAACAAGTAAAATATTTATATAATGTATTAATTAGTATTATACTCCTATCTGGATATTTATGAGTTAATTAACTCTTTACATTAATATTTCAAGTTTATTTTCCGGCCTCTTCTTTTTTCGGGGCTTTCTTTAATGGGTTATTGTTCCACGGGTAGGTGCAGGCACGGGGGCTTAGCATAGCTAGTTTAACAGAAAGGTCATATTTTAGTGCACTGACTGATTGGTGGGTGCACGATGTCAGGCCAGGGAAATAGTAAGAAAGGTTTGGTGGATGCTGGGGCGCTGAGAGAGGCCCTTGAGATTATTAGCAGGGCATCTAAGGCTCAGCTAGAAGGGGCTGTGGTTGAAGTTACGGGAGTAGGGGAGGATATGGGAGGTAGGCCACAGCGGAGAGCAGCGGCAGATGGGGCTCTCGCAGCTGTGGTGGCTTGCACCCCGGCGGCTGGTGGGGGGAGGTCTGGGAATCCAGAGGCAGGAGGTTAAGGAGGGAGATTGACTGGAGAGTATCTAGGGGAGACGTGTTTTTGGGTGGGAAAGGGTACAGGGATGGGTTGCATAATGAGAGGGAGGAAGTGGGGGACGTCAGGAGTGTCCAGAAAAGGGTAGGACAGGGGTTGGTGGGGGTGATGGGGCGCAAGGTGGGACATCAAGCCAGAGGGGAAAAGGGGGAAAATATCTGCGGAAGAGTGCAGGTCGGAGAAGGAGAGAAAGGTCCTCATCGATTAGTGAGGTTAGGGAGGGGCGCAGAATGCACTCCCCGGCTAAAATGAGATCAGGCGGAGGGCGCTGCGCAGCCCCTGCTTTTATTGAGGATCAGGGGGAAAAGGGTTTAGGAACGGCCTCTCCTCGGTCGCCGCGAGGACAGTCTAGAGGGCGCAGCACGGCCCCTAACGACGAGGACCACAGGGTGGAGGAGAGCACACCTCGCCCGAGAGAAGAGGAACAGGAAGGGGTTTCTGTGGCCCCGCCGAGAAGACGACAAAGGAGTGGCGGGGCGGACGCCGCGGGCTCTCAAGAGGAGGAGCTACTCAATCCGAGCATGAGCTCGCATCAGCAACGGTATTTCAGGGATGATGAAGTTTGGATCGTGGAATATGTAGGGCAGTGGGAGGATAAAGGTTCTAGGGCATTAAGGAGGAGGGGAATGAGAGGGGGGATTGGGAAAGACGGGAGCAAGGGGCTTGGGGGGGCAAGAGGTTGGGGGAACAATTGGCTGGGTGAGACTGCTGACATGTTTTGTCCCCGTAGTAGGAGCCCAGTAAGAAATGAGATGAGGAGCATTGGAGTGGAGGTCAAACAGCAGACAGGCGATGGCAGGCCAGAAAGAGGTGAGCGGGAAAGGGACTGGTCAACTGCATGGCAGAGGGGGGATATGAGAACGGGGGCAGGAAATGAAGGGTCTGGTCTGCAAGGGGCAAGGAGAGAGATTGGTGTACAGGCTATTGGAGCCATGGTGAGTGACAAGGCAAATTGCTTGGTGGAGGTACAAATGGACAAAGTGGTTGAGCCATTGGCGCTCGGGGTGCAGGTTTCAAAAGAGAAAGAAACTGAAGTGAAGGGAAAGCAGAAAAAGCTACCTTACATGGGCATCACAAAACCTTTGGGGGCACACTTGATGGCAGCGACTAAGGATACAATTCGGGCAGGGGAATTTGGTGACGTGTTTAAACTGCTTCATGGCAGCGACTAAGGATACAATTCAGGCAGGGGAACTGCTTCATAGGGAAGTGAGAGCAAAGGAGGGTTCTAAGGAAGAAGAGAGAGAGTTGGCCTCGCTCCAAAGAGTACCGGTGACAATTGAAAACTGGACGTTGGCGTTTATTATTTATGCCAGTGTATATTGTGAGAAATTTCCGGAGCGGTGTGTGGCTCTGCTAAAATATATGGATGTGATCAGGAAGGCGTTTACAAGATTTGGGGGCTTTGTGTGGGTACGTTATGATGAGGAATTCAGAACAAGAATGGCTGAGGACAGTCAGGCTGTTTGGGGGGAGATAGACATGGATCTATGGCTGCAATGGATGGCGCCAACGAGGCCTGCCCCGATGTTGCACACAGCAAGTGGGCTGCCTGTGCCTTTCCGGCCCTTTCTTGGTCACCCCGCCCAGGAGGGGACAGGGGGAGGAGGCAGTGGGCAGTCCTCACAAGCATGTTGTGCATTTAACAAGGACGGCTGCACAAGGAATATCTGTAGGCTCAGACATGAATGTAGCAAATGTGCAGGGAAACACTCTCTCACTCAGTGTTTCCAACAAATAGACAAGGGAAGGGGGAGAGGAGCTGGCAAAGGGGTTGTGGGAAAAGGCTTTTATGCCAGTTAAGTTGGATGTGCTGGAGAAGTGGTTGGAGTTTTATCCGGACAGGGAAGGGGCTAAGAGTTTGAGTGAGGGGTTTTGTCATGGTTTCAGGCTGGGTTAACAGGGACCAAGGGTGCGCCGGTGGGCGGAAAATTTGAAGTCAGCCAAAGAAAATGTGGAGGTGGTAAGACAAAAATTGGGCAAGGAAATAGCGGCAGGGAGGATAGTAGGGCCATTTGATGATCTGCCGGGAGACTTAGTTGTATCTCTGCTGGGTGTTGTGCCTAAGAAAGCCTCGGGGTAATTCAGATTGATACACCATTTGTCATGGCCCGAGGGCATGTCTGTTAATGATTTCATTGCCCCTGAGGAATGCAGGGTTGTATATGCAAGTGTGGACCAGGCAGTGGATTTGATGAGGAAAGCAGGGTGTGGGGCCTTCATGGCCAAGTGTGACATTAAGGCGGCTTTCAGGTTGTTGCCGGTGCACCCGGAGGATTTTTGGTTGTTGGATTTGCAATTTGAGGACAGGCTATACATCGACAAAGCTTTGCCAATGGGGTGTGCAATTTCCTGCACCTTGTTTGAGCATTTCAGTTCCTTCTTACAGTGGGTTTTTTCAAACAGTTCTGGTTGTCAAAGTGTGCTGCATTACCAAGATTATTTTCTGTTCATTAGCGGGGCTGAGGGAGAAAGAGAGTGCGCAGGGATGCTAAAGATGTTCCAAGCTTTGATGGGGGATTTGGGTGTGCCTCTAGCGGAAGACAAAACAGAAAGGCTGGCAGTGGTGTTGACGTTTCTAGTGATTGAACTGGATTCAGTAGCGATGACCTCACACTTGCCGTACGACATGGTGAGCAAATTGGTAGGATTGCTGGAGAAAGCGGTGGGGGCCAAGAAACTGATTCTAGTGGAAATGCAGACTTTGGTGGGGCATTTGAATTTTGCATGCAAGGTGGTGGCCCCAGGGCAGACTTTTTGCAGAAACATGGTGCGGTCTATGACAGGAGCAAAGTACCCACATCATCGGATAAGAGTTTCAGGCGCAGTGCTGGAAGACTGTAGAATGTGGCTGCATTTTTTGGAGAGCTTCAACGGAGTGTCCATGTTGTTGCAGGGAGATCCGGTGTTGTGGGAAGTTCAGATTGTTTCAGATGCAGCAGGTGCAGGATGTTTTGGGGAGGAAAATGGTGCGCAGAGAAGTAGCCATCGCTTTGGTTGAGGGAGGGAAGGAGCATTGCATTCCTGGAATTCTTTCGTAAGTGGGATGCACTGGAGTTGTGGCGGAAGGAGTTGCAAAACAAGAAAGTGAATTTCAACATTGAAAATTAATGTGTGGTTCATGTAGTGAATTGGCAGTCCGCGAAGGATCAGAGGGTGGCGAGGCTGATGAGAGAGTTTGTTCTGCGTTGCATGGAATGGAATGTGGTGTTCAAAGCAACACATGTGCCAGGGAAGGATAATGGCATCGCTGATGCATTATCTCGTTTTCAATGGCAGCGATTCCGTGGATTGGCTACAGATGTGGATCAGGAGGGGCAGCGGATTCCGGAGGAGCTCTGGAAAATAGGAAGCTGAGAGCGCTTGCATTGGTGGAGGGTTCTCTTGCTCCGGCATCTAGAGAGGCATACAGGAGGGATTGGGAGGATTTTATAGGAGGGGGGGCTTGTAGTTGGAAAGGCTGGGGGGACGCGGAAGAACGGAGAAGGGACAATGTCACTAATTTCCCTGCGAGATGCATGGATAGGGGCTGGTCTAGAGCAACTAGAACAGGGACATTGGCTGGGATTGCTTTCTATGGGAAGTGGTTTTGGGGTTTTCAGCCGAGCAGTGGAGAAATGGCAAATAGGATGTTGGAAGGGAAAGTAAGATGGAAAAAGATAAGAGGAGACCGGTATCAGCGGAATTGCTAACTAGGTTGTGTCAGGCGGTGGGGGGGGATTTGTTGGTCGACCTGGGAAGGAGAATTGTTCGCAACCTGTTTTACTTGGCTATACTTTGGGGCCTTTAGTGTTTCTGAGCTGGTGGGGGGGGAAAAGTGGGGTAGGCGGGCTGCAATGGGAGGATGTCCAGTTTACCGAATTAAGTTTGGACATCAAGATCAGGCGGTCTAAGACGGATCAAAAAGGAAAGGGCTCTTGGGTTTTGCTGGGTCGTGGGAGCAAGGAGATATGCCCAGTTCAGATAGATTTGTTGTTGAAGGAGCGTTGTGGGGGGAGGACAGGTTTGGTTTTTCAGTATGAGAATGGGGAGCCAGTATCAGTGCCACAGGTTTTGGGGGTACTTCGAAGGGTCCTGGTAGCAGTAGGGGAAAAGGCGGAGGAGTTTGGAACTCATTCATTCAGGATGGGTGCAGCATCTGAAAGTAGCAGGTTGGGCTATTCAGAGGAGAAGGTGAAAAATTTGGGGCGCTGGAAGTCAGGGAGATACAAAGGGTATGTCAGGGACCTGGGCAAACGGGATGTTTGAAAATAACTTTATAGAAGTCAGCAGGAGTGTTGCATTTAGTAGGATGTTGTTGATTTGTGAGTGATTTTGTAATTTCTTTTTCAGATGCTGCGGCGGTACAGGTTGTGGACCACAAAGACATAGTTTATGAAGGATTCATGATATTTAGAGAGGATGGTGTCCATTTGTCAGCGATTGGAAATACCTATTATCTGTCAGAATTGATCTGGATGGTGAGAGATATGTTAAAGAGTTGGGAGTAGGAAGGAATGGGGGTGGGGCAGAAAGAACACCTCGGGGGAGGGTTTTTCTGTTGGCAGGGGCATGGCCCCTTTAGATATGGGGGAGGGAAGCACAATGGGGGAATGGCGCGGGAAAGGATGGGGTGGTGCTGTTTGCACAAACGGGCTACCCCGGGTGAACAGGTATTGAACCTGAAGGGGCATGGCCCCAGGGAGAAAACGGGACGCCTGGAGAAGTGGTAAGGAGACGGTAGGGACCAAGGGATAGTTAGGGAGAAAGTGGATTTATTTATTTATTTATTTAATTATTTAATTGTTGGGGAAATGAAAATGTTAATTGTTAATTGGTTTGTTTAAAATAGTTTGTTAGTTTGTAAGGCCAGGGAGCCAGGTAAGCGGTTATTTGTAAGCTTTGACCTGTCACATTAAAGCAACCTTTTCCACTCTATACTAGTCTGTGTTTTTTGTGCAGTAAGTCAAAAGGGGGGCACCGGGGGGGAACGCAAAGCATTTCCCCCCGGGGTTATTTTGACGCTGCACAGGCCAGCGAGGTGGCCTGCGCGTAGAGCGCCACTCCTTGGGTATTTAATGGTCAGGGAAGGTTCGGGAAGCAGGTGACAGTTAGGGATTTTAGATTGACCCGCCCACCCCCTTTTTTGGGTTGTTCGAGGTACCTGGTTTTAATGTTCTGGCGGGGCGAGGGGGGTGCCCTCTTTTAAATTGGTTACTTATGGGTTAATTTTCTTTTAAATATTCCTGGTGTTTTTGAGTCCCTGTTCTAGGTGGTATTATTTCGGTAGTTTTGTGTGACAGGTTGGGGCACTGGTTTTGAAGTTGTGATGTATAATATCCGTTGCTGATGTGGCAGGTCAGACTGGCTGCAGGTCAGAGGAAAGAGGAGATTGGTGTAGAGGGGAGTTTGTTAGGGGCCTGGCAAGTTGTTTGGTTGGCGGGGGCATGGCCCCTTTAGATGTTGGGGAGGGAAGCACAATGGGGGAATGGCACAGGAAAGGATGTGGTGGTGCTGTTTGCACGTACGGGCTACCCCGGGGGAACAGGTATTGAACCTGAAGGGGCATGGCCCCAGGGAAAAAACGGGACGCCTTGAGAAGTGGTAAGGAGGCGGTGGGGACCAAGGTATGTTTAGGGAGGAAGTGGATTTATTTATTTATTTAATTATTTAATTGTTGGGGAAATAAAAATGTTAATTGTTAATTTGTTTGTTTAAAATAGTTTGTTAGTTTGTAAGGCCAGGGAGCCAGGTAAGCAGTAATTTGTAAACTTTGACCTGTCACATTAAAGCAACCTTTTCCACTCTAAACGAGTCTGGGTTTTTTGTGCAGTAAGTCAAAATGCACAAGACTTTAAATGTACACATATGACCAACTCATGCTGCAAGCCTGCGCAGGGTATCATGGGAGCTGTGATTGGTCATCCGGCATTGAGACATGGCACCGGTCGGGGTGTTAATCTCATGTAGTTCTGTTAAGTTCTGTCATTGGGACTTGTACCACGCACCGCTGCCATTTTCCATAGTCTCCAGGCTCTGAGGCGGATCTCAAAGGAAGGAGGTTGGGAAGGTTAGTGCGGATGAGAGCGGAAAGCGCAAGGGAGCTTTGCTGTGCTGTTGGTAGCTTCAGTTCGGAAAACCCGATCACTGTGCGCTGGTCTGATTTTGGTGGATTGGTGTTTGCATGTCGTATGCAGGTGTTTTAAGTGGTATCTAGTGATTTTAATGCATATAAAATAACGAATAACTTTTTTAACGACTAGAAAATACAGAAAAAACACAGCATCTTTATTATATAAAAATACATATGGTGGGTGGTGTAAGGGATTAAAACGCGTGGGGAGGGTTTGGGTTAGGGTTACAATCATGGGGAACCAGGGCGCTTGGAGGCAAACCCCCAAATAAAAAAGAAAACATAATTCAGTATTTTCTATTCGTTAAAAAAAGTTTTTGTTATTACATTTTTTGTTAATAACACAGATCCGTTTTAGGTGTGTGTTATGGAGAGATGGAGAGTGTTTTTAGTTCCTGTGTCTTGTGTCCGAGGTTTGTATTTAGTTTTTTATGCAATGGGTGTTGGATACTCTGAGTTCTAGGAAGAATTATTAGTAGACAATGTGACACATTGGTACCCCTCATAATCCTCCAACGGAAACACATTGACTATCTTTGTGTTGCATCCAGGTGTGATGTGTTTGCTTTGCTCCTAGATCTATTGCGTGTGATTGTAGACAGTGGTAAGTGCTGGAGTAAAAGTGGGGGCAGCGAAGTAAACGATTGGAACCCCACTGTACACGTACACACCCAAGGAAAAACGACTCAATTTGGTGACGGGGCAAGGAGTGTTGGAGAAGCTTGTCAGGGAGTAACCAAAAGCAGTGCCTGGAGAAGAAACACACCAGTGTGCTTCAAAGGTTGTGGAACGTAGTGTCAATCCCAATAGCATCTCCTGTCCCCTTTCCAGACATAGGTTTTTGCACCATTATTCACTATCAGTCCGGTTGTATTGTACTTGTCTGATTTATCAGTGGTGGCTTAATAATTGCACAGGGGAGTTTTTATACTGGTCTCTCATCTCACAGCTGCACCTTTTTGAATGCTTGAAGAGATGAACCAGATAACTATCCCGTTGAACAATTCTATCCTGATTATCATTGACAAATACATCTCTAATTCGCCAGAGACTTTCGATCTTACCTGCGAAGAAATCTCAGATGGATCCCTGGCTTATTCAAGCCTGACAATGATACATTACCAGAACAGCAAATCTGAAGACAGACGAACCATAGGCCTCTTGGGCATACAGGTATCCAAGGCTCCAACACAGTTTCAAGGGATCAACTAATAGATGACATCTGTCATCTTTATTTGTTAACCCTCTGTCTCAGAGACTGCACAACAGCCTGCGGCTGGAAAATATCATAAAATATCATACACAGATCTGCTCCTTTGATACTAAACAGGACCAACGTCCTATTACTCTTTCAAGCGATACCCCAACACAAAGCAATTCGCACAGGAGATATCAGGGTCGTGATATTTGAGGATGACCTCTTCCTAGATAAAACATGAATAGAACTATGAGATGAGATTGTCATGGAAAAGATATCGATGGAAAGAATTTTACTCAAACTTGGATTCAAACTTACACATATTATAGAAGGTACCAATGCTGCCAAGCGAAACCAGAAAAGCCACAGCCTGGAGTTCCCACGCAGAGAAGAGACTTGGGAAAAAAATATGCATGATAGAGCACCAACTACACCGGGCAGTTGGCACCCAACAGGGCCAATTCCGTCTGTCTCTCTTAAACACTCCCCGAACAGGGTGCAACCTGACAACAATAACTGTCCGATAAGGTGTGAATACGATAGACACCTATCAAACACATTTCATGACTTAACTAGCAACTCATAACCATCAGCGCAAGCTGAAAATAACTGGTCACTATGTTCATGGAACACCAGAGGGAATGAACACTTGTTCGACCAACCATCGCCGGAACTCAAACTATATCAAATTATCTGTCTTCAAGAAACATGGCTCACCGAAACTCCATGCTCTGATGGATTTTTAACTTTCTTGAATCCAGTGCTCCAAAGAAACCAAGGAAGACCATCTTCAGGTTTACTTACATTGATCAAAATTGACCCTGAATGGAGCATAATGAGTTCCGAGAACCTCAAATACCATCATAAAAACCCAGACCAAAGTTGGAATCCAACATCTTCCTTTTCTCCAGCAGACACACGAAAGACTAACATCAATTATGAAGCAATACTGGAATCCGTCGGCCATAAACAACGACACCTTCCTTGATGTTAAATTCTTAACGATCAACGATCTTATCAACAAACATCAAACCATTGAATTAACCATCTGTGGAGATTTAAACATTCACTTGCATACATCCAAAGGTAAACTTATGGACCTTAAATATCTATCAACACGCATATGGAGATGGTACAAAGAAACAAACATCCACAATCTTATGCTAACAGATCATGCCACCGATGACAAAAATAACATCATACCCACCTGGGAACGAGGAAATTCATCGTCTATAATTGATTTCATTTATATATCTTCAGAACTGAACACATCTATAAAGAAAGTATACACTCTTCCGACTACGAAAAGTGACCACTACCAATTGATAATACAAGGCCGAGACTTGACTCAACATATACAGAGTCAACCGATCACTCAACTAGAGCTTAACAGCACAACTACAAGACTAAGAATAAGTGAAACCCAAACTTCTAATATATATGGAATCGCTTCCAACAAGCAAGCATGGAAGATGTCGACAAACTCAACTACCAATGGCTTCTTATTCCCTTTCACAAACGGAAATCATCGCACGGTGGAAAAATGCATAAACATACATATACCGCAGAACTAGAAGAAAAAAAAGGCTCTGCAAAAGAAAGTTTTCCTACTAAGAAGAACCATTAGTCCAGAAAACATTTAAAAACTAAACACAGCTAAACAAGTGTATTCAAACTGGAGGAAATCTCATTGCATGATTTTACAGCAAGAAGATGCAGAAGCCATCTTGAGAACATATAAACCTGAGAGAGCTCTGAAATCTCCTGAACAATTCTCAATGTCAACATAGACTGACTGCAAATGTCACACAACAAAAATAGATACAGCAGTTCTCCGCCATAGATAAAGCCTGTTCTACGGACTTTATATCCGCTGATTCTGACCGAAGAAAGAAGTGGCTAGAATGGGACAAACAAGACATCATGGAGATGATCCATAACTTAAACACCTCCAGTGTTCCTTGCCCTGACGGGCTTTCTAATGCTATAATTAATAAAGATCCCCAAATCTGGGCAAATTTAATGGAACAATTTCTCTCCCTGATCTACAAATTAAATCGGATCCCCTCCTCTTGGCAAACCGCCAAAATAGTACCAATCTATAAGCAGGGAGCCAGAGATGAGCCGGCTACTTTTCGACCCATTGCCCTCCTTGATCCCTTAGGGAAATTGTTTGCCTCAATTTTGCTTAAACATTGAATAAGTAGGCCATTGAAACCAATCGAATTGCCACAAGGCAAACAGGCTTCACAGCAAATGTTGGTACTAAAGTGAATCTGCTTTTACTAAATCTGATCAAACACAAAGTCATAAAAAAACAATACCAGCGTTCATTGATCTCCACATTACTTTCGACGCCATCTCCAGACAGAAATTATGGAATAAACTAGTAGCGTGGAAATGCCCCAAGGAGATCATCGAGCCAATTAAGTTGCTCTATTCTAACACTTCCATAATGATTAGATTGTCTAAAGAAGGTGCAGCCACTCCTTCCATCCAAACATCGAACAGTCTAAAGCAGGGCTGTCCTCTGGCTGCCAAACTTTATAATCTGTTCACCGCAGATTTGGAAGTCATCTCAGAAATAATTCTCTGAATCCTCCTAAAATCAACTCTAGTCCTGTTCCAGCCATGATGTACGATGACAACATCATTTTACTCGACAAAAGAACATCTGGCCTACAATCAGCTTACAACTATGGGCGAATACATGCAATTGAACAAACTGCATATTAATGCAAAAAAAAAGTCATGTCATGTCCCTAGTGAAACAGCAATTTAAGAAGAAAAAACCATTGAACCGCCTACTCGACGGGAACCACCTGGACGAAGTCAACACATTCAAGTATCTAGGAACTATCCTAAATCAATCTAAGACGGAAAAACAATGGATAACCAGCCTTGAAGAGAAAATACAATCCTTAGCAAGGCAAGGATGTGTTCTACACCGTAAATATGGCAAGTTCTCATTTAAACCGATAGTATTTACTACAGACAGAAAGTCATCCCAACCATAACTTATGGAAGTGCGGCCATGTTTACTGCAAGAAACACCAATTGGACAAACTTGAAGCGATTTTCTGGCACAACATTTTGAGGCTTCCAACGACTTATCCTATGCCAGAATAAGGCCCAAAATAGCGACCCAATCACTAACCTCAATCGTTCTATGGAAGCAATTAGATATACTTCGCAAAATGCTGTCTGATGAGAAAACACCAGCTATGCAAATTCTGAGATTTTGCCCAAACGCCATGAGCAATTCTGTTCTACAAGCCTGGAAAGATGAACTAATACAACAACTTGCAAAAGAGGACCTCTCAGTCGAAATGATAACTCGATGTCCACAAAATGCAAAAAAGATAATTTATGCAGAAGGATTAGATAAAGACCAACAAGAAGAAAGAAATGTATTGAATGAATCTTCAATGCCTCACTGACATACAGGCTATTGAAAAGTTACCTAAATACCTAACAATGTTTCCTGACTGCAAGATCAGAGCAACCTACATGAGAATTTGTCTTAATACTATTACGGCACAATACAAACTGGCCATGTCTAGATTGATACCTCTCACGGAACAGTACTATCGGTTTTGTCAAGACCACGAGACGCCAGAAAAATTATACCATCTTATAATGGTATGCCCAGCACTTGCCCAAAAGAGAGCCTGCTTTGGGGCTTTCTTTGAAATTTCATCGCAGTACATGGATGCCGAAACAAGATGGTCAATGCTAATGAGCGGACAAGCCAATAAACTTATCTTCACAACCACTCAATTTCTTCACAATATTCTAGAAATGGACAAGAGAACAACTTGAAAACCGATATAACTGAGACACTTCTGTCAACTAGAAACTATCAATAATTATGGACAGATTGTTTTATTTATTTTTATTTCCCTTCTTGTAATTAGTTTGTACAAATATTTGATCTAATGCTTACACTTGAAAATCCTATAAATGAAAAGTTTACAACTAAACTATAGTTTAGTTTAGTTGTATAGTTGGTCGTGGAATTTGGGGCCTCTTTGATGGAATCCATGTCCTAAAGTTTCTTGAGCCGTTATGTTGCAACACAGGTGTGTGCAGGGGCAACCAGACAACCACTATCTGCAGACACACAGACACACAGACAATGAGTGACCCCTAGCGAACGCCATGTAAGGTTTGGACAAGGGAAACTACCTGTACATATCAGGTTTAAACTCTCTAAGACCTTCTGTGAAGTGCCAAAGATTGTATATCTATCTATATCTTCTATATTAATAAAAATGTAAATGTTTGTTTGTTCAAAATCTTAAATCTCCGAAAGTTCTTCACCAATTGCTGTGAAATCTTGACACAACGTTGCATTCGTATACGCGCATGTTTTTATGTATCTATATCATGCAGAGGTCACACCTTTGACAGGTAAAAACATGCTTTTCTTGAAAACCAATGCCATCTGTTGGACATAAAAGCAACACACGCTATACTAAAACATGCTTTTCATGAAAAAAGGCACCATCTGTTGGACATAAAAGCAACACACGCTATACTAAATATGAAGTGTGTCCTTATTGCAAGGCTCTAAAATTTAATGGAGAAACTAAAGGAATGTGTTGCGCCGTCAGCAAAATTGAACGGCCTCAACTTGGTGAACCGCCAGAGCCATTGATTAAAAACAAGCATTGTGAAATTAAACATATTAGAAACGTGCGCTTTTCTTTCATTTCCACTTAACCAGACCGATTAAATTGTACGGAGAGAGACGGGGTGGGTGTTTGGGGGTAGGGAGAGAGGGGGTGGGTTTCTGGGGGTAGGGAGAGAGGGAGGGTGGGTGGTGGGTAGGGAGATAGGGGGGTGTGTGGCCAGGGGGCCAGTGCTGCACAGACAATGAAACAACAAAAAATATTGTATACCCACAAGCATTGTGAAATTAAACATATTAGAAACGTGTGCTTTCTCTTTTCTTTCTTTTCCATTTAACCAAACTGAGCCACAGCAAGGCATGGCCGGGTACAGCTAGTGTATAATAATTACATAATTGGTTATTTATAATGTGCTTAATACCTTAAAGTTTTTGAAGGTGGACCCGGGACCTGTGTTGCTTTGTTCGTCTTGCTTCAAAGAAGAGTGCATTGCCACTAAACTGTGCTACCCGTGCCAGTTCACCAAAGAGACTTGCATGCATTGCGCCCTGTAATTGAATCCAAGACGTGCAAGCATAAGACTTGAAAACCAGCCTTCTTCTACTAGGCTGATGCCCCCACAAAAAACATAGGTACACACATCAGGTTGGTTCCGTCCCATCTGCACTGAGGACAGAGGATGGCAGTAAAGTGTTGAGATTGAGACCCTCCAACACTTTTTACCCCATTTACCAGTATGTCCACTTTGGTGGCCTTGCACAGCACCCTGTTGCTTCTAGTTAAGTCACCTGCATTCACACATCTGTACATAGCCCTTGAAATGTACCACAACTAACAGGCGGTAGTAGTGCTGTGTATATACTACACAACAACAGAGAGAAGAAAATGGAGTTTATATTCAAAGAGCAGCAACACGCAGACGTTCCAGGAGGGATTCTTATGTGAAGTGGTTAGAACATAGTAAAGCCATGCAAAGGGTCCACTCTCTTCCTTCTCAAGAACTAGTGGCAAGGAGAGAGAGAGGGACAGAACGTAATGTCTGTACGGGACCTAAAGTCCTAAGGTGGGACATCTACCCATCCTTGGGCAGAGCTATACAGGACATCAAGACGACCGAGCTTTACTGGGCAGGTCCAGCCACAACGGGGCCCTCAGGAAATAGATGCAGCTCTTCCGAGAGGCTAATAGGGAAAAATGAATGTGTGGAGTGGGATTAATCAGGCGTCTTAGATTCAATAATTTACAGGGGGTTCGTGAATGACATGGTGATCTTGTCTCCCTCGACTGCAAAGTCTTTTTGGTACAAAGAAACCAGGCAGGTTCTGGGCTTCATCTTGTTCACACACCCTCCCCCTTTTCAACCACTGCCCCCTACAAATCCCTCACCCACCGCGGCCACCGTCCCTCTTTGGAATAGACTCGTCATCAATCCAGACCTGGCCAATTCCCTCCTGTTTACTCTCGCAGACCTCTCCTGCAAGGAAAGACACCCCCCCATCGATCTCTTTGAATAATGGCTCTGCCAAGCCATGAATCCCCTCACAGCATCCTGTCGCCCCGCCAGACGATCGACCCCACACCAAAAGTATTACTCGGCCTCTCTCAAAGTGCTCAAAAGCCTCAAGCATCGCCTTGAGCGAGCCTGGAGGACCACACCCCTTCCCCTTAATAAAACAACCCTTGCAAGACTGAACAGGGCATACATGTATGAAATCAAGAAAGCTAAAAAAAAACATTATGGCAACAGAATATCCAACTCCAAACACCCATGCAGGGAACTCCACAAAATCCTATGGGAATTCAATTCCCCCAGATGCCTTTCCCCAATCCCGTCCCCGAACTCACAAGCTCCCTGTGATGAGCTATCAAACCACTTTCATAACGTTGCGCTTGAAAGATAACTCATCCTAATCTAAAAAATGAGTTCTAATCCCCCCACAGCCATCTGGACACCCCTCAAACCCTAAACACTCTCATCCTACCAAGCCCTCATTCTTGTCATTCACCATCCTTTCTCTGACTGACTTCAGCAACCATGTAGCACGCAAACGACCATTGGGCTCACCGGGGACCCTTGCCCTACCCGCCTTCTAAAAATGATCCTCTCATCCGCCTGAACTGGCGCCGTAGCACGCTCCATTCTGAACTTTCTCTCATCAGGCGTCTTCGCAGAGGCCTTCAAAATCTCTCATGTAAAACCACTTCTAAAAAACCCAACCTCGACTCTCTTTCTCCATCTAACTTCTGCCCAATCTCCCACATCTGCCTCACTGCTAAACTAATTGACCGAGCGGCATATAAGCAACTTGGACTCTTCCTAGAAGCTATTAATCTCGTTGATCCTGCCTAATCGGGTCTCTGACTACTCTGCATAACGGAATAATCTCTGGTCTCGATCTGGGATGTACTAAAATGAACCACCGACTCAGAAGAGTGGGCCGCACTCATCCTCCTGGATCTGACCGCAGCCTTTGATATAATCGACCACACAACACTGAGCAACAGGCTCCTCACACTAGGCATCAAAGACTCCAACCATAATTGGATCTCCTCCTTCATCTCCAACCACTCACAAATTGGTCTACTTCCCCCGTTCTCCTCCGCCCCTCGACCAGTCACCAAAAGAGTGCCGCAAGGATCCTCCCTCTCGCCACTCCTTTTCAACCTCTACCTGTGCCCTCTGTGAGCCCTCATCCACTTGCACATCCTTACCTGTTACAACTAAACACACAATACCCATATCATTTTCAAAATCCCCAAAAACCAATCCACGCACACCCTGACTTTGCGACTTGTTTCTTAGAGATCGACAATTGGATGACCAACAACAACCCAATCCTCAATCCAGGAAAAACTGAGATCCTAATATGTGGCAAAACTGCTCTAATCCCTCAACCTTTACCATGGCTGCCTAGACTTGGAGTACCACCTGCCCCTGCTGCCACCATCAAATTTCTTGGTTGCACAATGGACACAGATCTATCTAAGAACATACATTCTGTATCCAGAACTGGTCACTTCTACCTAGGCAGCTTAAAACAAATCTATCCTTACCTCACTTATCACCTCTGTTACCCTCAACTAATTTCCGCTATACTGGCCATCATCACCTCCCGGCTGTACTATGCCAACTCCCTCTATCTAGGCTTACCAGCATGCCAGCTAAGGGAACTACAATGTACCCAAAATGCAGCAGCAAGACTGGCCTCGCCCTCTTGAGAAGAGAGCACATCATCCCCACATTCAGAATTCTGCACTGTTTCCATGTTAGCCTAAGAGCAACCTTCAAAGACATGTGCATCACACAACCAGCTCTCCATCATTCGGGACCCGAGTTCCTCAGAACAAAATTATCCACTAACAGCCCCAGAAAACTCTGATCGGGCTCACCTCTCCTCCTAGCTATTCCATAGACCCACTCTACCAGAGTTGGCGGCTCAGCTTTCTCTATCCTAACGCCTATCATCTGGAACGCTCTTTCTCTACACATTGTAGCGGATTTCTGAACATGGCACACTCCAGCCATGGACTCTTTCCACTGACAATGAATGCGGCGCACAACACTTTTAATCTTGATTTATCCTCGGATTCTACTTTGAGAATGCACCCAACCCGTCTCACACCCACCTTAACAAATACCCTGTGTCGCAATAGACTATGAACCAGGCCGGTGTGTAACAATAAAATATTTATTAATTTTTATAATTCAAAGAAATTCAATCAAATCAAAATTTAGGACCGCAGTCACCACTACTGTGGCTATACAATGCAAAGATCCTACAACACAATTAATTCAAATTCTTAACATCATCTACATACACCTTTAATAGAAAGCAGAAGCAAAATTACTTTTTCTTCAAAATGACAGATGGCACACAGGGTATGCACTCCCCCTGCAACACTTCCCCCAAACAACTACTAATGAAATTCTTTGTGGATGGAAAGTAGTGGCAAATAGTCAGCATAAAGAGGGAAAACTCAATTTTTAAATTCAACCCACCACCCCAGGATGGGAGGCCAGGAACGAAGTGGAAACCTTCAAAAGGAGCAAAATGGCATACTCAGATTTTACTAGTTACTTGTATGTCAGTTTACAATTGCAGTGGGAAAGCTAGGATAGAAATGTATGTGGCTGCACTTAAGAGACAAGGAAGATTACAGACTACTGAGCTGGGCACTAAAGCAATGTGAACACAGGTGAAAAAAAATCGATTTTGGGAGGAAAACAATGCACAGGAAAACACACGCGGCAGGATTGCAATTTCTTATTTTACACAGGCTTTAAAATGAAAACAGATAAGAAAATGGGCATAGCTGTCAAAATTGGATATCGGTTTTTGGGATGGGAAAAAAAGGCACAGAACAGATAGGATTCTAAGGGGAAGGGATGGCTCTTTATGGGATGATAGTGTAGGTTTTTCTATTGGAAATACAAGTCATATTTTAAAGAAAAGCCCAATACACGGGCACATTTGGTTTCGTTAGCTCAATGACTAGTTCTACTGAGACTATATTTTAAGGACTATAATTGTTGAAGAAAGGCACTTGTCATGAGGTGGTTGAGTTCGAATTGCAACCAGCTCACTGTGAATCTCTTTATAGGGGAATTAATTGATTTATTTCAAAATGGTACTAGGGATTTACACAGATAACTGAAATAATTAGAAAAGGAATACACTAACAGATATGGACTCACACAGATTCTTCTAAGGAAAAGTGAATAGATGATACTGGCAATTTGAAGCTTTGTATGGGATTTTAATAGGATTTGAATAGGATGCAAGGGTAAAAGAGAGGGATTTGGAGTACTGGGTGATATGGTACTTACAAGATAAGCTTGTGTTTGGGAATTCAGACAGCCAGCAAGGTCTCTGGACAGCAGGGCCAAAGATCCGTTCACAGGGACAGCGGGGTCAAGAGATCTGGTCACTGGGACAGCTGGACTCTCCTTGATGGGAACAGCCGGGCAAGGTCTGGTTACTTTGGACAGCAGAATGGGTCCGCTGGGCAAGCTTTGCTCACTGGGCTCTCCTAAAGGGGATCAGCTACCTTTCCTCCTTTCTTCCTGGATTAATTGGTATGCCTGGGTCTGGATGGGTGGTTCTGCCCGGATCTGGATGGTCCTGCCTGGATGGTATCAGCTGCCTCTGGATCTGTTTTTTGAGTTGTTAAATCCTTCAATCTCCTTGTGTCCCCCTATCTCCCGCTTATATCTCCAGAGTGACAACATAGAATTTTGCAATCTGGGCGGAAATAATCTGGAGTTGTCCCTCTGCTGGGATAGGCCAAGCTACTGGCGTCCCCTCCTCCCTCTGGGCTGATTGGTTCAAGGGAACTGACATCAATTTATGTGTGTGATTTTATGACTTACTTTTTTGCCCCAGAGTTACTTTTTACAAAAATAAGTTATGGAGCAAAAACTTAATATCCATCCTAGTCACCATCATAAAAAACAGATATGCAGATTCCATATTTCACAGGGAATCAGACAGTCTGAGCGACAACTCTCTGTGATGTTGCATCGCCTTTTGGCACAATTTTGCCATTTTTAGGGGACGCATAATATTTAAAATTCTGCAAATGGCTACACATATGCCTACACATTATTTTGCATATTTACATCAAGTTTTATATCTGTATTATTTATACTTCACCCAGAAAGGCATTTTTCCTGCAATTCCAGTTCCCCAGGTGCTAGGAACTTATGCTTAGCCTCATTGTGTTTGTTTAAAAATCACATGAAAACTGTCATAATATCACATTACTACTTATTCAGATTGCAGGAAAAATGTCTTAAAGTATAAATGTCCCTTATTGTCAATGGGGTGGATTTGTCACAGATGTGGGTGGTGCCACAAACCCCCATAGTAACTGTCTTCCCCTGGGTCAGTCTGAACAAAGGTTTTCCATGACACCCTTTGAAACCAGGCAGTTGGACTGGGGAGGGGTGTCAAAGGAAATCACCCCTCTTGGTGAAATGCTTGTTCCCCTTGGGTTCTTTGTTCCTTTTAGTAGGGATGCTGGCCAGTCTGATGAGGCTGCAAACTACCACACTTTGGCCTTTTCATATGTCCATGGTGGCTGGTTCACTTGTGGAGGTAATTATTTTCCCATGGATGACAGGGCACCTTTAAAGTTTGTGCCTGGGAAAACCTGTTCTGCTAATTTCAACGTTATTTTTTTCTTCCTTTCATCAGAAACCATGTCTTTTTGGGAATAAATATAATGTACATTTTAGGTTGCTATGTCACTGCAAACCCCCCACATATACAATACTGTTTCTATGCGAGCAACACTGTCATTTGTCAGTTAACTTTTAAACAGCATTTCCCTTATTTTCAGAAAAATAAATTTGCACGTGTGTTCATTTCAGTTCATTTTGAGTTTACCAGTGCGGTTTTCTTTTTTCAGCACACAGTTTCTTGTTAATTAACCTTCTGGAGTGCTTTTACAGTTAAAAGTCAGTTTCTGGACACAGAGAGATATGCTGCCAAACATATTTTTGAAATTGACATGAGAAAAAGAACCATTGCTTTATTTCTTTCATTTACTGCAGTTTGTGCGTGATGGTTTATAGAAAAAGAAAACACAAGCTGTGGTTTCATGGAAAACCAAATTCTTTGCCTTTCAAGTGATTTCCTAGGACATCAGCTGTTCTGGAAATGTATTGCCTCACATCTTGGTACTCAGCAGAAGTAAAGCATGCCAGGGTGAGTTTCCATGAAGGCACATCTTTGTGATGTTTTAAAATGAAATCAGTGCAAATTGCAAATCCATCTTGGATGTCATGTGTGCAACTTTAGTATTCAGAAAACAGAACAGCAAATAGAGTGCCATTCCACATGTAGGACATTTTCGGGAATTTAAATGGAGGTAAAACAGTGCAGAGCACTTCTTTTGGTGGTATTCTTGTGTTAAGTACTTGCCACATATATGCGCCATGGAAAGAGAAGTGCCGCCGTTTTTCTGTATTATTTCCATGCATTTTCTTAAGGGGATTTCTGCAAGGGCCTTGAATGTACCCCCACAACATCCGAAAAATTGAAAACTACTTCTTCTTCAAAAACGCCCACAAAACCTGGCTTTTCACCACTCTATCATGAAAACCCCCATAATCCTGAAGTATATGAACTGTTCTCCCCAGGCGGGGCCAGCTGCGTTTGTGGCATCTCCGACCTTCTTGCTCCATACACCTGATGGTGCCGACTGGGTTGGCGTTGGCCTGGACCACACACACTCTCACACACCTATCACGCCCCTGCATTCCCGCAAATCCTACTCGCTGGTTAAGAGCACCCTCATAGAAAAGACTCACAGGATTGATGAACGACTGCACCAGGCAAACTGACAGAAGACCGGCTAATCACAACAATAGCAGTAGAGGCACAGTGGAGAGATTGAACCAAGGCCTCCTCCACCGCTGTCGAACACCTAACCCACATTCAAGAATTCTGGTCTCATGTTGAGATTAGTTGGGACATAGACTGTTGTTACAGCTAACTGTTTCTATCACAGCTGCAAGAATCAACAGAAGAAGCCAAATACATGAGTGGGTGCCCTAACATCACAGGGCCTTCAATTTGCGGCAATGGTACATTTAATACAACACTCCACTGGCAGCAGGCACCGCTACATCAGTATACAGCAAAGACTACGACAACAATCGGGGCGTGCTGTTCACATCAATTCTCTGCCTACCTACAGCTGACTATGCCTCAACACGCCTTGACAGCAGAATGCAATGCAGTCCTATGATAAATTTGGGCACGCTGAACACATAACAAGTCACTAGCACTGACGCCACTCCTTACCTTCTCAGCACCCATCCACATGCCTGAACAATATGGGTAGCTTGGAGTATGGCCAGCCCTTTCATACCTTTTTTGGCCAAATGCACACACGCATCATAATTGTGCTCCAGGACCTCCAACCCTCTGGACTTCTGTCCTCCAAGGGCGTTCCCACAAACTAACTAAGTGCATTGAAATAATACAAATAATAGTACAAAAAATAATGGTAAAATTGGCACTATACAAATGACAATACATACATGATAGGTGCTGCGTGCTCCACAATTCTCTTCTTTCTTTAACATGTATTTCGTATTGCAGACCTTCCCAAAGATCCCAAAGATCCATTGGAGTCCCCTTCATGTGTCTTGCTTCCTAGCTTTCTGCAAGGGGAAAATAAGTAGCGCCTCCTGGCGCTCTCACTAGAAGATGTCTCAGGCTTGGCTATGGTTTTGAGTAGGGAGAATAGTGGGAGAATGTCATCCTTTGTAACTTCATTGAAGGTAAAAGGGGCAAGAGGGCAGGAAAGTTTTGGCAAATACGGCAATAGGTCTGTGTAGAGCAGCCACATGTAGTAGGTTGATCCTATGTATTGCACTGAGAAGCGGTAGGAGGCAGTGCAACACATAGGATCAACAGTAAAAATAATCAGAATAAATAAAACAATAGACAAAAAAGTGCTCCCAGCTTCTGGCAAGTGCAGGGGTTAGTGCAGACATCAAGTGTCAAGAGCTGGTGGGGACTGATGGGATACAGAAACAGCCCCCAGGTGCAGGGGTAGCCCGGGAGGCAGTGCAAGTGCAAAGCTGGTGGGAGAGGGGGCCTGGGCCCGTGATCAGAGGGTAGCCAGGTAACCAGTGTAGATTCAGTCCGGGGTTCAGCAGGGGAGAGGAGGAGAGAAAAGCAGAAGCAAAGAGGAAGGTCTTGAGAAGAGAGAGTTGAAGTTATTGAGGTCCCACACCCAGGGCTTGTGGACAATGCAGACGGTTTTGAACTTAATCCTCGCAGTCACTGGGAGCCAGTGCAGAGATTTCAGTCCTGGGGAGATACGATCCCTGGGCTTGAGGCCAAGGACAGGTCTTGCAGTCCTGTTCTGGATGAGTTCCAGAGGGCGGAGAGTAGAAGCAGACAGATTTAGAAATAGGCTGTTGCAGTAGTCCAGCTTAGAGGTAACCAGAGCTCTGGAGACAGTGAGCTTCTGGGGGAAGGAGAGGAAAGGAAGAATACCTCTGAGGAGGTGCAGCTGGTAGTGTGACTTCTTAGGGACGTCAGAAATGTGAGGAGAGAAGGAGAGCGTGAAGTAAAAGATGACCCTGAGGTTTTTAGCTCCACAGGTGGGAGAAGGAAGAGGCCCAAGAGAGGCCAGCCAGAGAGTGACAGGAAAGGAAGGAGCAGGTGTGCCAATGTGGAGATTCTCAGTCTTATTGGCATCAAGGCAGAGATCATTGGTGGCACACCACTCCTGGATAGCGGACAGTCAGAGATGAGAGAAGGAGAAGAAGTGGCAAAAGGGAGCCTGAAAATGAGAAGAGAGTCATCCACATAGCACTGAAAGTTGGGGCAGACAGCAGCAATGTGGTGGGCAAGAAGTGCCAGGTATTGGTTGAACAGCCAGGGAGAGAGATTAGACCCCTGGGGAACACCACATGTAGAGATAGAGATAGAGAAGAGGAAGTACTCAAGTTGGACCTGGGAGGGTCGATTGGAGAGGAAAGAGGTCAGCCAAGCCAGGGCCTGATCGGTGATACCCAGGTTATCACAGAGACGGTTGAGCAGGATGGTATGGTTGACCATGTCAAAGGCAGAGGAGAGATCAAGTATGATGCAGAAACAGGGGTTATTGGAGTCAAGGTTGGAGAGCAGGTCTTCACGGATGTTCAGGAGGGCATTTTCCGTGCTTCTGGCAGCTCTGAAGCCAGACTGATGGTCCTGGAGACAACCAACCGATTCAGTGTGAAGATTGAGTTGGGAGATGGGCAGCTTTTCCAGGAGTATGCAAAGGAAAGGTGTGATGGAGATTGCGCGGTAGTTAACATGGCAAGAAGGGTCAGCTGAGATAGCATCCCTTCTCCACCGGAAGCCCTCTCCTTGAGGTTAGGGATGTGAGGCCACAAACCAATAGTCCACCTAGTGGTGGTAACATGCAGGAGGATCTCATGGAGTGTCCTTTGCTGGGGATACGGTAGAGATTGGGAGACACAGCCCCTTTAAATCCCAACCCCGCAGGCTGACGTTAATCCCTGAACTTCTAAACATAAGCTTATGTCCGAAACTATGTGATATTGTAAAATATCAAACCACTCTGATGTCCTAGGTACAGGGACGGAGAAGAGCTACAATCGAGGTGGACGAAGGCTCAATCAGCTGCTGTCAATTGTACTGACGTTACTCTGGGGCCGTCCCCACTATTTAAGATGAACAGCAAAGAAGCACTAGGTTCTTCATTGTCTTCTAACCCAGCCATCAGTGGCTTGTGTGGTTCTGGTATGGCGAGAGCTGTTGTATGTCTAGACGAAGAACCCGGTGAGCGAGGGGGCTGCATCAAAGCCCATAAGACTGAACTTGGGCTTCAGGAGACTGCAGCAAGGCACGTCTCCATAGTTAAAGAGACAAGCAGCCGAATGCCGATGAAGCATTTATTTATTTGGATTTATAAAGCGCGCAGCGGCTCGAGAGCATCGTGGTGCTTGTTACAGAGATAGGTGACAACTTGTTGCATATGCAGTACAGAGAAGTCATGACTTAGTTACATGGAGGGCAGGCAAAATAGCTTGGTTTTGTATAGTAGAAACAGGCAAACATGCTCGAATCATAGAAAAATAGATAATTTGTAGCGCATTTGAAGAGGGTGGCAGAGGAGACCCAGAGGGGTAAGCAAGAGTTCAATTAAAGAGAGCGGTTTTCAGCTTTTTACGAAAAGCATGGAGGGAGGTTTCTGCTCTCAATGCGGTGGGGAGTATATTCCATAACTTGGGGGCCAAGTATGGGAAGCCTATTCCTCCAGCTTTGGCTCTGTGGGTGCGTGGTATTATTATTTTTTTTTTTTATTTTTTATTTATTACATTTGTTACTCGCCAAGACCCTGGGGTATCACGGCGAAAATACAGGTAATTTGCTCATTATTATACAATATTGCAGTTACAAACAAGAACACATTTTTATACATAGGTTACAAGAGATCATATAGTCTGATTGTTTATACCAAATTCCAATTGGTCAGGTAGCCATTCCCATTTTGTTTCAGCACTATTTGCAGTTCTGCGGATGCCCTTAGCAGTGTAGTTGGTCATGGGAGGGTGGGGCTTAAACAATTAATATTTATTGAATAACCAGGTTTCCAGTGCTTTTTTTAATTTTAGTAAGGAATCCTTGTTTTTGATGCTCAGGGGTAGTGCGTTCCAGTACGATGAGGCTATAACTTTGAAACTACTTCCTCCTGCTCTGCTGTATTTGTATTGAGGAACGTCTAAGAGGGCCAGGTTATTGGATCTCAGAGATCTACATGAGATTTTTTTCTTAATGGAGTTATTGAGGTAGCTGGGTGCTTTGTTGGTGGTACATTTATAGACAATACTAAGGGTTTTGAAGATGATCCTTGCTTCGGTTGGCAGCCAGTGGTTTTCTCTTCTAGTGCTAGATATGTGTTCAGATTTCTTTATCCCTAAAGCCGCTCTAAGGGCTTTGTTCTGTAATAATTGGATTTTGTTTAAATTGGTTTTGGAGGTTCCTATGAATAGGATGTTGCAGTAATCTACTTTTATTAAAAGCAGAGCTCTAGCCAGTGTGATGCAATTTACTGGGGTGAAAAATTGGCAGCTGAGTGCAATAAGTTTTGCTGTGTAGGCTGTGGACGAGGAGAGGGCTGCTATTTGTTTATGCATAGAGAGGTTGGCATCAAAGTAGACACCTAGCATTTTGACTTGTTTGAGTACTGGGATCAGAATACCGTCAATGTTAATGTGAGAGTAGTCCGGGTGGAGGGTGCTTATTCTTTTTTGGGAGCCCACAATGAGGACCTCTGTTTTCTCATCATTTAGGCAGAGACTGTTAAGGGCCATCCAGTTTTGGATTATGGAGTAAACTTTATTGATGGTGAGCGTGTCTTGGGTGTAGTCGCATGTAATAGGGATGAGGATCTGTGTGTCATCTGCGAAGTTGGTGTAGATGACACCCATATCATCTAAGGCTGAGAATAAGAGTTTAGTGTATACATTATAGAGGGTGGGGGAGAGGCAGGATCCCTGGGGACTCCAATGGGTACTATTATGGCGTCCGCTGCAAACTTTCCAATGGCAACTGTGGATGTACGGTCAGTAAGAAAGGATTTGATCCAATGTGTGGCGTTGCTGGAGAAGTTAAAATCTTTTTTTAGAGTATTGCATAGTTTGTCATGATCTACCAAGTCGAATGCTGCTGATAGGTCCAGTAGCAGTAGTGTGGCTAGTTTGCCTGAGTCTCTAATAGAATCTAGTTGGATTTTAAGATCCAGGAGGGCTGTCTCGATGCTGTGGTTGGGCCTAAAGCCTGATTGTCTGGCTCCTAGCAGGTTATTTTGTTCGAGGTGAGTTTGTATTTGGTTGTAAGCTATTTTATCAATGATTTTAAGTAGGAATGGGACAGTCGTTATGAGCCGGTAGTTTGTGGGCACTAATGGGTCTAGAGTGGGCTTTTTTAGTAGAGGGGTGACCCAGGCCGCTTTAATGCTGACTGGGACCTGATTTATGGAGGAGGCATTTACGAATTTAGTGATTATAGGAGTGAGGGTAGGGCACAGAGTTTAATTAGGTGTGCTGGAAAGTTATCACCTTTACAGTTGGAAGCTTTAAGTTTGGATATAGTATTAAGTACTATATCGTGAGAGACTGGTGTTAAATTGAAGAGGGGGACGGTATTTTCTATGATCGTGGAGATCTGGTTGGCCGTAGAATGTTTGTCGGATAAGAGGTTTCTTTTGGAGGTAATTTTGTTTTGTAGTAGTTTGATTTTAGATGCCAAGGCATCTTGGATGGTGTTGCACCAGTCTTTACTTGGTTGGACTGGGTTGATTATGGGGATCAGATTCTCCAACTCCTTGAGTACGGTGAATAGCTCTTTGCTATCGGAGGATGGATTACTGATTCTGGTATTAAAGGCATCTGCCTTATGGGCGATGATGGCTGATTTATAGATTTTGTTTGCCGAGTTGAATTCTTCCAAGGCTTTTGGGCAGTGGGTTTTCTTTAGGCGGTGTTCGAGCGTTCTTTTGATCCATCTAAGAGAGACTAGTTCCTCGTTGAACCAGAAGGAGGATTTTTTGTCCTTACGTTTAGTTTTATTAATGCAGGGTGCTAGGGCGTCAATTGTGCTGGTAAGACAGTTATGGTTATGGTCTGCCAGGGCACAAGCTTCTTTAGCAGTAATGATATTGTTATTGAGGGCATTGGTTAATAGGGGGTTGATATTTTCTGCTGTGAGTTTGCAGATGTTTCTTGTTACATAAGATTCTTCAACAACGTTTTTGGTAAGTCTGGTTTATTGCACAGGATAGTGAAATTTATACTATGATGGTCTGACCAGGGTACCGAGATGATGGAGTCTATGGATGCTGTAGTGTTGAGTTGTAGTATCCAATCTAGTATCCTCCCTTTTGTATGGGTAGGGGAGTTCACAAGTTGTGTGAAGGCCATGTCTTTTACTGCACTGTGTAGTGCATCTGCTTTGTGGTCTTGGGGGTCATTAAATCCTAGATTCAGGTCCCCTGGGACTAGGCATTTTGTGTTTGGTTTAGTAAGTGGTGTTAGCAATAGTGGTATGTCTAATTCTGGTTGAGATATAGTGTTAGGGGCTCTGTAGATGGTTATTATGTTCATAGTGGTTTTGTGGCCTCTAGCTAGTTTAGCTAGCAGGACTTCGTAGCCGACTGGGCTCTCAATAAGGCTGGTTCTTATTTTGAGATGGGATTTTGCAATAATAGCTACTCCCCCACCTACTGATTTTGTTCTGTCCGTTCTAAGAATGGTGTAGTCTGGAGAATTGGCAATAGAGAGCGAGGGGCCGGAAGCTTGGTGGAGGCAGGTTTCTGTCACTATGAGTAGATCAAGTTGTTGCTCAATAATGAGGTCATGAATTTCTGTGGCATGCGCAGGTATGGACCGTGCATTAATGAGGGCTGCTTTGAGGTGTATGGATAGAGGAGGCTCTTGGGCTGGGGGGGATGGGTGAGTGTTAGTGGTCTCAATGGTGTTGGATTGTTGTTTGGTTATGGTGGGACTTTTAGGGTGTTTAGATTGAGTCCTTGATGGGGGTAAGCTTCCTGTGTTAGCGCGATTATGGTGAGTTGGTTAGTGTAGCAGGTTCTTGTCGGCCGGGGTGAGGTGGATCTCCATAGTGTGTCTGAGAGGTAGGAAGGGGCAGTGAGGTTGATGCATTTGTGGGAGGTGGTAAGCATTTTGAATGTGATACGGTCTTTCACAGGGAGCCAGTGGGCGGATTTTCTAGCTTGTGTGATGTGATCTCTTTTTGGAATACTTAGTGCTTCTCTTAGTGTGTTATCTTGGGTGATTTGGAGTATATTTATGTTTTTTGCGTAGGTGCCAGTAAGCAGAGCATTACAATAGTCAAGCTTGGATCCAATGGTCGCTCTAGCTATACAGAGGCAGTTGTCCTTAGTTAAGAAGGGTTTAATGGCATTGATGAGTTTGGTGTTTAGTGCAGAGGCGGAGACAATGGCGCTGACTTGCTTGTTCATGGACAAGGTGGCATCTATATGGACCCCTAATGTTTAACAGAGGAGAGCACTAGGGTAGATTTTTGAGAATCTTGGTCTTGTCCCCATTGAGGCAGAGGCCATTGGTAGCCATCCAAGATTGTATAGTGGCATAGATTTGTTGCTGAGTGGTAGCATCTTGTGAGTATAATCCGGATAGAGGAAGAAACACTTGGGTGTCGTCCGGATAGTTTGTGTAGGTGATCCCAAGTGCATCCAGTTTGTCAAACAGAGGCTTAGTGAAGGGATTGTACAGCGTAGGTGCCGTACAAGATCCCTGGGGGACGCCACAGTGAATAATGGTGGGCGCTGCATTTGCTGTGTTAGAAAAAACTTTCATCGCTCTTCCCTCTAAGAAGGAGGCGATCCAGGTAACTGCATGCTCAGAGAAGTGAGCATCCTGGGTGAGGTATGTAGTGAGGATTTTGTGATCTACTAGATCGAATGCCGCAGATAGGTCCAGAAGGAGGAGGAGGACGGGTTTGCCGTTTTCAAGGATACGTGTTATTTGATTTTTGAGGTCTAACAGGGCGGTTTCTGTTCCGTGCCCTTTGTGGAATCCTGACTGCCTTTTTCCTAGGATGGAGTTGGTTTCTAGATAAAGTTGAATCTGGATATGGGTGGAGTTGTCTAGTGATCTGAGCAGAAATGGGACAGTAGTTATAGGCCGATAATTGATGGGCTGGGAAGGGTCAAGTGTAGGCTTCTTTAAGAGGGGGCGTCCCCATGCCTCTTTAAGGCTGTCAGGGACATTGCCTGATTTAAATGAAGAGTTGATGAACGCGGTAAGGAGAGGGGCTAGTGGCTCGGCGCAATCCTTAACAATGTTGGGGGGCAAACATTGCATTTACATTGTGATGGTTTGAGATGTTTGAGAATGGCTATGACTTCTGCTTCAGAGATGTCTTTAAATGCGAATTTGGGGAAATTTAAGGTTTTGCTATTAGGCAAGGACCCTAGTTGGCTTTTGTTTTGATTAAGAATGGTTTGGTAATGTTTCAGAATTTTGTTTAGTAGCAGGTCTATTTTGTTTAGCACGGCGGCTTGTATGCTGTTACATCATGCTTCATCTTTGATAATTACGTCCGTGGAGATAGGAGGGGCTGTGAGTTCATTAAAGATAGTGAAGAGTTCTTTGGAGTGGGAGTTGGCTTGGGAGATTTGGCTATTATAGGCTTCTGATATGGCCATAAAGATGGCTTCTTTGTATTTTCTGGCAATATGTTTGAAATTTTCTTTGGCTGTATCGCTAGGGTTAGCCTGCCAGGTTTTTAGCGCCTGGCGTTTGTCTTTACGTAAGATTAGGAGCTCATCCGTGAACCAGGAGTTTGCATGTAGAGACTTTTTTTTTTCTTTTGTTCTAGTGGGGCAATGGAGTTAACTGCATGCGTGATAGTGCTCTTGAAAATGTCAGCTAGGACATTTGGGTCTTGCGAGAAGGGGGGTGCTAGGCAAGGAAGTTTGAGATAGGGGCGTATGTTTTCTGCTGTGAGCTTTTTGGCACTTCTTGCTCGTATAGCAGGAGCAGGAGTGGTGAGTATGGTGTTGGGTGCAGTGGGGATGGTGAATTGTATGCAATTATGGTCTGTCCAAGGGAAAGCAGTGTTAGAAGAGATGGTGGAATCGCAGTTGTGGTCAACCACCCAATCAAGGGTGCGGCCTTTGGTGTGGGTAGGGGTTGTGATTTTCTGGGTAAAAGTGAGGTGGCGGCTTTATCAAGAGGGTCATTAAATCCTACGTTTATGTCACCTATGAGTAGTGTTTTGGTGGATTTTTCTATGTTTTCACTAAGTAGGTGTGTGATGTGTCGTTGAAAGTCATCCAGGTGGCCTGGTGGTCTGTAGACAACGTGTATGTTTATGGTGTCAGTGGGAGATAGGAATAGTTTGGCTGATAGTATGTCTGCATTACCCTCCCAGTTGGGTATGGGCCTGAGGGCAAGTGCCTCTTTGAATATTAGGGCAACCCTTCCCCCTATTTTGGTGAGTCTATCCTGTCTAAGGATAGAGTAGCCTGGCGGTAGGACTAGTGCTATAATTGGGCCAGATGCCTCATGAAGCCATGTTTCAGTGATGGCCAACATATCTAGGTCCTGATTAAGGATGAGGTTGTTAACTTCAATGGCATGTGCACTGAGAGAGTGTATATTAAGTAGAGCACATTTGTATTTTGGAGCATCGTTAGTTTTGTTAGGTAGAGCTGGTTTGGCTGCTTTGGGTGTAGATTTCTTAGCTTTGCTAAGGTGGGGTTTAGTCGTAAAGTTCAGAGGTGTTAAGGTAATGGGAATGGTGTTATGAAAGACTAATTGGTGAGAGTGCATTCTGCAGGTGGTGCGAGTTCCTAGTCTAGGGTTTCTAAGTGTAACATGGATTGTTTGGGCTAGAATTGAAGTGCACGGGGAGAGTGCGAGATCTGAGTCTAAGGAGTCTGGCGTGGCAGTTAGGCGTGTTTGTGAGGGCAGAGGTGGTGCTGGAGGTGGAAAAGTTAGGCTTATGGGTGTTTGTCATAGTGTTGTTGTTTAAGATGAGTGGGTTAGGGCGGTTCCACCATGTAGAGAGCAATATGGTGTTGAGGAGGAGCAAGGTACCTAGCATGTTAATGTGGTGGAGCGAGGTGTACATACTAAGCATGTGATATGCTGAGAAGGGGACTGGTTAGCTAGGATAAGTGCAGTGTGGGGATAGGGCTGTGTCACGATATTTGTATAAAGTGGGTAAGTGAGTCAGGTCCGACAGTAGGCTAGTACAGAATAGACTGTTTCACTGTGTTGGGATTTGGGTTATGTACTCTAGCAGTGGGCAGTGACTATTTAGGCTGCATGATAGGATATTTCAGGGAGCAACAGTAGGGGCAGCGGGCAGGAAGGCAGCAATCTGAGCTAGATAAAATACAACAATTGAGCAGGGCAGTGGGCTAGAAGGCAGCAATTTGAGCTAGATAAGCAACAATTGAGCAGGGCAGCGGGCTAGAAGGCAGCAATCTGGGCCAGATAAAATACAACAATTGAGCAAGGCAGTGGCCTAGAAGGCATAGAAGGCAGCAATCTGAGCTAGATGAGCAACAATTGAGCAGGGCTGTGGGCTAGAAGGCAGCAATCTGAGCTAGATAAGCAACAATTGAGCAGGGCAGTGGGCTAGAAGGCAGCAATCTGAGCTAGATAAGCAACAATTGAGCAGGGCAGTGGGCTAGAAGGCAGCAATCTGAGCTAGATAAGCAACAATTGAGCAGGGCAGTGGGCTAGAAGGCAGCAATCTGAGCTAGATAAACAACAATTGAGCAGGGCAGTGGGCTAGAAGGCAGCAATCTGAGCTAGATAAGCAACAATTGAGCAGGGCAGTGGGCTAGAAGGCAGCAATCTGAGCTAGATAAACAACAATTGAGCAGGGCAGTGGGCTAGAAGGCAGCAATCTGAGCTAGATAAGCAACAATTGAGCAGGGCAGTGGGCTAGAAGGCAGCAATCTGAGCTAAGTAAGACTAAAGTCTTTTACCCAGGCTTAATAAAGTAGTACGATATGCATTGTCACAATACAGAATTTTGGGTACGGCAGCTAAGAGAGTCAACAATCAACAAGCTGGTTAGTGAAAAGGCAAATGCATGGTACATGAGACTAATGTTTTAACCTGAGCACGATAACAAGGCATATTTTGGCACTCGTAAGGTGCATGTTCCCAACCGCACCCTACGAGTCGGTAGGGAACATGCACAGTAAATCTGTAGATATTGAAAGGTGGTGGCGCAACCTCTAATGGGTGGCCATCGGGTCTGACAACGATGTCAAGACCACCTACTGTAGACTAGGCAGAGCCGCGTAGGCGAATGTGCACAGAGTACAGGATACTGTGGTGGTGGCATGACCTGTCGTGGGTGGACCCAGGGGTCTGACAACTGCATTGTTACCACCAGCAGCAGTTGCCCATGGAGAGCAACAGGTCACAGAAGTAGCATGAAAGAAGAAGTTGAAGTAGTGGACAAGGTAGGGATGCCTCACTGAGAAGTATCAGTGTTTAAGAATAGACTTTCTTGAAAGCACACCTGTGTGGTGAGCAGAAGCATGAGGGTAATTTAATGGCAGAAGAAGAGAGCGAGCCAGGCTATCAACATGCTCCTTCAGATGTGGAGTCATTTAAATGCCCTGATAGACATGTGGCCTGCAAAAATGAAAGAAGAATGCTCTTGAATCCAAAGCCCATTTAATTGGATTTCCTCCAGAAGTAGAACCAATAAAGTTCTCTGAGCATTTAGAATCGTGCAGTGTATATTTTTACTAACCATCTTGTTTATTGTTGACTCTCTTAGCTGCTTTACCCAAAATTCTGTACTGTGACAATGCATATCGTGCTACTTTATTAAGCCTGGGTAAAAGGCATTGTATTTTATGAAATTTACAGCTGCTAAAGAAATATATGAAAACCAAGATGGGGTTACAATGTTATTTTGTATTGCCCTGCTGAAGGCCTGATTGCAATAGAAGAGGCTCCCAAACATGTGGTAGGGCAGATCTTAGAAAACTCTGGGCCAAAACACATCAGTGTCAACGTTTTTGTTTCAAACAATGTACATGATGACATTTAATGGTATCAGAAGTGTGTAGGTGGTTGCCAGAGCAGTAAAAGAGCAGAGGATGCTCTGATGCAAACACAGCAGTACAACTGTACAGACTATTTTTGATATATGCAGAATAAAAGGTGTTGGAGTTGTATATGAAAATTGAGCAGAACGAGCTGTGTAAGACCACATACGTTTACAATGCTATAAAAATTGAGATACCCAGTTGTGTCTTTGTAGAATTGGGAGTGAGACAGTGGACTCATGTACTAATCCCCACATATCACATTACAACATTTTGTATATATTGGTGTATTCTTTGGATTCTCTAACTAGAGGAGATTGAGACCAGAGTATGTATTGTTTTTATTATGTTTGGATCTTATTAAAACCTTTATTTTTCAGAAAAGCTGGTTCAGAGTGTATAGCTGTGGTGCAATCAGGCAGGGTGGTCAGAATGTTTCGTTGTTTTGATTAGAAAATTGAAATCTTATAGTTTAAACGGTACCCCCATAGGAGCACGTAGTATTGTTTTCTGATAGATTGCCCGGGAGTGGTGGGACTACATCACTGGGCTACCACAGATTTTGTGAATTGGGTGGAATTGATGGACGGAGCTAGGTTGTGAGAAAATATAACAACAAGTCAACATCCTACAGTGCGAGTTGGAGCTAATACACAGGTGTAATGAATGACAGCAACCTATGTCAAAAAGGCTGGAGGGCTCACGGGTACTGGGACAATCAAGTTGAATATTAAAATCTACAAGAAGCAGTAGTTAATGATTAGAAAGCTTTGGGGAAGCAAGAAAGTCCACTGAATTGAGTAAAAAGCTACTAGCAGGCCAAGGGGTTATATCCAAATATTACTCTATTAGAATGAGAGGCTGATAGTCTAATTGAAAAGGGACTGAATTGAGAGAGGTTGATCGAGTTTAAGAAGTTACAAGAGATGGTAACCCATTTTATGGAGAAGCCTCAGGTACTGGAGGAATGGAGGAAGTCACGTTTGGCTGTCAGGATAGATTTTTATATACAAGCCTTGACGATTCTTCAGATGGAATCACTACTCCCCGGAGGAGAAGCCCTCTCCATGAGGCTAGGGAGGTGAGGCCATAACCTAACAGTCCACCTAGGGGTAGTAACATGCGGGAGGATCTCATGGGAGGGACTCTTCTCCTGGGGATAAGGATGCGATTAGTGGCACGCCCCCTTTAGTCCCCCAACCTCTCAGGATGATGCTAATGCTCGAATCTTCTACAAATAAGATCACATCCAAAACTATATGATATTGAAAAATATCAAACCACCCTGATGTCATAGGTACAGGGACGAAGAAGAGCTTGAGAACGCTACAAATGAACTGTATGAAGGCTCGATCATCTGCTATTAATTGGACTGACGTTGCTCTGGGGCCGTCGCCACTATTTAAACTGAACAGGAAAGAAGGACTGGGTTCTTCGTTGTCTTCTGACCCGTCCGGCAATGGCTAGTGTGGTTCTGGTATGTTTAGAGCTGTTGTACATCCAGACGAAGTATGGAACAGAGACTGGCTGCCTTTCTTGAACCAAGACTCTGTGATAAGTAATAGGTCTAGCATGGACTCCTGGATAAGATCAAATATCACTGCAGGGTTAGGAATGGCTGATCGAGGTTTAATAAGGGCCCAGCTTAAAGAGGGCTGAGGACAGGGGATAAGAGCCATATCATAAGTTGGATTTTGTTGAGTGAGGGAAGTAAAATGGAACCATGATTATTGTTGTAGGCAAGCAGCGATTCTTTGGTGGATTGAAGAAAGGCAGGCGTAGAGAAAGCTAAATCCTGTGGAGTAAGGCAGACGAGTGGGCACCAGGAAAAGTAAAAAAAGGCATGCAGACTTGTCAGTTGGAGGAGGTGTGCAGGCAATTCAATAACAATTGAGAAGTGAGAAGGTCTTATGAGGACAAGGAAGAAAAGCGGCAGCGTGACACGTCATCCGCCATAAGCAGGCCTAAACAGGGTTTCACAGGAAGCATTGACGCGAGTCTGATATAGCCTGCGGGCGCGTCTGAGATGACGTGGAGACACGCCGCAGAGGCTAGTATGGGGCTTGTGGTCCGGTGAATATAAGAGAATGATGTGTGCAACAGAGAAGATGGGGGAGGGGAAGGGGCAATATGTAGCCTTAGGGTCGGAAGATACGATGATTAAAATCTGTTACAAGTAGCAATTAAAAAGACAATTCTGAATTTAATACATTTAGGACGATTCAAAGCACACTTTAAAAGCACAGGACGCAGAAGGTGTTTCACGAACACTTAGAGTGCAACAGCCTCAAAGCAAAACAGCAGTAAAAGGTTTACCAGCATAAATAGAAACAGAATGCAAACCTGGAGGTGAGTCCGTATGGACGGGCTTTTGAGCTTGTGGAGTAGTGATGCATTGACAGTGTTGTGAGGGTATTGAAGGAGGTGTGGAGTTTTGTTGTCATTGTGGGTCTGGGTTGTTATAAATGCCGTTTGTGGGTGGTCTAATTGGTTAGCGTGTGGTGTGCTTGCAGGAGAGTAGGGAATTTTAGTAAGGGTTAGTGGGGGAGAAGAGGATCATCCTCATGGAAAGGGTTAAATCATTGTCACAGAGGTGAATTGTTGAGTAAACTGAAACCCCCTGTGCAGTGGTTAACTAGCTTAGGTTTCTCTTGGGCCATTGGCCATGGTTTGGTAAGTTATCTTGGCATGACAAAGAATCATATTTTTAGTACCTTTCTAAAGGTCAGGTGTTCTTCTATTGTGTGTATTCCCTTGGGGACGGTGTTCCAGAGTTTATTGATATGTTTAAAAATGCCTCCCAAACTCATTGTTACTTGATGAAAATTCCTGCTTACAGCTTCACTACCGGGTTCAATACAATGTTAACTGACACGCTCCTGCAGCTTCACAGTACTGTCACTCCGAAGGTCTCCATGACACCATCCGCCGTCGCGACATCTGCCACCAACAATCCTCGTGGTCCATGACCTCACTTAACCTCCATTACACTTCCTGCGTCACCGGACTGTGAGGGTGTAGCAGCATGGGACGGGACATGAGAGGCCATAGTTTGGGGTATACACTTTTATTGAGTAAAGAAAATACCTACCTATTCCATTGGCTATGAGGGATTTCCCTGCCTCAACCTAAGAAAACTCAGGAAAGGGGGTGATTGTCAGAATGCTGAAACCAAAATGGATGGCCTTCCTCCGTCGAAACCAAGATAACTAAAAGTATCTAAATAAAGTAAAGTTCATGCACCAGGTGAATGACTCCCTTCTCCTGGTGGTCATCTGATCCTGTTCTTTTAAGGTGTGGCCAGGAGGAATGACTCCCTTCTCCTGGTGGTCGTCTGAGTTGGTTCTTTCAAGGCGTGGCCAGGGGGAATGACTCCCTTCTCTTGGTGGTCATTTGATCCTGTTCTTTTAAGGCGTGGCCAGAGGGAATGACTCCATTCTCCAGGTGGTCATCTAATCCTGTTCTTTTAAGGTGTGGCCAGGGGGAATGACTCCCTTCTCCTGGTGGTCAACTGATCTTATTCTTTCAGGGCGTGACCAGGGAGAATGACTCCCTTCTACTGGTGGTCGTCTGATCTTGTTCTTTTAAGGCATGGCCAGGGGAATGACTCCCTTCTCCTGGTGGTCATCTGATCTTCTTCTTTTAACGTGTGACCAGGGGAATGCCTCCCTTCTCCTGGTGGTCGTCTGATCTGGTTCTTTCAAGGTGTGTCCAGTGGGAATGACTCCCTTCTGGTGGTCGCCTGATCTTGTTCTTTCAAGGCATGGCCAGGGGGAATGACTCCCTTCTCCTGGTGGTCGTCTGATCTTGTTCTTTCAAGGCATGGCCAGGGGGAATGACTCCCTTCTCCTGGTGGTCGTCTGATCTTTGGTTCCTTCAAAGTGCGGCCTGGGGAAATGACTCCCTTCTCCTTGTGGTCATCTGGCCTTATTCTTTCAGGGCATGACCAGGGAGAATGACTCCCTTCTACTTGTGGTCGTCTGATCTTGTTCTTTTAAGGCATGGCCAGGGGAATGACTCCCTACTCCTGGTGGTCTTCTGATCTGGTTCTTTCAAGGTGTGGCCTCGGGAATGACTCCCTTCTCCTGGTGGTCGTCTGATCTTGTTCTTTCAAGGCGTGGCCAGGGGGAATGACTCCCTTCTCCTGGTGGTCGTCTGAGTTGGTTCTTTCAAGGCGTGGCCAGGGGGAATGACTCCCTTCTCTTGGTGGTCATTTGATCCTGTTCTTTTAAGGCGTGGCCAGAGGGAATGACTCCATTCTCCAGGTGGTCATCTAATCCTGTTCTTTTAAGGTGTGACCAGGGGAATGCCTCCCTTCTCCTGGTGGTCGTCTGATCTGGTTCTTTCAAGGTGTGTCCAGTGGGAATGACTCCCTTCTGGTGGTCGCCTGATCTTGTTCTTTCAAGGCATGGCCAGGGGGAATGACTCCCTTCTCCTGGTGGTCGTCTGATCTTGTTCTTTCAAGGCATGGCCAGGGGGAATGACTCCCTTCTCCTGGTGGTCGTCTGATCTTTGGTTCCTTCAAAGTGCGGCCTGGGGAAATGACTCCCTTCTCCTTGTGGTCATCTGGCCTTATTCTTTCAGGGCATGACCAGGGAGAATGACTCCCTTCTACTTGTGGTCGTCTGATCTTGTTCTTTTAAGGCATGGCCAGGGGAATGACTCCCTTCTCCTGGTGGTCATCTGATCTTGTTCTTTTAAGGCGTGACCAGGGGAATGACTCCCTACTCCTGGTGGTCTTCTGATCTGGTTCTTTCAAGGTGTGGCCTCGGGAATGACTCCCTTCTCCTGGTGGTCGTCTGATCTTGTTCTTTCAAGGCGTGGCCAGGGGGAATGACTCCCTTCTCCTGGTGGTCATTTGATCTTTGTTTACTTCAAGGTGTGGCCTGGGGAAATGACTCCCTTCTCCTGGTGGTCATCTGATCCTGTTCTTTTAAGGCGTGGCCAAGGGAAATGACTCCCTTCTCCTGGTGGTCGTCTGATCTAGTTCTTTCAAGGCGTGGCCAGGGAGAATGACTCCCTTCTCCTGGTGGACGTCAGATCTTGTTCTTCTAAGGCGTGGCCAGGAGGATGACTTCCTTCTCCTGGTGTTCACCTAATCTTGTTCTTTCAAGGCGTGGCCGGGGGAAAGACTCCCTTCTCCCGGTGGTCATCTAATCTTGTTCTTTCAAGGCGTGGCCTAGGAGAATGACTCCTTTCCCCTGGTTTTTGTACAGTTCTTTAGGATAACCCTCTCCTTGGGATTCCTCCTTCCCACTCTTTCAACAGGTTATCCCATTTTATGATATTAACCTGTTTTCCTGTTGTGTCTGAAAAATGCCTCCCTTTCCCAGACTGCTTAGGGCCAGGGGGAATTTCCCCCTTCCCCCGATAATATATTATAAAGTCTCCTTGTTATAGGCTCTAGCTAACAGAGCGCTTTACAGAGGAGCGCTTTACAGAGGTATACAACAGTACAGATGCATAAGAGAACGCTTTACAGATAAGCGCTTTACAGCGGTGTACAACAGTACAGATACATAATGGAGCGCTTTACAGAGGAGCGCTTTACAGAGTTATAAAATAGTACAGATGCATATCAGAGCGCTTTACAGAGGAGCGCTTTACAGAGATATACAACAGTACAGATGCATAACATAGCGCTTTACAGAGGAGTGCTTTACAGTGGTATACAACAGTACAGATACATAATGGAGCGCTTTACAAAGGAGCGCTTTACAGAGGTATAAAACAGTACAGATGCATAACAGAGCGCTGTACAGAGGAGCGCTTTACAGAGATATACAACAGTACAGATGCATAACAGAGCGCTTTACAGAGGAGTGCTTTACAGTGGTATACAACAGTGCAGATACATAATGGAGCGCTTTACAAAGGAGCGCTTTACAGAGGTATAAAACAGTACAGATGCATAACAGAGCGCTGTACAGAGGAACGCTTTACAGCGATATACAACAGTACAGATCATAATGGAGTGCTTTTCAGAGGAAACAACAGAACAGATATAAAGCGGTGGGTAGGATACAGAGGGCCACAGAGGAGGGGTACAGCACCTCCCGGCTCATGGATGTTAATCACCCTGTGGTGCTGTCCACCTCCTAGGTGCATATATGCTTCTCAGGCAGGGCACCCATCTCCATCTGGCGAGAATTACTGGCGAAAGTGTGCCCTGAGGCAACATTTAATGACGATGCATGTGCTATGAATTATTGATGGTACCGAAATAGTGCCATGAATAAAACATGCCACATATGTTTTAAAGGCATTGTCACTTTTTGCCCTGACTTTTGTCTATACCCAAATGTATTTGGGAGAGATATTTAAATAGATGCAGCTGGACTGGCCACCCCTGATGGCACACAGTGACAGATGGCATTCTCGCCTCCTGCTGGCACAGGGTGGCAGCGTCACCCCCCTGCTGGCACATGGTGGAAGATAACAGTGTCGCCCCCCTGCTGGCACACAGTGGTAGATGACAGTGTCGCCACTTGCTGGCTCATGTAGGCTGATGGCAGTGTCACCAACTTCTGGCTCACGGTGGCAGATAGCAGTGTCGACCCCTGCTGGCACACGGTGGTAGATGACAGTGTTGCCACCTGCTGGCTCATGAAGGCTGATGGCAGTGTCACCAACTGCTGGCTCACGGTGGCAGATAGCAGTGTCGCCCCCTGCTGGCACGATGTGGCAGATGGCAGCGTCGCCCCCTGCTGGCACACAGTGAAAGATAAAAGTGTCTCCCCCTGCTGCCGCATGGTGGCAGATGGCAGTGTCGCCCCCTGCTGGCACACAGTGGCAGATAATAGTGTTGCCCACTGCTGGCACACAGTGGCAGATGGCAGTGTCGCCCCCTGCTGGCACATGGTGGCAGTTGGCAGTGTCGCCCCCTGCTGGCACACAGTGGCAGATAATAGTGTTGCCCCCTGATGGCACACAGTGGCAGATGGCAGTGCCGCCCCCTGCTGGCACACTGTGGCAGATGGCAGCTTTGCCCCTTGCTGGCACACCGTGGCAGATAATAGTGTCGCCCCCTGCTGGCACACAGTGGCAGATGGCAATGTCGCCCCCTGCTGGCACACTGTGGCAGATAATAATGTCGCCCCCTGCTGGCTCACAGTGGCAAATAGCAGTGTTGGCCCTGCTGGCACGCTGTGGCAGATGGCAGCGTCGCCCCCTGCTGGCACACGGTGGAAGATAAAAGTGTCTCCCCCTGCTGCCACATGGTGGCAGATGGCAGTGTCGCACCCTGCTGGCACACAGTGGCAGGTGACAGTGTCGCCTCCTGCTGGCACATGGTGGCAGTTGGCAGTGTCGCCCCCTGCTGGCACACAGTGGCAGATAATAGTGTTGCCCCTGATGGCACACAGTGGCAGATGGCAGTGCTGCCCCCTGCTGGCACATAGTGGCAGGTGACAGTGTCGCCCCCTGCTGGCACATGGTGGCAGTTGGCAGTGTCGCCCCTCTGCTGGCACACAGTGGCAGATAATAGTGTTGCCCCTGATGGCACACAGTGGCAGATGGCAGTGTCGCCCCCTGCTGGCACATGGTGGCAGTGTCGCCCCCTGCTGGCACACAGTGGCAGATAATAGTGTTGCCCCTGATGGCACACAGTGGCAGATGGCAGTGTCGCCCCCTGCTGCACACTGTGGCAGATGGCAGTGTCGCCCCCTGCTGGCACACGGTGGCAGATGGCAGTGTCGCCCCCTGCTGGCACACAGTGGCAGATAATAGTGTCGCCCCCTGCTGGCACACGGTGATAGATGGCAGTGTCGCCCCCTGCTGGCACACGGTGATAGATGGCAGTGTCGCCCCCTGCTGGCACACGGTGATAGATGGCAGTGTCGCCCCCTGCTGGCACACGGTGGCAGATGGCAGTGTCGCAGGGATGCCATGGGGAGGATGATGGTAACTTTGAAGGTGGAGGAGATTCGCCTCCACGTGTGGGATGGGGTGTG